>NC_137699.1:56702267-56725068 GCF_964034855.1 Anser brachyrhynchus
AGCACTGCTCAGCAATACATAAAACTTTGGTGTGATATCAGGGCTGTTTTAGCTACAAGAGCAGAGGACAGAACTATATGGGCTGCTGCAGGGAAAGTTAACTCCATCCCAGCCAGACGCAGTCCACTTCCCAAAAACAAGGAACATACTCTCTGAAGCCAACTTCCAACAAGCGTTAACACAAAAAATGTAGAAGAAAAGCAAATAGATATGAATAATAAATGGAAGCACCACTGTACCTGCATGCACCATGAAATACAGCTGCTGCAGTCATTTCAGATTCTCCAAGACACCAGTACAAGCAATTACTGGAAACACAACATGCTGTCCAAAATAATTGATATGGCTGTTGTGTCTCCCTCATGCACTAACCTACCACAAGGAAAGGGGTTTTGGAGGACAGATTTGCTGATTCTGCTGTTGTTTGTTTAATGACATTGGTTGGCACCTATCCCTGGTTTACTAAGTGGACTCAAGATGTTATTTTGCAGCTCACAAGTAAAACCAGGCAGAACAGAGGAAAATTTCTATTTTATTACTTTGTGTGTGTGTGTGTGTCTGCACTGCTGTCACTCTGTGATGAACGCCTCGCCGTGTTCATACAACATTTGTATCCCCAAGGACTGCAAGGTGGTTGTCATTCATAAACCTCTTTCCCTGTGCTATACATCACATGAGGCCACTTCCATCCTGTCTGGAGCAAAAGGGCTCAGTCACAGCAGAAACCTGTGACACTCGTCACTGAGCACAGAGGTGTTTGCTTCTGTCTTGTGCCCTACGTTGTACCAAACCCATAGCCTATCCCCACACCTGCAAAAAACCAGAGGTTTAGCTGTATTTCACTATAAGCCACTGAGTGACCAAATTTGTAGGATAATTCCCCCTTCCAGAGCTGTAGTTTTCTCCATCAGGTGCTGAGGTGACTATATTGAGCACCTTTTTAACATGCTGTACAAGACAGCAAGAGCAAATGAATACATTTCTTTCTCAAACGTAAACACTGGGAGATAGCTATGAGACTTTCAGCATTCGTAGTTCTTTGAAATTACTCTTAATTAAAATATATTAGCAAACCTTGGTAGTTTATGAGTTGATTTGTTTCAAGACAGTCAAGAAATGATTTCTGGTTTCCTTCTCTTTCAGTCTGACTTCAAATCATGGTTGCAGTGCTCTTTATCATATGCCTTAATTTATCTTTGTACCAGCTGATTCCAAATCCTTAATTAACCTTTTTCATTTCTCCTATTTTTACAATATGCGGGATTTTAAATTACAAAAAATATTAAGAAATTAATTCAAGCCATTAATGAATTATTAATCCAAGCTCGTAGCAAAAACGTAATAATGATTGTACATACCAGGATATGCTGTGGGACTGTTGTGTAAGTGTATTCTACCAGCTCACAAAAACAAAATATTCAAGAAATAAGAACATCCCTGCATCTTGTGTAGTCCCAGAAACATGTCCTAATCCTAGATTAAAGTGACACTATGATGTAAATAAATCTTTAGTGATTTGTAATTCTGCTTGTAATTCTATCCATTTGTAATTCTAACACTACTGAACGGGTTTTGGCAAACAGCAAGCATTGTAGACTCTTTAATGCTCAACTGGCTGAGGGAGCTGGGGTTGTTCAGCCTGGGGAAAAGCAGGCTCTGGGGAGACCTTATAGCGGCCTTCCAGTGCCTAAAGGGGGCCTACAGAAAAGCAAGGACTCTTTCAGGGAGTGGAGTGATAGGAAAGGAGTAGTGGCTTTAAACAAAAAATGGGTAGATTTAGGTTAGACATCAGGAAGGAATTCTTCACTGAGAGGGTGGCGAGGCACTGGCACAGGCTGTCCAGAGGAGCTGTGGGTGCCCCATCCCTGGAGATGTACAAGGCCAGGCTGGATGGGGCCTTGGGCAGCCTGGTCTAGTGGGAGGTGTCCCTGCCCACGGCAGCAGGTTTGGAATTAGAACGACTTTAAGATCCCTTCCAACCCAAACCATTCTATGATTCTAACTGATTTTCTCCTTGGTTTAAGAATGATTTCTAGTTAAGACTGAATGTCGCATGCTCTGTAGCCTAAGGAAGAGGAAACATCCTGGTTTGTCTAGCTTGAACTGATGTGACTGTTGAATCAACCAAAACCAATTCAGGTCCTGGCACAAGAAGACAGAGGTACCATTGACTTTTGAAGCTCATGGTAAACTGAGAGAAAACGCCGTATCAATGTCAGTTCAGAATTAATTAATTATTTAATTACTTTATTATTGGCATCAGTAACAAACAATCTAAGACACATTCAATCTTCCACCTGAATTTCTGTCCACTTATGTGTGCAATCTTTGGCACAATAGTGAACTGCTTTGCATTCAGCAATGATTTTATTTCCTTGTTTCCTTGTGATACATTAGTGTATCCATTTGGGGAATAATGAGGCACAGATAGGAAGTTTGTGGAAAAGAGGGACTGATCAGTTTTATTTCTCCCACACCACTGACACAGCCATCATGTCTGCTTATCCTTCTACATGGAAAAATACATAGATTTTATTCCTAAAAAGTAAAGACTGTCCATGAGTTTATTTCTTGTAAAACCCTTTTTCCCCTCCACTATCTGGCTTATATCCAACATGCTTCTCATTTAAGATGGTGCTTTCTATTCTCCAAGTATAGATTAGAAGGAAAAAAAAAAACACACAAAACAACAACTACAGAAAAAAAACACACTTCTTTTTAAGCATAGATTGCAGAGAGTTACAACATACTGATTGTTCTGGGTGATGAATCCTATTAAGGCTGATTAAGCAGCTAGGCGGCTTTGCACTTATTTGATATGACATTCAGTACCTGGGATGTGGCAATCTGATGCAACACATCACTGCTCACTGACAAACCACCAGAAACACAGAGATAACTGAGGTAATGTGGTTATATTTGGATCACTTTTTGTATGGAGTTTTGAAATTTTCATTTCTTTTCCACTGGTATTTTACCAATGACTCCAAGAGGCTGAACCACCAACTGGCTGTGTCCACCTGCCTCACTTCCTATTCAAAGTGGTCTTGAATTTAACTCTTGCCATGCCAGACTTCACACTAAGCCTTGCTTTTGTGCTTTAACACTTATTAGACAAACATTATTAGCTAGTTCTACCTATTCAGGCACAAGAGAGAAAATGTAGCTTGACCTTACCATTGGGCAACCCAAAAAGAATATGATGAAAATAGCAGCTAACAAAGATCCCAGTACAAGACTGACCTACACATGTTGGAAAGAGTCCAAAGGAGGGCTACCAAGATGATCAAGGGACAGGAGTACCTCTCCTATACGGAAAAGCTGAGAGTGTTGGGCCTGTCAGCCTTGAGAAGAAGATTGTCGGGGGATCATATCAATGTGTATAAATATCGGAAGGAAGGACGTGAAGAAGACGGTGCCGTACTCTTTTCACTGGTGCCCAGTGCCAGGACAAAGAGAAATGGGCGCAAACTGGAATCAACACAAAAGGTTCCTTCTAAACATCAGGAAGCACTTTTGTACTGTTTGTGTGATGGAGAACTGGCACACGTTGCTCAGAGAGGTTGTGGTGTTTCCTTCCATGGAGATCTTCCAAAGTCCACTGTATATGCTCCTGGACAACCTGTTCTGAGTGTCCCTGCTTGAGCAGAGGAGTTCGAGCAGATGACCTCCAGAAGTCCCTTCCAACCTTAACCATTCCATGATTTTGTGATTCTGCAATTTGAGCACACCCATAAATGCAACTGGACTGCAGATATGTAGTGGGTTATCACCCATCAGCTGGGTATTACAGATATCATTGAAGGAGATTCATGTCATATTTTCCTTTGTCACTGGGGAAGGTTAGAAGGACATAGATCAAGATTTGTAGATTTTGGCAATCTGTTCTGCAGCCCCAGAACTCTGGGATTCTGATTCATCTGAGAGTCCTTGCATTGACTTCACTGGGATGTGGATGTGTCCCAAGCTGTTGATGAAGACTTTGAATGCCTCTCAAACAAGGCCTTTTGTGCTCCCGTTTTTGGTTGCATCAAATACACAGCCATATACAGAAACTTCTTTCCTTCCTTCCTTCCTTCCTTGTTCCTTCCTTCCTTCCTTCCTTCCTTCCTTCCTTCCTTCCTTCCTTCCTTCCTTCCTTCCTTCCTTCCTTCCTTCCTTCCTTCCTTCCTTCCTTCCTTCCTTCCTTCCTTCCTTCCTTCCTTCCTTCCTCCCTTCCTCCCTTCCTCCCTTCCCTTCCTCCCTTCCTTTCAAAAAATTAATTTCCCTGTAAAAATATTAACAGTAACCTTCTTTATTTGTTAGTTTTCCTAAAATTGCAAAGTTAGCCTTGCTGTGAAGGAATGTGCAAAGATTAGAACTTCTGAAATTGGTTTCTCAGAAAACAACTCTGTCAATGGCAACAGATCATCCACAGGAAGAACCCTGGAAAAATAGTGGCAACTTAAGTGTTGTCATCAAACTTCTTCAGTCCATTGAGCTGTGCCATTTCACAGATAATCCCCAGTATACTTAACATAAGAGGGAAGTACCTGGGCAAGGAATAGTAAATGTAAATCAACAGATACTGATATTCCTTTCAGACACGCTTAATATCAAGAGCATCAGAGTGTTTATGCTTATGCATTTAGAATAATATCCACCTGAATATATATGGCTGGCAATAATTATGGGATACAGACTGACAGATTTGGCATCGAAGAATTTTCCCTATTTAAAAATGCTAACAGCAAAGGTTAGTATTACAGTTGTTTTTCTCTTCATTTATTTTTCGATTCTTCTTTGTTTGTTTGTGTCTCTTCTCATTTTCACTAATTTGGAGAGATGAACACACTGTACTGCTGTTACTGTCTGGCCTAATGATGTTGTTTGCATTTTTGTAGAGGTTACATAGCACTTTTTTCCCCTTTTCTCTTTGATCTGCATAGTTCTTATCATGCAACAGAAGGGACTCAGAACTGATATGCCAAGATGTAGAGATACACCAAATTTCCACTTTCAGTCTTCAGTAATGGCCTTGTTTGTGGAGGGCAGAAGTCTAGAAAGGATCATGTATGCTACTAAAGGAGTTAGTATTCCTTATTATAAACACAGTAGGCTGTTTCTTGCTACAAATGTTCCTAGTCATTAATACTGTTTTCTTTTTCTGAAAATATAAAATGCTCATTGCTCCTGCCTACAGTATGAGATGTGAGCTAATGATGCTTTACAAAGAAGTTCAATCTTGCTGACACAGGACTGATCCTAACTTAACAATATGTCAGATTCAAAGTTATTTTTACTGACATTTCCAAGAGTCGCTACTGGCGATTGAATTCTGGATGTGATTCACTTACAGTTCTTCAAAATGCTGTTTAAAATCAAGATACTGGGTTAAAAAGGCAATCCAAAGAGAAGATTCTTTCTACTTTTAAATACATCCTTAAATGATGCTAATGGAGATACAATTCTCAAAAACTGATGTGAATATGGCCCTAAGCAGTTTTAACAGCTACATACCAAGTCAAGGACTGATTCTGTATGCTCTGTGCATCCAGTCCTCCCACACAGCTGCCATTTTCATGAAAGGATAATCATATGAGCAGAGGAACAGCCCAAGTGCTCAGGGTTACAGCACTGGGAGGCAGTAGCCAACCCTGAACTAATATTAAGTTTGGATAGTTTCTAAATCTACCATTTCTATAGATCACTTGAATCATAGGCTTTCCTCATTAAGTGCTGCCATATATCTAAGTTGTACTGATGGCTTATTGTGTAGGACTGGGTATGAAGCAGAATTTATTTTCATTTGTGATCTAAACTGGATTTGAATCCAAATCTGTGACAGTTACACTCATTAACCACAAAATGCCCTCTAGCCCTGTTGAATACATGCTTTCAGAGATTATGTCAGGATCATTCCTATTTACTGGAAACTGATGAATATAATGCTGGGGAGAAGGGTAGGTATTTTATATGTCACACAGCAGGTTACTATCAATACTTAAAACTGGAATTGAGAGATAATACTAGAGGCTTCACTGAAATTCAGAATGAGGTAAATGAATAGAAATCACATTTTTCAGAAAATAACAAAGGCTTCAGGATTCTTTCTGAGCTCACTGTAGTTATATACTGCTGAAATGCCTTTAACATTGGAAAAGCTCTATTGGATATACACTGTTGTAACTGAAATCCAAATTGATCATTTAATATTAATAATATAGTATGACAATGTGAAAGGACATGATTATGATAATTTGGGGCTTTTTCACGGCTGTTCCCCCCCCCCCCCCCCCCAAAAAAAAAAAAAAAAAGCCAGATTTTCCCAGAAAGCAACACAGACAATATAAAACTTTTCAGGAAAATTCAAAATTAGACAGAGATTCATCATTTTTAAACATTAACTTATTTTCATTTAAGCTTTTTCTTCCCCCTCCCCACCTTTCCTATTGGAAATATTCGTAATGTGCTGGTTTTGGTGCTTTCCCAAAGTAGACAGTACTTGCATATCTTTTCCCATAGCATTAAGTGGCATATGTTGAAACAGCTGCTGAAAATTGTTTCACCACAGTGCATTAAGCATTCTCTACCATGCCAATAAGTGGCTTTAGCAGGCTAGAAAGGCACATGGAATACTGAACTGTGGGGACTGCAAACACGACCTTGGTCCCACTGTCTTTTTTTTGTTGTCTGTATGGATGGACTGGGGTGTGTAAAGCATCAGCACCCAGCAAGCAAAGGAAGGATCTTGCCCAGCAGGGATAGCCACCTCCCACACACCATGAATTGGACATGTGGTGGCAAATCTCTTGGTGCTTCAGTTCTTCCCCTTCCCAGCAGTGTTTCTGTGTTTTTGTAGCTGGAACAATCTGGCACCTTATCTTTGGGTGCAACACATTAAGAAGAATTTGGCTGGTTTCAAGACCCATCCGTGGCAGCTCAGGTTTGTAACTTCTGCAGGAAAGAGATACATTCTCTGTTCCCTCATTGCAACTAGCCTATCATCACCACCAGTATCAAGTATTTCAGATACAATTCATCTTTCTGAAATCTAGGTTGCCGCAATAACGATGTCTGACCCAAGCTTGTCATCCTGAGCTCTCACTGCAGCCAGATAAGACAGGCTCAATGAATTTAGGAGAGTTAAGGTGTGGTTTTTCTGATGAGATGTAGGTGCCTTTTTGGGATGAGCTGATTCAATGGCTGTCCTCTTTGACAGAGTTGACTAGATGGTACCTTAGACAACCTGCTGTGATATAGATACCTGTATTATAGGCACTGACATATGGATGAGCCAAATCTTGTCCTTTTTGTGACAGTAGAATGTAGAAAGCATGGTAGAGCTTCACAGGAGTCCAAAAAACAGCAGTACCCTTTATCTTGTTTTCATTTGGAGATCACAGCTTTTTGGCTGAGGAGTTTTTGACTTTAAACCTGTTACAAAACAACTGTCCCTTGGTCAGAACCCACTACATTTCTTATAGTAAAAATCAACAAGGAGAATTGTCTTTAAATAAAAACCTTTCTCCTTCATGGTTTAACTCAGTACAAGTGATTTTCCCTTCTCTCACTTCTAAAACTCTCTATTCAACTACCCACAGAGAGCAGAGACCATCTAGATGTCACCCTATGAGTTCTGCTCTGTAGGTCTCTCCTCCTTGTCACAGTGTGGAATCTCATACACCCTCCTACAGTAAGGAATACTTTGTCCTTGTGGAGAAACCATGGGGTCTTTTACTCGCCCAATGTTTCCCCTGCAGCCAGCATGAACAATAGTGCAATAATATTTATTTTGCCATTAGAGTGCTAAAAATTACATTCATTCAAGTATAGTAATTTCCTCATCCTCTGCAAAATCCTGGGACTGATAATAATTTCTACTGGGTTTAGAAATAAATTAGTTGCCTCTGAATGAAGCATGTCTCTGACTGATCTCCACTAGAGCAAGATTTACCTGGAGATTTATTGCAGCTTTGCCTTTTTGTTTCCCCATGGGAAAGTTCACAAATGATGCAGCAATCTTGTTCCAGTAATACTGTGCTTAAACACACTTCATGGATTATTTGGTATTCAGGACGTTCTTTCTGTGTGAAGAGAAAAAATAGCCAATTGGTAAAACCAGGCTGAGATTTTCAAATAGTATGACAGTGAATGTTTAACAAAACAAATGTTGCTTGCATCTCATTTAGACAATAACCACCCAGAAAATACTTGCACTGAAATAAATGCCTTACTGTGAGGATGGCGAAGCAATAGAAAAGGATGAATGGAATCTCAGTGCCTTTCTGTGAGGAACAGATATTTACAGATATTTATTGGTAAGCAATTTGAATCACTCTAGTTGTGTGAATTAACCCAACCCATGATGGAGTCATAAATATGTGCAAGAATCCCAGTTCCTCATTCTCTGCTTCAATAGGTTGCTTTTCTGATTTCTGGCCCCTCTGGGAAGATAAAATTGAGGACACACCTACAGCACCTGGCAGTCAGTAGGAGCATGGCAAACAGACCCAGCCCACCATTTGTCCACCTGCCACTGCGACCATTGCCCCAGCAGCAGCTCAGCTGCTCCATCGTCATGCTGCGCACCAGCAAAAGAACTGCACCAGCTGTCCACCTCTTAGCAAGTCTTATGGTTTGGGGATTGCTGCTTGATGCAAATGCTGTCTCTACCATTGCTGCTGCTACCTTGGAGACTTCTGGTTTGCACTGCAGGCTTAATTTCAGAGGAGTTTGCATGTTCCTTTATCCAAGCTGTGTCTGTCTCCACATCAAGGATAAAATGTATGTGAAGACTTGCCACTCTCTGTGGCTGTACATAGATGACGGCATGGTCAGTTCCCAAACAGGGCCCACTTTCCTGTCTTTGATGATTATATTTGCTGTAATGTGATTAGGCAAGAGTGCAACTTTAAAATCTGACTACAGCTGGAGCCAGTGGAGGTACTTTTGAATACTAAGCCTTCACCAGCTGGACTATTTGTTCTGAAGGACCAAAAGAAATGAGTTTCAAGTGCAATAATTCCTGGGGGGAGGGGGCTGATTGAGCAAAAAACCCAATGCCCCAGCTTCAGAGTCAATGAGCCCAAACAAATCAAGTCTGCTGGCTTTGGTTTCCTGAAGCCTTCCAGCTAAAACTGATGGTTTGTGCATGGCTTTAATCCCGGTCCTTTCCATCTCCCAGTTTCTGTTTCATTTATTAGTTTCCTTTCTGTATTTTAAGTAGCTTTAAGCTGTAATGCTGCTGGTGGAAAATTACAAAAAAAAAAAAAAAGGCTTAGTCCACAGAGAATAGTCTTCATGTATAGCTTCTGTTGAGACTACATGGGGGCATTAGGCTCTTTAACACTAAAATGTTGATGCCTTTGGAAAGAGTGGAACCGTTGCTCTCTCTGAAATACAAAGGGCCTGATCCCAATCTTATTTATAATGAAGCAAACTAATAGTGACTGACAGGAACTCAGGAACTAGTGCACCATTTCAAGCCAGGAATCCAACTCTCACAGGGCCATCTATGACCCTGGCCAGTAGCAGTTACATTAAAGTACGTGACAAGAAAACTTTAGTAACAATTGTGGCATGACCTGCCTAGAGAGAAGATTTTTTCTTCACCTCCAGTTCAAAGGCTGGCTTATGTCTTGCAATATGAGCATCTGTGTCCATCTCTAAAGGCTCAGATAGGTTACTTTAAGTCATTGTCATTTTAACTTCACTTTCTTATTTACAGATTTTTCAATTTCAATGAAATCAAGGTATTACACCATCGCAGTGGCCATAAAAGCCAGTATTAATCTCATGAGCCTGGCAAAACTGTGTATGACCTGACATATGAGATCTAAATGGAAAAGTAAACAACAGACTTCCAGGAAAGCAAGCATGCCCTTATTCACTCCCTAGGTTAGGCAGACTTTGTTTTACACGTGCATAGGGACACACTTGTTGTGTACATAGAAAGATTGATCCTACAGTGAACATCTGGAATTCATGCAAATCCCTCCTCAATCAAACACTAAAAGCTCTGTTTTATAGCATTCCACCAGCTGTGTTAAAACACTTCTGACATCATACCTGCACTCCAGCTGCCCCTGTACCCACAGGTCTCTTCTTCCCCAGAGACACTTTGTATCTTTACAGAGGAAATCTGAAGGAGGAAAAACGGAGAGGAACATCCACCTGCACAAAGATAAACCAAGGTGATCATAAAAACATGTTCCCTTATAAGCAGCTGGGGAAATTCACACACATATCATGGTGGTTTGTTTTTGTAAAGATCTGCATGAACATGTCCTTGAGTTTCAGGCCATGTGGATTTAAAATGAGTTTAGTTCTGTGACTGCCAATGAATGATTCCTGATGCTGAGACAGTACCTTGGGAGAACCTTGTTACTTTCACAAGGCATCATAACCAGCAATGACAAATAAAAAGTGACTCTCTCTGAGGACACTTGGGGACACTTGCTATAGGGATCTAATAGGGATATGGCCAGAATTAATTGTCTGGGGCAGGACCACTGTCCTGGTTTTGGCTAGGATAGAGTTAATTTTCCCTCTAGTAGCTGGTATGGTGCTGTGTTTTGGATTTAGGATGAGAACAATGCTGATAACACATTGATGTTTTAGTTGCTGCAGGGCAGTGCTTACCCTAAGTCAAGGATTTTTCAGCTCCTCGTATTGCCCTGCCAGTGAGGAGGCTGGGGGTGCGCAAGAAGCTGGGTGGGGACAGAACCAGGACAGCTGACCCAAACTGGCCAAAGGGATATCCCATACCATATGTTGCCATGGCTAGCCAGGGTGGGGGAGACCACTGCTCAGGGATGGGAGTTCAGTCACTGGGTGGTGAGCAAATGCATTGTACATTGCTTACTTGGTACATTCTATTATTATAATCATTATTCTCATTATTTCTCTTCCTTTTCTATCTCATTAAACTGTCTTTGAACCCACAAACTGTTACTTTTCCCTCCCGATTCTCTCCCCTATCCCACTGGGAGGGGTTTTGAGCAAATGGCTGTGAGGTGCTTAGCTGACTGCCGGGTTAAATCAGAACCATGTAACAGAGAAGCTACTACAGGTCCATGGACTAGAAGTATTAGTAGGACAGCTCATCACAGTCCCTGTTTTTCAATTCTGCTTTCCTGTGCCCCAGTCTAAGTCCTGTCTCCTCATCTCATTCAGCCTCATTCTTCACTCTATTCCCAGTGATCCTCTACCTTTGCTTTCTGGATATGTTGTACAGGGTGCATGCCCCAGTGGGAGAACTGCTTATCCAGTACTCAGGGATGGAGAGAAAACAATGCAGAACTGAATGGAGCATATTCTGGGCAAGTAACCAGGAAAGAGGCCTGAGAACACTATTGCTTTAATATGGCATTTGTGTTTTCCACTGGGTTTGTGCAATTCAAAACAATAAACGATCTGTTAGGTGGGAAAAAAATAAATATTGTTTTCAGCCTATTTTGCAATACATGGAAATGTTGCAGACTTATTAGAAAAGAATGGAAGATAGAAACTGGAGACTGCAGAAAACTGGTAAGAGGAGGAGAAGGGCATATGCATAGCCTGCAGAATTAAGGCTAATAAGAATAAAAGAACAAAAGAAATACCAATAATGGTACTAGTAATTTACAAGACAGAAATGAGAGAAGGGATACATCTTTATTTCTGGGTATGGGAAGAAACCAGATCCTCTGATAATCTTATCCAAAGAGGAAAAACACATTTTCTGTCAATTAGGAAAAGATACATAAAATTAAATTGAAGTTGAATACATGGATATCTTGTAAGCAAAAGTCTTAAAAGAGCTGTCTGAGGAGCTTGTTATATTGTTGATTGAGAAGATCCAGAAGGCAGAAGGGAAACTAATGCTGATCTACTATGTAGAATGGAGTAGGTGATATGACCCTGACATTCTTCCCAAGCAAAATAATGGCTGACCAGTATTGGTTTCAATTAACTTAGAAAGAAAGGAGGCTAAAATAACAAGGCTGAGTTAGAAGGAAATGAGTCTTGTCAAACTGACTACAAGCTTATGACTCTATAAACTTGCTTGATAAAGGTCACAATGTTGATATAAAGTACCATGTCCAGATATTCAAAGGACTACAGTTTAGCTATAGGTCCCTCAGTAACACAGCCAAACTTGTTACAGTAGTTATGACCTGACTGTAGTTTTCCCTTCCCTAACGTGGCTGCATCATTATTTGGTTGTGTATCTGGTACTCAGGCTTCATAAGGCATTTATCTTGGAATGCATGCCATTTGCTAAGTGAAAAGAATGATTAAAATCCACCTGACACACCTAAAATGGATACAAATGGATGTCTCACAATATGATTATAGATGAGATCACTACAAAGTACATGAATTTCTGCTGAGAGGCTGCTGAGAGCTGTTCATCTTCCTAAACTCTTGAACATTGTTGATGATCTGAAGGAAAACTTAAAATCATTTCTGATAGAATTTGCAGATGATATGTAGTATGGGGACATGACAAATAACAAAGAAGACAAATCACTGATAGGGAGTGATCTGGATAGCCGGATAAGTGGATTACTGCAAAAGCTGTGTTTTGATACAGATAACAAGCTAACCAGACATTCAGGAGTGAAGAATGTAGCTTCTGCTTTAACACTGGGAATTAGTCTTAAAAATGACTCTATGAACCTGACAAATGATCATCTGACATCAGGACAGGCTATGGCAAAAGGGAAAAAGCAGTTCCTCTGTGAGTGCATAGAGTAACTGGAGATTACTGGAATATTATGTATACCCTTGTGAACCAGGTGGAGACTAGATAAATTCACATCTGAAGTAAAGGATATTATGAGACAGTGAATTATTCACTGTAACAACTTGCAAGGTTGGTTTTTTAGCTCTTTGTCACTAAAAAATATAACCATATTTTCTAAAGGCGTAGGTCAAACAAGTCCCTTGGCCAGTATTCTGCTCAAGGCCAGACTGCAAGATGCCTTTTGATTCATAATCTATGAAGTCTGCTTGGGGGTGTTAGATGCTTTTTTTCTTCAAATATTAAATTAGACCAATTCCTGTCTACAAAAGTGAACACCATTTCTGAAATTCAATAAAATTGCTTCAACTATCATATAATATTAAAGGCACTGTTCAAAACTCATGGGAATTAGAAAGAAGTCTTCCATCTTCTTCACTGCACTATGATGGGCCAGTCTTTTAAAGGGTGATCCCAGGGACAGTACTTTCACCAGGCCTCCTGGAAAATATCCACATGGCCTTGTGGACTCCTCCAAATGCAACTCCATGTTCCTGAGATACAGCAACTGTATCTTAGGTTTGTGATGGTTTATGATGTAAACAAAGTCCTCAGCTGAATTACAGAGCAGTACTTGCTTCAGCATTTTCTGTGATCTTGCATTTATGATTTTGTACCATTTTCTTACACCACTGAAGTGTAAATTTCATGAATAAATTCTATTATCTCTGAACTTCACTGCTTAAAAAAGGAGCACATATACGTTTTCAAAATAGTTAAATTCATTCTTCTCGCATATCACAAGAAGAGGTGCGTGAACAATCCATACTGAATAATTTACTCAGTAAATTTATAGTTTTTAAGGTGACTTTTTAAAATAAAGACCTAAGTTATTTGCTGTTGCCAGATGAATCTTTTTAGGACAAAATTGGCACGCATAGCTGCTACAAAACTCATTTCCTCTGAGTCTTTGTGCAAGCGTTCAATATTGACACTGTAGGAATGATCACTTAATTGTTGATTGTCGCTCTTCTCTCATTAGATTCCTACCCACAACCCCCTCCCTGTTCCCTACAAACATGAAGTCTTAATGCTTCTTGCTCTCTGTGTGGTGGAAAAAAAAAGGGAACATAACTGTGTAAAATATTTAGATTGCTGAGTCCATGCTCTGATCTTTCAGACATGGCTCAGGTTAAATTCTGAGGGTTAGCCCATCCCACTACATGGTTGTTGCAGAATATGCTTTCCTGGATAGATGAGAAATTCTGTTTGTAGTCTAGCTTTCTCCTTTAGGCTTCTTGTTTCAGTTTCATGGTTATAGTTCTTGCACAAACACTGTCTTTCACCTTAAATCAATCCCTTTCTTTCCCAGTATTTACTCCTCCAATATTTTTACAGCAAACAAGCCTACCTATTTCTTAGGTAGCTAGATTAAATTTCTCCCTTACCCGCAACTCACAGATTTTATTCCAGATGAAATTTTAATATTTCTTTGTAAAATAAGAACACTGCCCAGTCTTTAAGAACCCTGCCTGATTGCATTTATTGATTCACAGCTGCATTACATGAAGGTCTGTATGGTTATTAATGACAGGCATGTCTAAGAGAGATAATGGATAGGTGCAATACCTTGCTTTAATTAACCTGATGACAAAACTAGCTTAATTGATTCTTAGCATCTCAGACAATTATTTTTCAGTTTAATTTTTTTTTTTTTATTTTTTAGTAACGCTGACAGACTTCTTGCTTCATGTAGCCCTGTGCAGACTCACAAGTTGGACTTGATGCTTCTTGTGGGTCCCTTCCAACTCGGGATATTCTCTGATTCTATTCTATGTTTACTGCTTCTATTTCATGCCAGGAGAAGTACTCTAGTCCTCAACAGTTACCATTTTTAACAGCTCTGTGATATGGTTTCTTCCTATGGATCCTTCCTACCATTACATCCTTGATTTATCCAAGACTTTTTCCTACTTCTGCAGTTTCTAGATAAGGAGCTCCCAGATCACTGTAGAAATTCTTCTAACTTGTCCTTCAGCATAGGTATTTGCACTTTGTATTTAGGTATTTTGTCATGTCTCCTGATGGATTTCAGTGTGTTCTGCAGACCACACAAATCTCCCGTCTGGTATTATATGTCACCCCAACATCAACAAGTATCATAAGATTGGTTTTAATTCTATGCCAACAGATACAAAGAAAACATAAATCAGATCTGCCCCTAATTTTTTCTTTCAGCAATGTTTCATCAGTACAGTAGTTCCCATCTCAACAAAAACGTCTCAGTCTCTCTTTTGGCCTCTTCCTTGTCCACATTCTAATTCCTTTATTAATACCTCATCTTTTTCATTTCATTTTCATGTGGTAGAATCATAGAATCATAGAATATCCCGAGTTGGAAGGGACCCATAAGGATCATTAAGTCCCACTCCTGGCACCGCACAGGTCTGCCCAAAAGTTTGGACCTTGGGACTAAGTGCACAATCCAATCGCTTCTTAAATTCAGACAGGCTTGGTGCAGTGACTACTTCCCTGGGGAGCCTGTTCCAGTGTGCAATCACCCTCTCGGTGAAGAACCTCTTCCTGATGTCCAGCCTAAACTTCCCCTGCCTCAGCTTAATACCGTTCCCGCAGGTCCTGTCACTGGTGATTACGGAGAATAGGTCAGCACTTGCCTCTCCACTCCCCCTCGCGAGGAAGTTGTAGACTGCGATGAGGTCTCCCCTCAGCCTCCTCTTCTCCAGGCTGAACAGGCCAAGTGACCTCAGCCGCTACTCATATGTCTTCCCCTCTAGGCCCTTCACCATCTTCGTCACTCTGGTACTATAAAAATACTCTATGAAAGTGAACTCAGATAGGCAAATTTTCTCAGAAACTGAGCAACCAAAGAGAAAGATGATCAGGAATACCACTGAACAATATTTACTGGAACAACACTATTTTTAAATGGTCTGGGAAAATGTTCAAATTTATTGAAACTCTTAGTTCTTTATTACTTGGCTAGACCATACTGGCTAAGTCTGATGGAACAACCTCTTCCCACACAGTCTATACTGTTTTCTGTTTTCAAATGTTCCTTGATTCTTGTGCCTGGTACTAAACTCAATGAATCCTTTTTATGCTTAGTGACTGACTAAAATTACGAGACACCTAATGTGAGCAGAGCGGTGACTGCAGTGAAAATGAGCTTCTTCCCTCACTAGCAAATTGCTAAATAATACTCATGAAATTTGGGGAAAATAACAGCCTTCATAGAATTGTTTTAAGTGAAAACAGCAGCAATGCCCTTTCCCAGGGCTTTGAAAGCACTCTTAAGCTTTCCTGGTCTTGACTTCATTTCCCTTTAGGCACACACTTAACCATGGGGCCAAGAGTTTCCCTTTAAGCTCCTGAATTGACTCAGAGTTTACAGCTATTCATTAACCTATGGTTTAAACCTTCCATCTTTAATATATTTTGCAGACGATAGAATAATGCATTTGCACAGTGGTGTATCCTACTTAACAAACATGCCTGGAGATAGAGTGAGCATAAAAATACTAGGCAAACTGATCTGCGGACAAGTGGGTAAACATTTGATTACATGATTACCAAAGACCATTGCATTCTTTAACGGGAAGGGATCTGTCTCAGTAGCTGACAGGAACTGTCAAAAACGTGCTGTATTTTGCATATGATAGCTAAAGAACGATCACAGCCTGGCTGAAGCTCTATCACAGTTCAGGCCAATCAAATGTATAGCTCATTAATGAAACAACTCAGGAAAGATATCTCACTAAAAGAAGCAAATTAATGTCTTCTTTTTTATTTATTTATTTAGTTTTAGCAATTAGTGAATAGTAGTATTGTGATTTAGAGTCAATAACAAGAATCAAAAGGTCTTATCCTAGTGTACTAAAGTGCTGATCATATTCCAGAAGAGGGTGGAAGGTTGCCCACAAAGGCTAAGAGCAAAGAACACCAACTCTCTGGCTGTGACTCTGCAGCTCAAAGTGTTGTCTCTGGAGGGACTAGGCGATCTGCCTCCTTTCCAGATCCAGCCTCATAGACAGCCCACCTCGTGCTGTGAGAAACCAGCTCCCATGCACGTTGGGACTTGTGGTGCCCAGCATGCCCCAGTAATGGTGCCTGGCCAGAGAGGAGCCTGTATTCACGTTTGGCATGTGAATGGTAGCCAAGGTTGATCATGGAAACTGGTCTTGCAGACAGGTGGGTGCACAGGGTGGGTTTGGCTCATGTACGCCCTGGGCTGGCTTCTTGCAATGCCCACCCCGGTGACATGGTGAGAATTTAGTCTCGGTCCAGCAAGCTGGATCCAGGATGGGGTTCAAATCACATCAGTTTTATAGCATTAAACTCAAAGTAATGCAACAGTGTTTAGGTAATGAGTTGGCTGGGAAAGTGCTCTTTTTCTTTTTCTTTTTTCTTTTTTCTTTTTTTTTTTTTTTTTCCCCCCTCAGAGCTAGGTTGAGGATTAAGATAGCTGAAGAAGAGAGGAAGAAGAGATTGCACAAGGGTCACTACGATCTCCTAGGCTAATCTAGGATAATCCCTGCTATCAACTGTTTCTGTCATTATTCAGCTACATACAGCGAATGCATGTAGGTATTCCTTGCTCTCCTTCCAGCCAGCTAAAGCTGCAGAGCACCTCATCTGGCATTTGTCCCCAGCTGCACTGCATTGGGCTGCCTCGCCACTGTTTCAGCAAACTGTTCTTCCACCCCAGAGTGTGATAGCATCGAAACAGAGCAGATGTAGGAATATTGCCATGAGGTCCTCAGCCATTCCCCTTCCAATATGTGAAGGATCACCGGAGAAGCCCTCATGCTGGTGATGGCAACGCCAGGGGAGGCATCTTCGCCTCTCCCAAACATGCAGCAATCAAGCCTCAGACCTGTACTCTCAGGCAGTTCAGTAAACACCTTGATGGCAGTTCCCTAGCATAACATGCCAGACAATACCTCCCAGATGTGCAAAATTCACATATGAGGGAGTAAATTGTTGTGTTAAAGAGTAAAAGACCCTTCTGGAGAGCTCGGTGCCTGAAAGTACAAATTTCAGGTCTACCTTGAAATTGAAACTCTACTGGTCTACTGCAGACATCAGGTGCATTTGCCTTTTATTGTCATCCTTCTTTTTCAAACATTGAGAATTTGAAATAGATGAATCGTCTGTTATGAACATTCACTCTTCCTTTTTTTTCCCCAAGCAACTTTTCACAGCTGATTCGAAGCACTACCATAATACTTTGCCTTCACAGTAATCAGGTTTCCATATTTTGTGCATTTTTTTTTCCTAGGTTAGGTATTTTCTGTGCAATAATATCCATTGATCATATTGAAGTGAAAAAATATGTCTCAGTACTGTTGTTTGATTGCTTGACTTTTGACTGGCTTGTGGTCCTGCTTACCTTAATTATGGGCTGGAGAGGCCTGCAGCCTGACCCTTCTACAAAGGTATTTGGCTACCTCTTCAATAACCCTTTCTTTTCATGACTTTTCAAATCAGAACAAACGATGAACTCTTCTCAAGTGTTAATCCAGGTTTTATTTTATTTTTTCTGAGAAGAGCATAAGCATAAAGAGCACTTAATCAGGCATAACAGACAAAAAGTTATTTATTTTTCTGAATGATTTATAGTGCAGTTGCTTCTTTTGTTTTTGCAGAAAAGAAGGAGGAATTAAAGCAGAGGTTCATTACTCAAAATGGCAACAGTCCCATTAGGGAGGGACAGCAGAAGGAAAACATAGCCATAATTTAACTTATTTTACGAGAGATGAGTTCTTCCATACTTCTCTGAACAAATGATGGTAAGTTCAACATAAAGAAATACAACATCAGTACAATAAATAAAAAAGAGAAGGATCACTGATATTGTCTCAGGAGCATCATACAGAAATAAATTCACTTTCTGTTCTATTCTGATGTGCTATCCACATATGCTGAACTAGCACATCTGAGAAGGCATAACATGAAGAAACTAGAGTTGGAAAGGATGCTTTGGCAGATCTTACTTTTGTAACAGGAATTTTTCTGGATCTACCTGCACTGTAAGGCAAAGGACAGTCTCAGGTCCACTGAGCTGAAACTTTCCAGCCATGCTGTTCACTTTAGCTTGACAGCAACATTCTTGTGATATACATGTCCCATCCCATATATACTGGAGAACTGTGCCATCAGTGCAAAGGGCACATCTTAGCTTCTGTCTGACTTCCTGCGATATTTTCACCCTAGCACAAACCATATAGGAATGAGTATTCACACACATCTACATCTCTGCAAAATGGCTTTTCTGGCCATGGTTTTCAGAGCAGTTCAAGTCACACTGAAACTGTCCAGTAAAACTAACTTTGGAGAGCAACTTTTCACTAGAGAGTGACTTTTTCTCAATCAGATTATGACAGGGCAAGGGGGAATAATTTTAAACTAAAAGAGGGGAGATTTAGATTAGAGGATAGGAGAAAATTCTTCACTCAGAGAATGGTGAGGCACTGGCACAGGTTGCCCAGAGAGGTTGTGGATGCCCCATCCCTGGAGGTGCTCAAGGCCAGGTTGGATGGGGCTTTGGCCAACCTGGTCTAGTGGGTGGCATCCCTGCCCATGGCAGGGGGGTTGGAACTGTGTGATCTTTAAGGTCACTTCCAACCCAAGCCATTCTATGATCCTATGAAAAAGGTTCAATATTCGTAAGAAGATAACACAAAGGACATGAAGACTTTTTTTTTTTTTTTTTTTAAATCTGCTCAGATGGCATGCAAATGGTCCTATTCAGCACTTACAGATATCTGGTCCTTCTTGCAGATACTGAACACTTACAAGATGCACCTCCCATGCCTCTTGAAAATTGGTCCCAGTGCAGAGTTGCCTAATACAAAGCTGTAGCTTTGCAGGGGATTCCTTTGTTTGTGGCTACTCACCACTTGCAATGTGAGCTACCGTAGCCAGATACTGGCAGACTTTTAACAAATTTCCATAATTTCATTAAGCACAACAATAATTATGTGAAGTGCTAAAAAATGCTTTGTTTAGCTTGTCTGAATGCTGATGTAATGGGGGGAAGAAAGGCATAAATAAGATGCTTTATTTCCATTTTCAATCTGTTCACTAATTGCAAAGAAGCAAAAGGTTCTAAGCCCCCCCCCCTTATTTGATCCTGTTATTGTCTGACAGCAAGGGAAATGTCCTTGGAAGGAACAAGCAGTCAATCTGTGTATAAAGACGAATAAGAAAAAATTGCAACCCTGATAAATTCCCGACAATAATTATGAAAATTGAAACATGAGAAAAAAAAAACATTGCAATGGTCCAACCAGAAAGCAAATGTTTTCAAGTTATATCAGCAATGGAAGGAGAGAACAGCAGTATGCAGTCGGCTCTTAAACTGACAACTCTGCATGATTCCTTGATGTAATTTGGATGAAGCTGGATAACCTGTGATTTACTAAACTCTCTGTAGTTAGGAAATCTGTTCAGGGTTTCCCAGCATATCAACATGGCCATACCCATGTGTGTCAGTTGCAGATTATCCTCTCACTCTGAGCTGTGAGGATATGCATGTGCACAGCTGTGGACGTAAATCGATATCTGGTCTGTCAGGTAATGCACACATGAAACCAGTCCCAAAGTGCCTGAACTTAGCTTATAGTGGCTAATGAAAAGAAATGATCATTCTGCTTATTAGTACTTCTGCTTGACTAGAAACAGGCAGTATTAATTAGCAATACAGAGAGAAAACAATGGTTCTTGTGATGGATGCTACAATACTACTAATGTTGATTAACACGTATTTTGAGAGTATTTTCCTTTACTTTTAAACAATTCAATTACTTATTATGGAAAATAAAAAGTCTGCAGATAAGCTACATGGTTGGAATCAGGGAGAAAGAACCAGGAGCTCAATTTTTTTCTCTTGAGATTTAGGCTAGCCTTTCCAATATCCATTCGTATTTCCCTGGAAATAGTGGATTAAGAAATTATAGTGTATGAAATGAAATAGCTGTTTATTACATTTGTGTGGTTCTTAATCACTGTTCTTGACACAGCTGATATTTCTTTAGGAAAGTGGAGGTTAAGAAAATGTCAGTTGCTATTCAGACTTCAGTGAAGAATTTGTGAGGTCATATATTCATTTCCATGGTGATGAACTAAAGTTGCTATTTGAGAGTTATAATTTTATTATACAATCAAGCAGCTTACTAGGTTACTAAAGCAGGAATGTAGGAAAAGACCTTAAAAATGCAGGATGTACTTTGTTTGGTGTCTGTAAATTCTTTTATCAGAACGTCTGTTTAAGTAGAAAAAATTGCCTCTAAATTAACAAGTCTGGGCCCTTCTGATTGATGGATGTCCTGGATCTTGTGAAACAGGTAACTGATATCTGGTAAGGATCTATGCATGAATTACTTTGCTAAGCAAATTCATTACAAATCCATCATCTTAGTTGAAGGAGGCTTAATTGTTTGGTGATATGTTATAAGCAATGTTAAACAATCCACCCCCCCACAACTTCCTGCCCCCCCTTCCCACCTCCCAGCCTTCCCTCCACCCCCTCACCTCCCCTTTATAATATAGTAATAGGATGCTAGGGAGGAAAGGAAACATTCCCTTGAGTTTGTTCTTAAAAGATAAACTGTCGTGTCTGGCCCAAAGGAAAATAAAATCTATTTATTCTATAGGTATCTGTGCCTGTTGTCTGTCCCAAATTGATTGCTACAGGGTAGTTATGTTAAACAATGGGATCTCTTCTGACTCTCTGTTGCTTCCTCCTGTTTGTATAAATTCAAAGGTCTTAACACTTTCTAGTATTTCTGTCCTCCCCCCACCAGAAAATGGGGATGTTACAACCAGATTCTTCTTTGGTGCAAATGAACAAAGAAAGAGAAGATGCATGATATGGAAAAACAACAAGGGACGGAGGGAGCTTTTCTCAGGCCTCATCCTGTTCTTGCTTGTGCCTGGGGATGTTGGCCATTGGCTTCTGAAGGAGACTGCAGGCCCCAGAGGCACCCACAAATCATCACAATGCTCTTCGACAGGCTCCATGTGAGTCCCTGTAGAGTAAACTGAGTTTCATTTTGATGGTTTGTTTTCAGTGCACCCTTAAAAACCTGGCAACCAAGTTTATCTTTAAAAGCAATATCTATGCACATTTCATTTATTTTCCACTGACTGGTTATTTTCAGTGTCATCTTCAATATTTATCTGTGTTTAAAGCTCCTTCCCTGCAAATACTATAAAAATGAGCTTAGATGACACGGTGAATTTGCGATGATTTATCTTCCACAATAGTAGTACTTAATCTGTTCAGACACTGGCCAAATAGTATCCAATAAAATGCACAGGGATAGGACTGACTGAGCCATCTTCATTATGATATGGGACGGCTTTATTACCCAAATGGACTCTTGACTTCAGTGGAACTCCTTTTTGGGTAAGAAGTTGTCACCTAACACAAGCAAAATTTACCAAATTTCTCCCATCATTATTGAACAAGTTATCATATCCTATAGCCACATGGATTCTGATCTTGTCACACCAATTTTAATGGGGTAAAAGTGTCAGTTTTATGGAAGATAAAAGGCAAAAAATACTGAATGGATCCAGGATTCAATAGACATCTGAACCCAGTCCATGAACACCAGTGGGACTAAGAGGGTACTGGAAGGCTCTGAGCTTGGACCATTATATGTTTTGACACTTAGATTGGGTTATAAGTTAAATTTTGACACTTAATTTGCTTTTACGTTCTGTTGCATCTAATTTGTCAAGAGGCTGGCAACACTAAATAGTATTTTTTTTTCTTTGGAAAATATGCTGATAGGATATAAACATTTCACAAGAACACATTAATTTTTCAAAAGATTTCGTAAATGTTATTGCCATATTTTGTTCATTCTGCTTTTTTTTCATGTAGATGCGGTTAGCTGATACTATATGCAATAGACAAAACATCAAGACCCCCCCCCCCCTTTTTTTTTTTTTGAGAGAAAAAAAGAGATTTTTAAACCTTGACCTCATTTTGGGATTGTGTTTAATTTTAAAACCTCAGTATATCCTATGGGACGTACATTATATCTTTTTTTATCTTTGACC
>NC_137699.1:57925268-58375268 GCF_964034855.1 Anser brachyrhynchus
GTTCTTCATTCATGTGTGACCAAATTCTAATCTCTCTCAGTCTGCCCTAAATCCAAAATAACCAACTGAAGTCAGTGCAGTTCCTGGGGATTTGTGCTACTGTAAATGAGAACGGAATGGAGAATTTTTTCTCCTCCCTCTCATAACAGTGAGAAGAAAAGCTGCAATGTCAGACGGACTTTTTTTTTTTTTTCCTTTGCTCACGTTGTCATAAAATGGACATCATTTAAACCTCCTTTTTTTTTATGTATTTGGAATATAACAGAAGGAGAGCCTTGATGGTTTCTTATTTTACAGGAATATAAACATTAAAAGTCATTTTTCTTTTACACATGAGTTAGGAAGCATAATTTACTTGAAAGGACCCTATTATATACTCAGTACTGTATTTGTTTATCTAATTGAATAGAAGAGCATTTACTGCAGTTTCAAAGCTAAGCCAATAAACATTTGTCTTTGTATTGCGGCAGCAATGTTTGACAATTGGATTGGGCAACACCCATTTTAACTTAAGTTTATTTTATAGTATTGATGAAGCAAAACTCCTTGTACGTTTTCACTCCCTTGCTCACACAATTTCCACAAGTTGGATATTTGGCAAAAGATGCCGAAAGCCTTTCTTACAAGTTGCCTGCATTGCATCGTCCTTGTTTCCTGCACCACCGGCTCAACTCACAACTTCATATTTTGCTTCCCCTATGCCTGTGTACAACTAGGCACAGAGAAATAAACAGCAGCTTTTTTAAAACACCTACACGTCTAAATTTCTCTTAAAATCAAGAGTGCTTAAAAAGCTTTAATTTTCACTGTCAGTTACACAATGCTGTCAGCATTCTTGGACATAAAAATATTGGAGATTACTGCTTTTATTTTATTTATTTTTTTTTTGACTCATTGTATAAATGCCATTCTGCATTGTGCTGCCTGTATCAAATAGCTTGTGGAACATCTCTCCTAATCAGTTCCTTTTGGGAGCAGGATAACCCCATCCCTTCTGAAGCCGTGTCAGTGCCTGCAGTGCGTAGGACTACAGATGAGATCTTTGTTAGAGAAGCATGAGATGAATTCATGATTCCAGGCCGTGTAGTAAGTGCATTCCTGACTGAATGTTACATCGTTTTGATTTTCCTGGGACAGCGTTGCACTTTGTCTCCTCGCTGAAAAAGCTATGTTCATTAGATACAGGAAGTCCTGCTAAACATCCATAACGTTACATTAACAGCTGCTGGTAGGTCTTTGAATGCCCAGCGATCAGGGGAGAGTTTGCAAGAGATTTGGTACTTCTTTGCAGTGATTGTTTTCTTCAGTGAGCTTCAGAATCTAAATTTCTGTTAAAAAAAATAAAAAATAAAAAAAAAGGGCAGTTAATCCTTAAGGTTGTGAAGAAAACTTTTAAAATGTGCACCAGATGGGAATCAATGCAGTAATGTCTGCAAGCAGACAGACATCCTGAAAAGCAGTTTGAAGGCTGATACTATTTAGATTAAAGGAAAAAGAGCTGCGAAGCAGTCATGCAACATAGGTGGCATCAATACAGTACAGGGAAACTGCAAGTCTGCAGCAATCCCTGCTTTGTTTTACATCATTGATGGCTTTGCTTTTGACTGTGGCTCAAGAGAAACCCAATTTTCTCTTCTGTTGATTTGTGCTCCCTCTGTTTTATATAGACAACTCCCATTACTTCCTTTGGCAGTGCGCACAGATAGCTGACTCAATAACAGAGCTGACTGGAAGAAAAAAAAAAAAAGATTTACAATCAATAAAAAATTAATTTGTATTTCTTCACTTGTTTTGTGTACTTCCCAAGCAGGGACAACAGACCGCTAAATGAAACTGCTTCGGAAATTCAGAGTAGAAGGAAAACATTTTATCACAACAGCAGTAAAAGAGATCATCATGACTAATGAGTGATGAGATTTTTTATTTCAATTGTTTCAATCTAAACGAAAACCTGGTGTTAGAGCTGATAAACAGGGTGGCTTCTTTCCATGTTGTGATGTCTTCAGGAAGCTGTAGTTCTGGTTGCCAGTCAGTGACTCCTTTGCCCCAGTTCCTGGTCTCTGGTCCGTCTCCAGGGATGGGATTTAGCAAGATTTCTACAGAACCTCTCTAGAATAATCAGTCGCTCATGTCTCCAGGAGTGCTGCATGCCCAGCTCCAGTTCAGCTCATTGGGCAACTCTCTGCTCTCATAGCATTGCTGATTTTGATAGGGGAAGATGAATCCTTGCATTCTTCTGGGTGTCACTTCTGAAATGGTAAAAAAAAAAAAAAATCCCAAGAGGAAAGGTGGTTTACAATGCCTGGGAGGAAAAGTACATACTTAATTACATCTTGTACCTTCAAATCTGGATGAATATCCAGTGTCAGCAGGGGTCAGGGGATGTGGTTTCAAAGAGCTGGATATTCCATGGTCAACAGAGGTGATGTGAGTCTAAAGTATGTGAAAGCTCCATCATTCCTGGCCCCTCCAGCACAGGAAAATGCCCGTGACCATAACAACCTGCTCAGGAGTGAAACATCTCCCAAGTGAATGTGCAGACCTGGTTGCACCTGATGGATAAACCAGGTAGGCAGCTGGTGCCAGAATGGACAGAGCCCATGGAGGGGAACTGCCCTAAGGGACAGTGAAGGTAAAACAGAAGAGCAGGTCCCATTTTCTGCTTACAAAAAAATTGCAGTATTACCTGTGTGTGCCTTTTTTCTCCTAACTGACCCTTACAGAGAGATGCTACCTTGCACTACAGTAGCAAGAATCAGTGGTAGGATGCTACAGTAAGGCAAGCTTAAATGAGAAATAAGACATGTTCCCACCTGTGGGCATTATTCACCAATGCAGCACAAGTTCCAAGGGCAACCATCTCCTGGTGGCTGATAGTTAATGTCATATATTTTTGGAAGTTTCTGGCCAACTTGGCAGATTCCACCAAGTTCCAGCTCTTCTGGGCTGCGTCAGGCAAGGTAAGCAGGGCTCGAGCTGGGGAGAGGAGTGTGGCAGAAAAGGCACTGGTTGCAGTCCCCCAGTGCCTCCTGTCTCCCTCCTGCACTCTGCTCCAGCGCGGGGTCTCAGGAGGACAGCCCACAGTGCTGGCATCTCCTCTACCTGCAGCTCAGTGACAACAGGGCTGCTCCTCTAGTACTCCAAGGGGCACCGTGTAGGGCACGGAGGACATAGGTTTCATGTTTCTGCCTCTTCACCCTTCCTCTTACCCCTTCTTCCCTTGGTTTTGGGGCATTAATTGCTGCTGAAAGAAAAGGGCAGGAGATCTGGCTTCAGAGGAGATGAATCCACGAACAAAATAGGAGTCTTCAGGCTGTTATTTCTACCTTGTCACAGTTAATAAAGTCAGTCTGCTGTTATCAGATGCTACATGCAGACAGGACGAGATGCTTGTAGCGCTCAAGTGTTGTCAGCCCGCAACATAAAAAATGTAACGCTCAAGCCCCAAAGTCCTGGAGACTGGCCATGATGTAATGAGAGTTCAGAATAAATAAATAAGCATTTCAGTTTTACTGCACTGAGTCTTTAAGGCTTTTATGTTTTCCTGTGCAAACTTGGAGGCTGGAAATGAATTATTTAGGTGAAAGATGATTCTTTCTTATGATTATGTTTTCTTGACTGGGTATACTTACATGTCCAGCTCTGTAGGAGATGGGAATTTTAAAGAAACCTGTCAGAAGACTTGTGATTATGTCCTTAAAACTGGCAGTACTGGATGCTGTTATATCAGAGAATGGGACTGGTGTGAGACTAAAGATGAAGTCCTGATTTTAGTTGCACTCGTAATTTTAGCAAGTGCCTACATGTGCTTAATAAAACTAGATTTCCACCCTCCCGACTGCAGTTTTAGTCATAGCAGCACATTTTGCAGCTCCCACTCAAGCCAAGCTGTATATGATAGTAAGGGCAATGTTGTTGAAGGGGGGAAGAGTCGAATTAAACACTATCGCAATTGATCTCCTGTGTCTCAGTTCGCAAACTGAGCAGGAAAGCGTTAAACCTCCTCCAGCCGGGCTGTAAGGGGAGAGGCTGCAGTCATCTCTACCTCCTAAGTCACTTGCAAACCAAGGAAAGAAGCAGATCCTCCAAATTAGGTCATCTGTTTGCTTCATTCTGAAAGATTTTTATTAAAATGAAAAGTGTTGTCTGTTCCTTCTCCCAGACAGAAAACAAACATTGGCATCTAGAGTGGCAGAAGACGAATATTTGGTGCTGAGCAACTTGATTAAAGTGTATTCCTCGCAATGCGCGGTGCCTCCCTTATCCTGCCATTGTGTTCATACAAGAAAAAAAAGAAATAGGAGGGCCTGCCCTTTCCCATTGTATAGTCACATTTTCTGAGTTCAGCCAAAATGGGTTTTATAAAAAGCTTAAAGAAAAAGATGAACTTTGTCTTTTAGTAAACCACTGAGGCAATTCTGAAAGCGATCTTGTGCATTTTGTGTATAGGAAAACTGCTGTAGTTAGTGCTTTGGCTAATCTGCCAGGGGAGGAAGATAATACTGATGCAAATGGTTATGTGATAAATGTTATCTGAGCTTTGCTTAACGGCTTGCTACTAAAATCGAAGCTGAATTTTACTTAAAACACTGAGAAAGTTTATAGAGGAAGAAGCGATTTTCAGCAGAAGAGAGTGGGTTCGTACTGTTATATTTTTATCACTGCCATCACCAATACCAGCATCTACATTTATCCACCAGTGTACATTAAACTAGCGATCCTCTGATGTAGTTAACAGACATTATTAGCCGCAATAGTCTAATTCAGTCAGAGGATCCAAGAGTCTCTGCATCGTGTTTGCCATTACCCAGAGACAGTTGCTTGTGGGCATTCACCTGGGTGCAAACTGGGCATGAAAAATTAAAATAGCGCATCATATGCTTACATTATGGAAACACTAAAAAGAAGCTGTAGTTAGTTAGTTGACAGTTACAGGTATCCACAAAAAAAAAAAAAAAAAAAAAAAAGAAAACAGAGACCTAGGCTAAGCCATGTCCTCAGCTCTATTTTGTGGCACTTTTATCTATGTTAAGGACTCAGCCATGGATTTTCCTCCGTGTCTGTGTACACTGAGTTTTACTGTACTGGTTCCACCACCACCAGACTTGGTAAACAAAGATGTGCCCAGGGAAAAACAGACATGGTTACAAAGATCTGTGTTGCCAGCCAAAATCTGGTTAGGTTAGTGTGGGCTTCTAGCAGCCAAAATAAAACAGTTGTGCAGGGCCAAGAATTTTGATATAGAGAGGGCTGGAGGAATTCGAAATATGCTACAGAAGTGGAAGCAACAGGACTTGGCAAAATCCTTGATCTAGTTAGAGAAACAATGCGTCCCGGTATCCAAACAACAGGGTGGTGTCAAAAGAAAGAGTGAGATGGCAAAACCCTTGGGCAGAGACAACAGAGGATATCCAGGAAGGGGAGTTTGAGACCTGGGTCTGGATGGAGATGAGAAGTTAGCTCTAATGAAATACCCATTGGCTCGGGATTTTGGTTCAGTGTAACTGTAAATTCCTGACCAAAAATTCTTCTCCAGTATTATCAAAGAATCTGTGCTGACCAAATAATCCTGAGAGATCCATCAAAAGCACAGCATTCTTGAGATATATGTAAATATACCTACACCTCCAACCATACTTACATACATGTATGTTAAATGGAGATGGTTTTGACATGACAGTTTAAATAAGAGAGACAAATATGTTGTACTAGAACAGTATTAAACAGTTACAGTGAAGAATCTAATTTCCTTGTGCTTAGCTCTAGCTCTGTACAGACACATTTGTTTTTAGGTTTTCTTCTTTTTCTTCCGTACTTTAGCAATAATTGTATTCCCCATAGCTGTTCCACTAATAGAAATTTATCTGAGGAACTTGCATCTGAGGAGCTGAACGTATAAATGCTTAGCAAGAGGATTAGCAAAGTGATATGGGTATTTCTGTAGTCATCAGTTGCACACTAATGTGTATTGATCGAGAGGAAAGCAGTGCACATACCGATTTCTCAGCACAAAAGAAAGGTCTCTCATGCACGCAGCCAACGTGGCATTTTTGCTGTATGATTTTCTTTGTTTTTAGCACGAAGTTCAATATAACAGGCAGGTACTCTCAGTTAATTAAAATTACACATTTTATCCAGGAACACATCAATAGATAGGCGTGTAAAAGGTAGAGATTTTATCTCGCTCAAAGAGAACATGGGTTTGGTTGAATCTTACTCTTTGAATTTGTGTTTGTGGCTTATTACCATTGTAATCAACAAAATATAAATCTCCTGCTCAGTGCTCCCTTGAACCTGACAGCGCTGAGAGAGGTTTTCTGCAACAAGACCCCTCCACCGAAGCCCCCTGAGAGCCAAGGGTCTTTTTCCCTCTCGTGTTGGAGCGGGCAGAGCTGGCAGACTTAGTGCAGGGGTGAGTCAGCAGAACCCAAAACCGGGTCGCTCCACCAGCTGCTGGCACCCAAAACCCCGAATTGCCAGAGCAGAGGAGCTGCACGTGCCTCTGCAGGGCCCCGAGCCCGCCGTCGGGCGGAGACAAGGCCGGTGCCAAGGTATGCAAGGAATTGAAATGAAGGTTCTCCTAACCCTATACAACATGCATTTAAAACATAAAAAAAAAAAAAAAAAATAGCCTAGATCTCTCATCAAAGAAAAATGTAATTAGGGGCATTATTGCATGCCTTCTTAATTGGAACGGCTTGTGACAGAGAAGTATTTGGGAGGATTTCAACCCAACAACAAAGCGCGAGCCTCGCGCCTGCTCTGCGCGCCTGGAAGTGCAGCCCGGCGAATCCACGTCTGGAGCAGCCAAATGGCAAGTGGCACGGCCGCGGGTCTGCAGGGATTTGCATGGGAGCTTAAACCCTGGTCACAGCGAGGTGCTGCTGAAATTTCCCTGGGCTGCTGAGCAAGGTTGAGTCACGTCCCTGTGAGCAGCAGGGAGCACGCTGGCGAGTCAGGCGGTATGTTAAGTGAGATCTTTCCTCCAGAAGCACAAAGGAGTGGTCGAAATGTCCCAAACTTGAAGCCAGAGGTGTCAACAACAGCAGTGTGTGGCTCTCCCAGAAAACCTTATTCCCCTCATGCCCAGCCATGAGAGTGAGGCACTAGCGAATGCATGGGAGGAATTACCGTGGTGAGACCAGTAACACAGACAGGATTCAGGCACATTTAGGGATGGATAGACATTGCGGGTGGAAAAGATGCCACCATTCCTGTGCTGTGGCCAGAGGAGTCACACCGCAGGGGACTGTTCACCCAAGCAGTCTGGCTGAGGACCAGGTATTAATTTCTCTGTGTTCCTGTGTGGGAGTAGGGAAAATGAAGGAAAGTGTTAGAAATGAAAATGAGGTGAAGATGCTAACGAGGTCTGCCAATGGGTTTCTTCTTGGACAGTGCACTGCTCACACAGCCCCAGAGTCAGTGCAGGAACAAGGTCGTTATATTTTATTTGTACTGCTACTAATTTACATACCTAAAGATTACTAAAATATTCTCCTTTTTCCTCTAATACATCTCTTGGTGGAAAGCAAATGCATCTGGAAAGATTTGTTTTAATGCAGCGCATTGAGAAGACCTGTTGCCTGACATGCAATAGTTAAGTTATGAAGTATTGGACACTGGAGTAATAAAAACCGATTTGCTTTGATCTTGTAGTTAAAAAATGATTAAAGTATAGAATTGCATGTGCCGACATTAGATCTCCACCCACAAAGAGATTTAAGGCTGTCGGGGGAAAAAGGAAAGTTGAAAGACAGCTTAAATGTAATAATTCAGAAATTGAGCTGCTTTTTTAATTTCAGAGATGGTCAGGATAAAGGGATTTTTATACCTTATTTGTTATACTAGACCTAAGAGCCTTATCCTAAGATATTTCCTCTTGCACACAACTGAAAAGCTGAAACTTGCTAAGAAGAGCTAGCATGTCAGAGAGCTGCGTTTCCATATTTTCTGCTGAACTGAACTCGGTGAATTTACAGCCTCGAGAAGGATTCTCGCTTCCCCTCTTGGTACCTCCACCGTGCTCAGGGTGACCCCTGCCCTCCCTTCTGCTAGCATGCTGCAAATAGAAGACGGAGCATTCAGTAATACGCTTTGCAGGGATGAAAAGCTTTCTTGTTTTAATTGCATGCATATTGTCATCTCCCAGGCACATGAAATTGCCTTGTGGAATTGCAATTATGAACTTATTACTGGTTTATCTAATTGTTAAAGAATACAGAGACGTGTTGAATTGGGTTTCTGGCCCCTGTCATGTAAACTGCTCCAGTGAAGGCACACCCTTACACCCACACACAATCCTGAATTAAGTCAGTAGGAAGCCTCTGTTTTTGCATAATCATTTTGTAGCCAGTATAAAAGATATAAGAAAATACATTAACTGATGCTTGCAGTATTACATCTGCCCAGCCAGACTTCTTAATTCTTCTGGAGCGACAGCTCTGCTAGTGTAAAGTCAATGTTTGATCTTAAAGTGTCCTTGATTGTATTGGATAATTTTGATTCTCTGTCCAATTACAGATCCTTAGCATTCTGTTAAACATTGCTCAGTGAAAGAAAAGACTTTTAGAATAAAAATAAAAAAAATGCAGTAATGTTCATTGTAAGCAACCTTGGAGATCAGATGGAACATTGAAGAGCAAGGACAATGAATTGGGTTGCAGTAGTGCTGAGTTCATTATTATACACAATGATCCTGATCAGAAATTGCAGTCTGACACCTGTTAATGTTACTGTTCTCTGAGAAATAAAGACCTAGGAAACACACCACGTCATCTCTGAGACATGAGATGTACTAGGATAAGAAGACTTTTAGAGTCAGCATTATGGGGTTGGCTTTTATTTACACAGGAGTCAATATTTTTGCATTTCAGTTGACTCCTCTATTTGCAGTGCCCTGCCATTCTTCTACTGTGTACTGGATATTCACCACTGAAGCACACACTTCATAAATCGCTATTGATGGGATTTTTGTAACTCACTGTTTTGCTACACATTACCCTTCTCAACATCAAAAATTAAACGCTGTGAATCTGGCTGCTACGGTGGACAAGAAGCTCATTTTGTCCCTCCAACCAGCAGGGATCTGCTCTCCATGTCTTCATCAGCACCGAGGAATGTTATCTGGCTCTGGGGATACACCCTCTGGTAAATGGGCACTTTCAGGCAGAGCTGTAAGAGAGGTGCCCAGTCAGATTCGTGGAGAAAGGGGCACCAGATACCTTTGGGTTCCTCTGAAAATGGACCAGCTGAGGTATTTACAGTTCATTTTAGAGGGCCAAGGTCTCAGCTGGGGTTTTGCAATGGCATGATGGAAATGGACATGCTTTTTAACGTCAAATGCTCCATCCCAAATGCAAATAAACGATACCTTCAAGTTAAAATAGCAAAGAACATCTTGAAACTTTTATGTATAGAAATAAGCTCTCTAGGTAATAGTAAATGACTATTTATAATGGCTTGTTGGGCTGCCTGACATCAGATTGGTTGTACTGGTAACATGAGAACAGTATGTGACAATTTGGGAAAAACACATGGCAGGACATGGGAATACTGATTTGTAGGCAAAATTTGGGGGGGGGGGGGGGAGGGGGGAGGGAGAGAATGGCCAAGAATGTGCTTCACTTTTTAAGAAAATGACATTCCTGCCACCAAAACAAAAACCTGAGAAAGAAAGCACATTCCAAAATGATATCATCACATTCCTTCTATTCGGACAAACACGATTCACTGTAACTGCTGTTTCCTGCATTTGTGATTTCCCTTGAAGGGTGTTTCAACGAGAGATGTTTTCAAATAGGAAGAGAAATTCAGTTTCAATGTCCTTAGGAGCCTCTTGGCAAAGCCAGGCCTTCTCTCTAAGGCCAAGAGTGGTTTAAAAAACAATGTCTGGGTCAGATAATACACCAGCTTGTAAATTTGTGACGTAGGTAGAAAGTAGCTTTTCCTCTCATCAGACACTTTATAGACAATCTGTGTATATCCTGAGCACCAGCTCTCACTTCTGTTGGATGCTTTAGACTGAGCAATAGACCCAACACGAGAGTTTTATTTGGGTTATACTGGAAGAGAGGCTGCAAAATGTATTGTAATCATAGGAGGCCTGCGAGGCTCAACAGCATTTGTGTTATGGTGACTCAGAGTGAGCAAACCACTGCAATACCTGACCAGGGATGTGGTGATTCTCCATCAACAGGAGACTGCAGCAAGCTGTAGTTTCTAAACCGCCACCAACCACAAATTGAGACCACAGCACTGTGCAGGAGCTTCTGCATGAATTTCTCTGCCCTGGGTTACACCAGAGGTCAGACTATCCGATCACGAGATCATGACAGACTCTCTGGCCTTAAAACCTGTAGGATTACAAATCTGGGAATTGCAGTCGTTGCCCAGACTTACTCTTCTACCGCAGGAGAAGGCATTCAGGCCCGAGGAGCAGTGAATGCATGAGCAACCACAGCCAGTGTTCAGCATGAGGAGCTCTGTGTGCTGGACCACATGAGATATGGAGACAGAGAAAAGGGGATGGATTCAGGTTTGTGTGGGAGTAGTTTACTGGATAGCAAACACGTCCTACAAAAGCAATCCATGCTGAGTCTCACTACAACGTCAAGGCAGGTGACTTTCTTTTCTTCGTCTCTCTGCTGAATCCCATTCTGGTGGAACTTGGTAGTTTCTGACAAGTGAAATCAGACCTGATGAACTTAGAAAAGACAAGCCTGAGATTCATGTTTTTTCAGAGGACAGAGCACAGAGCCATGGATCTGGGACATTATTCATGGACTGTGTTATTCTGAGTTCTGTTGTTATGAATAAGAGAGTGTTGTTCAGAAAGCCTGAATTTTATTATCAGCTAAGCAGCGAGCTCCTGGAAGATTTCCTTAATTATTTCCTAGTATTCCTACCATTTATCATTAGCTTTCTAAAACTGGCATTCAGGCACTTCCACTAACTTCTTGTGTGATTTCTGACCACCTAATTCCTTCCTTTCCTTTCCATTTCTGTTACCCTTGCCACACAACATACTTGTCACCAATTTCAAATGCAGGTCTGGAGGAGCAGGATCTGCCTCTATGGGTATGCACCAGGTCTAACACAAACAGGTCTTGTTCTCAGTCAGCCTTACAGCCCAAACAATACAAAATAATATTTATTAAAAGGAGAGACACTTATTCAGTCCTTTACTCAGATTGGTAACTTGATCCCCATATATCAAAGATGTCAATTTGTACAAGTGATGCCAAATTATGGCATCTTCACTCACACCAGGCTCATTATAAAATCTCACTTGGTTTCAAAAGAACTTCCTCAACGAAGTCACTTGCCATAGCAGAAACCTGATGGTCCATCAGCAAGAATTGCCACGGTACCAAGGGGAATGTCCGTTGCACCCTTTTCCAACCCATTCCCTGACTGAGTGCAGCTTAGCTCCGGTTCCTGTTCTGCTTTTATACAGCGTGTGATCCTCCTCCGCCCCCAGACTGACAGCTGTTCCTTCTGTCCTTGAAGCACTAAGGGAAACGTGTGACCGGCTTGTAGCTCTTCCTCTCCTCAAAGCAAGTGACAAGGTTACATGGCAGTTGCATGTTTCCTTTGTTATCCGTTTGTTTGAAGAAATAGGAGTTGCACCTGACTGAGACTGCAGAGGCATTCAATTAAACAAAGATGTTTTATTTTAGCAACCATGTAATGAAGAGGAAACCAATAGACAATCTTCTCTTCCTCTGGGCAAGAAAAGCATTGAAAAATGCTATATTTAGTTGTAAACTATACAACCCGCAAAAGGATTTCATCTGACTTATCAGGAAATGAATCCCCCTTCACTTCTAACAACATGAACTTCAGGGAATGAGAGCAGCTCACACAACACTGGAAACTCATGTTCCTAAGAGCATTTGTATTTAAAAAAAAAAAAAGGCATTTTTAGGCAAGTAAGTCTTCCTAGACCTACCTAAGACATAATTTGGGATACACTTGTTGACATGGGAAGGCAGGGCAGCTTATTGCTCTTGTTCTGCTCAGTGCTGTGATAGCTTAAGGCCAGTGATGGCTGAACCAGACTGGATGTGGGTCTGTGTGTGTGGAATGGTTTGTTCAATGGAGCTCCATCTTCAGGACTAGGTATTGGCCTCAGTTATGGCAAGAGACAGCCCACCTGAGCTGAAGGACCTTGATGCTGATGATGATTCATAAGACACTTGAGAAGACAACTAGATTCTCAGATCCTAAAGCAAGTTTCCAAGGCTGAGCAGTGTAGGTGTAAACTGAGATAATTAAAGGTAATTTTTTTGTATGTGACAGGAAAAAGCTGATAACCTCAAACCCTAATGGAGATAGATGGGAGAATTTCCCTGAGCTATCTGCTTTACTGCTGAGAAATCAGAGCTTGGCAGATAGATGAAGATGAAACTGATTTCCAATTTTGTCTTCTATTAATATTTTATGATTTTAAATTTAGCAGAGTAGTTCACTTTTCTGTGATCTTTGCAGGACTTTCTGTGGACTGCTAAAAGCAATTCTGTAAAAAATACCTACCTATGCAGTTTATCAGAAGTGTCTTTTGCCCAAATGAACAAGATAGCCTGGTGCAAATTCCACGGCAGCTGCCCTTCCTACCAAATATCCTCAGCATCCTCACACCATCAAAACTCCCTCTGAGCACTGTGGCTTAAGTCCAGCTCTGCCTGGGTCTGACTCTTCAGGTACACGTGGGTAGGAGAGAGCAGAGGGTGCAAGTAGTTCTTCCTTTCCTAACCTCCTGGCCTAATGTTAACCATCTCCTTGTTGAGCAAGTAGGTTCTTGGCAGAGAAAGGGCGAGAGCCACAGTGCAAATCCTTTCCTCCCTGCTCCGCATATATTTGGGATGTAGGCTGTAAGCTTTTATGCAGGGTGCTCTGATGGCACATGGAGAGAGAGTGCTCTGGTACCAAGCCATTGAAGCATATCGATGGTATCGCGTTATAACTCCGCAGGAAAATGAAAGAAGGTAAAATATATACCCACCTGCCTGGGCACTGGGGACTATCTGAGAGATGGATGCTGATTCATTCCACCCAAAAAACAAAGGTAGACAGAGAACACAGAGTCAATTGCCTTCTGCGTCTCTTTCCATTGACTATCATCTAAACAATATCCCTCAGAGTGCTGGCTCTCAGAAACCTGAGATTTAGGCAGAAGAAGATGGGCAAAAGGCATTGAACTCAGGGGACCAAGATGGAAACAATAGGTGATTCCTCTCAGGGCACATTTCTTCCCATTCTGGTGCAGAGTCAGTGTGCAGGGACTAATCCCTGGAAGCATCCCCACCACTTTCATACTGCCAGCCCCTGTACGGGTTGAGGGGTCATTGAGAGAAGAGTTAGTACGTGCCTTCAGGTTAGTTTTGTTCTTGGTCATACTGACATCAGTATAGAGTAACTCTTCCAACTGTTGATCTCTCTTTATATTGCTGATGCTCAGAAACCAGTGAATGAAATACTGTGAGTTTGGGAACTTCAATTAGCAGTTCCTAAAGTGATGAAATCCTAGGAGGCAGAGAATGCAAGCAGAAGGAAACCTAAAATGTAAGTATGATTGTGTAAGAAATCAGCAAGAAAAGCAGACTAGGAAAGGAATTTTACCCAGCAGGGTCTCTTGGCAGGAAGGGAATCTTTATTTGGAGAAACATGACTTCATTGTGCTGATTGTAGCACTTTTTCTTATCTTATGCTGTTGTACAAATGAGAACAGGCATCCGCAAGAAGGCCTAATATGCTGGTGCTAATTTAGGTGTGACTGGGTGTAAAAACACAATCATTTTAAAGCTGGGGTAAAGTACTGCCGGCGATCTGGAGTTGCATATCTCAGGGTTTCAGTCGGCTCAGACCAGCTTCCTGTCACTGTCCGCCATTATGTATCAGCAGGAAATTACACTTTTATGAGTGATTTACCTTTAAACAAACACTACTACACAAACAATATGGTATTGAATTTGGTGGTTTGCCTTTTAAGTATTACAGTGAAAGATTGTAACAGCTGTCTAAGCTGATAACTACTACCTAGGATAAGAATATTGTTGACTGAGTTATTAGCCAATTGTTCAACTAAATCTAGCTGCTTCTTTCTCTTTTAACTGTGTGACATTTACAGTTTCTTTAAACAATATAGTTCCTTGAAACACGAATGTAACTGGTTCCTTGGGTGGGAACTTTATGGGTAAAGAATTGTTTAGGAGATCAGATCACACTTTTAATTTAAATTTTTGTATTTTTGTTTTATTTATTTATTTTTCTTAGCTGGTTCCTGGTGGGAATGGTCTCCTAGAGGTGAATTTCCATGCAGCTTTCTAAGTTCAGCAGATAAGCCGTGACCACAACCTGTGGCTAAAGATGACTAAACTGCACAGCTGGATGCAGAGAAGGAATGAGACAACATGATGGATCCACTGCACATCTACTGCTGTGACTTTCATAAGAAGTTTTATCCTGAGGTGGGACTTCATTTTGCAAGGTGCTGAATGCCTACAGCCTTCTAGGAGACTCATTGCAAAATCAGACACAGCGTGTGTGGAGGAGGTTGACCCTGCAAAATTCTTATTCTGTTTTTGAACAATTAGGGCTAACTCTGTGCCCAGTTGAAACTTCCAGACTTAGAGGCTCCAGAGTTTGGGCTTGGTCCAAGGCCCAGTGAAGTCACCTGGAGTTTTTCCATTGACTTCACTATGCTTTGGACCAGGCTTTCGGAAAGGCTATTCCCATGAACTCAAATGCTGAAAGCCAAACATGGCTTTACACAATTGAAAAATCACCTACTTTGTATGTTTTCAAAGGCAATTTCGCTGCTCAGCAATAACAATATAGAATTGGGTTGAAAGGGTGAAAATAGATTTGAATTTGGAGTGGCTCTTCAAAAAGACTATGGCAATGCTCCAACACTGCAGCACTGAAAATGAGAATATTTAATGCAGACTTTTTAAATGATCGTTACTGAATTAAGTTTAAAGGAAAAAATCATGCCAATATACCAGAATTAGAGCATTCTTCTTGTTTTATATGCTTGAATAATGTTTGCTGCACTCTTTGAGAAGGAAGTATCTTATTGCTTTGAGGCATTCCTTCTGTTGAATCAGTTGTACTATCACTTTAAAGCAGATTTCTTTATGCCAATTTTGGTGATACGCTGGAATAAATCTATACCAACAGCCCATTTTCATCAAATTTATTGCTATGCTTCAAAGACAAGGTCTTCTCAGGAGCTTTGCATCTGTTCAATGGTCTTGTTCCAAAAAGCTGGACTTATCCTTGAGTTCCGGTATAGTCTACAAATAAAGGCAACCTCATCTCTTTTGTCCTACCATTAGTTTTTTTTCAAAGCACAACTCCTCTTTGCCTATAGGTGCTCTTTGCAACAGAAACCCTGACTTCTATGAAGTGTTTTTATCATGCACGCTAATATTGCTGACTTTACCTCTGCTATTTTAAATTAGGTCAGTTTTGAAATTTGACTTTTGTGCATAAAATATGTTGGTCCTGACATGGGTCCTTCTTTTTCATATTACATAGATGAAAAGGAAGAAAAGAAGGCTTTATATAGCCCTATAAGTCTCATGATCTACCTCTATTGCTTATTTCCTACCCACATCTAAGTTTTCAAAGGGTCCTTTCTTTGTTAGAGGGCTAATTATTTTTGGCTAGTAGGCCAAAGCATAGATGCATATTGGATTAACAATGACTATTAACTGTCCCTCAGCAGGAGGAAGATTTGATTCTGATCAGCTTGATGCTGGTGTAAAGGAAGAGCCATGTCCTAGAACCAAATGCAAACACCATGATACAAAGGAGGATGAGACCAGAACTCAGCTCTATTACTCGTAAAAGCAGCTCCCTCCTGAAGTAGCACTCCTTGAAAGATTCACAGAAAATTACTGACTTTTCAGCTCCACACATTTTTTGGGGCACAAGGGTATTGGCAACAGAGAGAATCAATATTCTCTTTTTGAGCTTTTTTTTTTTTTTTTGAGTGCATACCAAAGTGGGAAGAACTGCAGGTGACGATGAAACTGAGATTCTTAAATGCAGCAAAATGACAGAACAGTCTTGTGTACAAGTAGAAGGGGGCACTTCTCTGTTAAACAAGTTGTCAAAAGCACTGCCTCTTAATGCAGAACAATAAAATAATCTTTTCAAACAGTTTAATGGCCAGGATGAATGAAAGAATCTGTGTGTGCTTTACAAATGGCCTGATTACTGCCAGCTCACATGCTTGCTCTGCAGTTGTAGTACATTAGAATTTGAAGTAGGATGTTGTTAGCAACTCTTTGCGTGGGGTGGAATTTGAATCAAAAGCTATAAATGACCTGTGACAGCAAAAATGAAAGTGCAATTGCTTTCTCACATGACCTGTTTCTTTTAGTGTCATTAAACTTAATCAATGATTAACCTTTGGTTTAACAGTGGTTGTCATTTCATAGCAAATCAAGTAGAAAAAATGTTGTCTACCTGAATAATTCCCTAGAAAATGTCTCTGAGGTACATTAATAGTTTGAGAGGTGAGAGGCTGGCCTAAATGTGTGTAAGCAAAAAGCATTTGAAGTGCAAAATCACTAAGAGCAATTGAGGGAATAAGAAATGTCTGACTATCCACTTAACTTGTACAAGTCCTGTATGCAAGCCCAGATTTTAGGAAGATCTGGAGGCTCCTTGCACAAACAGGACAGTGTTGAGCTTACTAATAACACATGAGAAATAGTAATGAATGATTTCAGAGCCTTCATCTCATTTAGGTTGTTTTTGCATAACAACTTTATGTAGTAAATATATACAAACAAAGCACCTTAATCCAAGATTGTCTGGATATGGTTGTCTTTTTTTGATCTTCATTGAGATCAAATGAGTTACATTGCTTTACACTGAATAACGTTCTAGCTGGAATGAATTTCCTTTTGGCAACCAATTAGGATGTTTAAAGAATTTACTTTCATTTCTTGATCTCAGAAGTATTTGTGGACAGTTCACACGGACTGTGTATTACTGTGCCTAACTGTTATCAGCCCGTATAATTATCTCATTTGCATATGCTAACAAGGTACATTATAGGTATAGTGTTTTCACATGCTTTTTATCCAATTAGCCCATTGTTCCCACCAGGCTTGTGTTCTCCCCCTCTGTCACCAAATTAATAAGAGTTGTGAATTGAAAATGGTTTCATTCATCTGGTTTGTCTGTGCAGACTTCACCCAGAAGAAATGGGGCTTCTGCTGCTCACAGTCTTATTTGTTCATTACACAGGCAGAGAGGTCTGTAGGGCTCCCAGATAAACTGGGGAGCTTGATGTAGTAGATGCTGACTGAATTCAGAATTTCACAAAAGTTTGTGTGCTACAAAAATGAAGCTCCCAGAATGACTTCTCACCTTCACCAACCACCTGGAATGATTAACCTTTGCTTGCTTTCATTCATTTTGTTTTCAAAAGGAAAAGTTGCACACAGTGAGGATCTCTTTGCTCTTTTTTCCTATGCCTAACTCCTCCAATGCATTTTTTTTTCTATTGCCATTTCCATCACATTGAACTGGAATTTATTCAGGCAATACAGCCATGTTCATGTGCCTTTGTGCATGAAACCATATCCAGCTGCATTTATTCTAAAATAAATGGATTTGCCTGTAGATTTGCACCAGAAGGATGAAAATGTTAAGAAGTTGATTTTCTTCCTAAAATGCTGGTAGAAAATACTTGTGATCTTGCTCAAAAGTCATGGTGACATCATTTCTCCTTGTATATTTTTTTTCTCTTGATGAGCAACTACTTACTGGATAGACTTGTATACAAGTTTGCCATACCGGCATGCCTCAGAACTTCCACGCTGTCATCTTCATGTGTACCTGCTATAGACCAGCTTTCTTTCAGACTACCCAATTTCCCTTTCAGCTGCTGGCCAGCATCAACCAGGAATATGTTCATCACAGTCAACCAGAGTAGCCTTGGGAAAGTATAAAAGATAACAAGGTTAGGTTTATTATCCCCAGTGCTCTTTTGTATCTTACCCTTTTGTGAATCAGAAATATTCCCAAGGAAAACAGCAGCACCAATTCTCTTTGTGAAGAAAGGCTTCTCAGAACTGGTGTCTCCTGACGGTGTATTCAAATTAACTGACTATTCAAGTAGGGGACATGTTGAATAAAAGTTCTGTATATTGAAAGACCAGTATGGAGATATTTTAAGATCATATCATGTCATGGAATGAAAACTCACTACACTTATTAACTCAATAGCCTAATTAGGCAATGGAAACATGGGAAGGAGAGAAGAATTTAGGAAACACGGCAAGAGTATGCAGGCAAGAGGGAAATTAATTAAAAGAAGTGTAGAGAACATGGTTCACAGTTACTGATTTGTCCTTTTCCCTTCTTTCTCTGTCTTCCGTGTCATTCCAAGCAAAGCAGCTGGCATCTGTAGCCTGTTGTGCAGATGGGTTGAGAGGAGCACATATTCCACTACGTGTCTGGCATGCTTCAGAAGTGGCTGGTGACTGATTGAGTACTTGCCAGCAGCTAGTATTGAGGGAGACTTGCTGTAGCCTGTATGTCTGACAGCACACAGGGGTCAGAGAGATGGAGAGTACAAGGAAATATTAGAATTGTACCTCTCAAAGCACTGACCACATATGCTGTTGCTTGGTGGATGCAGCCTGGAGGATGAGCAGGATTTTTATTGGGATTTGTCATTTGATAGCAGTCCTAAATACCCATTTTGACCTCTAGGCACTGTATGCACACCCCAAAGGAAACAGCCCTTGCATAAACAACTTGCCGTTTAAGTAGACAGAAAAAGCAAAGGTGGGAGAAGGAAGATGAAATTCCTCATTCCACGGGGAAGGAACTGACACCTAGAGAAGTAATGTTGTTTGGTAACACAGGAGGATCATGGCAGTGGTAAGAATTAAATCCTCTTCTTTCAAGCCCTTGTTGAGAGTAAAGCGATTTAGCTGTTTCCTCCAAAAAAAGCTACTCGTCTAGGGCATAGGTCAGATGCAAACCCCAATGGGATTTTGTGCCTCTCCAAGTTTCCACTCTAGCATCTCCATCATCTTCACTCTGCAGCATGGCTGGAACCTGAAGAGTCCTTGCTGCTTGCAGGAGGCCCGTGTCTGGGGGCTGCTCCCTGTCCACTCATGCAGGACCAGGAGGGGAAGGGAGGTTCAGAGGTGGCCAACAACACCGAGCATCCTGACCGAGGCCCAAGGGGCATTCCTCCGTGGAGTCAGTCACTGGCTATTTGTCATAAATTGCTATTGCAGAACCTGATATTGCAAACTTCCTGTCAGGTGACACTGGCAGAAGCACAGAGAGGTTTAAATGCCAGGTGATTTCATCAGGTGTTATGGATTCCATCAGCCTAAGCCCTAAACTGGAGACTAGGAAGACTAGTACACTCACTGTGTGTTTTTTAAGGCAAAGCTTCCTGTGGACAAAGCTTGAGTTATGAGTGTATGAAAAAAGGAAAGGGAAAGAAAATCTAGCATAGCCTCAGTGGGGAAAACCTGACGCAGACTGCAGGCCCCAGAGAAGATGAAACCTGAATGTGGGGGAGTGGGGGAATGGCTGGGGGGCACTCGGCTTGGGGCTGGGCCAGGCCTGCATGGAGGCCATGGTGAGGGCAGCAGGCTTGTAACCTGCAGCAGGCCTGGCCCCACAGTCATGCCTGTCCCCAGCACCAGGCCTGTCCCCTTCAGCAGTGGCACAGGCAGTGCAGAGCCAGGGACTCAGCAACCAGCCCTGCCTGGCCTGGGGATGTCGGATGTGGAGGCTGGCACGGGGGCAAGCCTGGGTGATCCCAGCAGCCACACGAAGGGGAGCGGGTTGATTAGCTTCAGACTTGCTTTCTCCCTTACAGAAGTAAACTAGTCAACCCTCCACATTCCAGCCCCCCCAGGGGGGACATGCCACCCAGTTTGAGAATAGGTGCATTAATAAACTGACAAGATCTGTGTCTGCATCTAGATCTAATCTGCGACAGCTAAGTGAGATTCACTGTATCTCACTCCCAGCAGCTTCTTGGCAGTAGTTTTTGAGCTTGGTTCTCCACCTGTAGTTTGAACATCCCGCATGATGGTGTTGATTCAGTGCCTGCCCCTCTTCGCCATTCCTGTTGACTGGCGTTAGGGAAGTTCAGGCAATCTCCGGCCCTTCAGGGAAGCGATGCCGTGCCTGCTTTCAAAGCTTCAAAGATTAATTCAGCTGAAGTGATCCTGGTTTGCTGGATAGACAAGTCTTTACCAGATCTTCTCAGTTAAGCTGCAGTCCCTTGCTGCTTCAACAAAAGCTCTCCACTGGCCATTAAGTTGGCACCAACATTTCCTTATGGGGTTGCTGTCAGGTTTGGTGTGATCTCACGGCCTGATCTCTGTGGGGTGCTCCAAAGAGTACCTGATGGCACCCAGGTCCAAGCAGAGTCTCTGCTTCCCCAAGATGCCTTCCTGCCACCTCTCTTTTTCTGTTTGGTCTGAGTTCCAACTTCACACAACAGTGTTTAGTACCTTCAGATTCATTATTTAGCTACGTTTTGGCCAAAACACTCTAAATATTAATGCAAACAAGGCCTGTCTCTTTTAACTGTTTCCCTCTGCTTGCTAATAGAAACAAGAGGAGAGCTCTTCCCTGGGGACAGTCTGCCCATCTGGAGTATTCAGGCTTTTAGGGGCTGCTTTTCATCCTCTTCCCTGGCACAAGCTTCTTGCAGGGCTGGGTTGCACGTTCACAGGTATATGACATTACTGATAATACCACAAAAATCTGGCATTCATCAAGCATCTTGGATGAAGGCTGTCTTTAAAAAGGCAGGTAGGGGCCTGTGCCACTGGAAGAAATGACCAGGTTTTCTAATCGTTCATATGGAGTTATCTGGACACATGGCTACCTTTCATCACTTAGTCTGACGCCAAAAATGGATTATAAAGCCAACATGCCTGTTGAAATGTCTGTGTGTATTAAGCTGTCATGGACTTGTTTTGGGTCAGGATAATATGTGTACTCCATTTTTTTTCTTTTCTTTTTCTTTTCCTTTACTCTCTTCTCTTTTCTTTCCTTTTTTTTTATTTTTTTCCACTGTCCTGATTTTCTTCTATGATTGAGAATAAAGAAGACACAGCTCATCCACAGAAAATATAATATTGCCATTAAGCAACTCTGCGTCTTGAAAGGTATGCATAACCTAAACCATATTGCAGTGGTAGAAATAAATACAAATCTCTAGGTCATTTTTCTCATAAGAACTAAACACTTCAGGAAATACAAGCACAACTACAGCTGACTTATCACAACTATCTGTACCACAAACATAAAAACAGAAGAGTAGCCATACCAGGTCAGACCAAGGTCCATCCAGCCCAGCATCTAGTTTTGGACTGTAATCATTAGCAGATGCCTTGGGAAGAGTAAGGAAAGGGCAAACCTATAAGATATTTTCCCCTGATACTCTTCCAGCATCCAACTATTCTCAGTTCAGGGACTCCCTGAGCTAGGTGTGGTTTCTGTATGTTTAGCAACCTCAGTGCATTTCTCTACTGTGAACTTGTCCAGTCGCTGCTTAAACCCTTATAAACTTTTATCATCCACAACATCCTTTGGCAATCGATTCCATAGATTACTATCTTTTGCATGCAAAACTAGCACCTCTAGTTTTGGTTTGAACCTAGTTCTTTTATAGTTAAAAAAAAAAAATAGACAATCCATCCCTATCCATCTTTTCTGTGATTATATTAAGCGATATGCAAATTACCACCAATGGCATTATTCAGATCTGGTTTTACATTGTTCATGGAGCTATGCTGACATATTCCAGGCTAGCAAATGCTTGTCTTCTGCAGAACTTGCTTGGAAAAGGCACAAAACCTTTAATAACTAATAAAAGAATGCATTCAAAGGATTTTCTGGCCTATACAAATAACTCTGAGCAATTAGGACAAGATGTAGGGCTTGGTTTTCCATTGCATGACACTAATGGACTTACACTTAAGGAAACTGCGCGTAAAGCTCTATGGATTGGATTGGAAGGGAATCATTTCAATTAAAATTCTATGAAAAAAAAAAGATGCAGTGCCAGATAATGTAGTTTTCAAAAGTATGCTTAGGTAGACAGTAATGGAAGAATATATTTATTTTTAAAATGTTGTTCTAGGATGTAACATTGGTCCGTCCAGTTTTTCCTGGCACTGGAGAGTGATATGGCTCTGCTTTGCTCCCCAGTGAGTAAGTGGCATGTACCACTCCCTGGCATTTATGGCTTTTCATTTATCATTGTGCAGTATTTTGTTCCCATTCTTGTGGGTTTCCCTCCGCTGCTGCTATTTCTATCATTCCAATCAAGGCGTTTCTAACAGGGATGCTAGTAAATGGCAGCAGAGCAGCAAGGCCCACAGAGAAGGGAGCCAGCATCTCCTGCAACTCCAATGGGAGATCTGCAAAGAATTGCAAGGGGAGGGTGCCAAACCAGATAGAGCGAGAGAGTCACTATGGGAAGGGAGGAACAAGAAAGGGAGAAGAAAAGAAGAGAGCTTGCCACCTTTCCCTGCAGGACTCATGCAAAGTGCTGATAATGTGTTTTATTCATTCCTCTCCTTTGTTCTCTAACCATCTCTTGAGAGACATTTCAAAGAAAGGGAGGCGAGGAAGAGACTAAAAGTCTCCTTTTAGATTGAGGAATGCAGGCTCCACCCTTGCTCCCAGCTCCATCCTTTTTGTGCTGCTGCAGCTGGGGAGTCTCCCTTGAGGCTCTAACTTAAACCTGGGCTTGGTCCTAAGCCAAATGGTCCAAAGAGCAGGGGAGCCATTTTCTTCCCTGAGCTCAGGGCCAGCCTTTCATTCCAGTGAATGGAGCTGAGGGGATCAAAAATCCCTCTGCAAAAAGGAGGGCTCCATTCGCTACTTCATAAGGGACTTGGAAAGTTGTAGGGGTGATGGGAAATAACCAGATCAATGTCAGCTCCTTGTGTGATCCTGCTGTGCAGAACGTCCTGAGCACGCACAGGAGGAGCTGTGACCTGGATTTATTTCTGTGCGCAAAAGCAGGGGGTTACCGCAGGAACGTTCTGTCCTGTTTTCATGTCCATGCTTCAAAAAATGTTGACAGGTTGGAAAGGCATCAGGGAAAGGTACAAGAGCAATCTGAGATCTGGAAAACTTTATAATAGGAGACTAAAAAGTCAATGGAGTTTGTCTGTTTGAAATGAGGCTAAGGGGTGACTTGATTGCGGTCTACAAGTACGAGCATGGGGAAAATGCAACAGATGTTTCAAACAGAAAATAAACCCATAATAAAATCCAGTGGTTGGTTGTTGATGCTAGACACATCCAGAACAGAAGTAAAGTAAAAATTGAAGGCAATTAACCACTACTTACTAGAGTAAAGTTGGATTCTCAGTTTCTCTTTAAATCAAGGGTAGATGACTTCCCAAAAGCTCCTCTGCAAGATCTGAAGATGGAGAAGAGTTCACGGGAGACAATTTTATATTGGGGTTATACAGCAGGTCAGACGATCATCATGACAGCTCCCATGACAAAACTGCATTTCCAGCAGAGTAGGTCTTCCATGCTGATCCCTGTTCGTCCCGAGTCTGGCAGCCCTCTTGTGACCCTGGGTGCACTGGGAAATCCATACGGTCTATATTCACATTGTGCTCATACACCCCAGAGAGATGAATGAGACAAATGTTTCCATACTGGGTAATCAGAATTAAATCTCACTGAGATTACAGCATTCAACATAGGGCCTCAGAAACTGAGATAAAGAACAATAATAAATAAAAAATACTCTCTTTTTTCTTTTCTTTTCTTTTTTTTTTACACAATAGGTCTGCTATCAAAAGTGACTGATCTGCTAGCAATTATATTAAAGTATATTTCTATTTTGAGAAAATGTTGTATTGTTTCTGGTTACAGCAGGTACCCTTACCTAAAACAAATATGATCCAAGGAGAGCATTAGAAATGCACTGTGTCTGGTCACTTGAGCACTGTGGACATCCAGTCTGCTACATGGACGCTTTCTGCACTCTTCGGACCCAGATCTCTATGAGTCTAAATTAAAAAAAAAAAGAAAAAAAAAAAGAAAAAAAAAAGAAAAAAAAAAGAAAAAAAAAAAAAAAGAAACCAACAGTGTATCAGACCTGAGAGGGTTTCTGGGTGAATGTTCACACATCCATTCTGCAGTGACCTCTACTGGCAAGGGCAGGACCTATAATGTTCCTTACATGTCATTATGTTAAGGGCATCTGCAAGCATATTTTATTAGCACCTTTATCTGAAGCTATCGCATTACACTCTGTGTCATTAGTGTAGGGCAACACAGTTAAGGTTATGGAGCTGTCATACAAATTGGGGAAAAAAAAAGTGCCATGAGGCATATGGAGGTGGTATTTAAACAGAGATATTCGGATCTGATTAATAGCAGTGATAAAGGAATGTCAACATATGCCTGTCTCACTGATTAAAAAAGAAGGTAGCTGGAAATTAGCAATTGTTGCAGGTACCTTAAGGATATTGTTATTTTTTCACCTTTTGAAACATCCTTATGGGCATGTCTGCCAGTGAAATCATTGAGATATTTCTTCAGTGCGCGAGGAATTACTGTCATGCAGCAACTCATAAAAGATGCCCCTTGCTCTTCTGGAGGGATCTATGCTTTTAATGGCAGAGACTCTCTGCTGCTATAAATCAGATTAGTGCAATTTACTTCATCGTTTGTTTACCCCGGCAGAAAACCTGGCTCCAAACCTTTACCCTGCTGTTGTCCAAGAGCACCTACCAGCACTCGGTTAGTTTTTGGCCCTTAGACAAATCCCCAGTGCTCACTGTTGCAACTTGCCTTTTTATATCTGATTTTTTTCGTATACATTTATAGGTTGTTTTTCTTTCTGTGCTCACCCTTTGTTTCCAGTTTCAGAACTGCTTTGTTTGCGGCCCTACGTGTAATCAATAAAGCCATACTTCTTTGCAGAGTGCAGCGAGGAGCAGAGTTTCTAGGTGCCATCCTCAATGTGAATGCTGGTGGAAACGTTAAAGGCTTGGCTGCCTGCCTGTCCTGAGCATTCCCCTCCTCACCATCACATCTGAATATGCATGGCTAGTTCTGGCTATGAACAAAAGAAGCTCAGAGCCAGAGCACAGAGATCAAAATTAGTTCACAAATTACACATGCAACATGGAACCTGAGTTTTGGCTATGTGTTGGTGCTCTCTGAGAGCAGCACAGGACTGGTGGATGTGGAAGAAGACAATAACGGCAGCAGGTAGTGGTATTTCTCCAGACTGCTCTGCCAGCCACCAGTGACTAATCTGACCCAGGTGTGGCACCTGGTGATGCATAAGATGTCAATGAAAAGCTACTCGCTTTCCAGCACTTATATCTACAACACAAGTGACAGTCCTCAGCTTTCAGAGATCTTCTGATCTGGAAGCAGGAGGGTGGAAGACCCCTTTCTGAGTGGTCTTCCCCTCCTTGGGCTGTTTTTTTCCCATCTCTTTGGGGATGCAGCAGCTGATGGAGGTGGGATGCCTTCCCTTCCCTGCGGCATGTAATGCTCACATGCGATGGTGTTCCCGAGCGAACTGTGCTGGAACACAACACAGAGGATCAGGGAGGCAGTACAATGCCACCATGCCTTGGCCAAGGCAGTGGAAAGCAGAAGTTTCCACCTTGTAGGTTTTCCCATGATGAACACCTTCGGGAAAACTTGGTTTTGCTCTCCATGGCAGAACACCCTGCTGCCTCCAAACTCCATGGGGACCTCCACGTGCCCACTAGAGCACTCCCTGCACACTCTGGTCAGGGCCAAGTCACTGTACCCCTGCACTGGGAACAGCTCCTCTGCCCAGTGCCCTTGCCTTTTTCTCACCCTCTCAGATGACTCAGGGTGTATTATCCATGTCACTGACACTCAGTTAGTTAATGTGTCTCTCTGGGGGTTTGGAAAAGACTCAGAGCTCTTCAGGTCTCTTCCTGTGAACTCCTGGGACTCAGCAAGCTTACCCTGTTACAGCCAAGGTGCAGGGGAATCTCATAAATCTTCTACAGCCCTACTGTCTGCTTCGTGCATATTATCACCCTCAACATCTCTACTCATAGTAATCACTTTTTTAAATGTACTTCTTTAGCTGCAATGTCAGTAATTAATCAAATGCCTTTGTTTCATTAGCCATAATAAAACCTTTGGTTTCATGTTCTTAGGTGTTCCTCTTTATAAACGTCTCTCATGCTGAGTTTCTCCTCCTTAGCACTAAGTTGCTGCCGATGCTTTAACATCACTGATAAGGTGTTTAATTGAAAGACTATGAAATAATTTTCTTTCTCATATCAGACCAGGATCTGTAAGGGTTGGGATCAGCATCAGGTCTGCTTTGCAAATATTGGCTGTGATCTTTGAACTCTGTAGCTCACAGGAGACTCCGGAGAGTTGCTAGCCTGTGCTCTTCACGCTCTGCAGGCAGAGCTTGCTTTAGGGCTCCCATCCTGACTCCTGACCCGACCCACACCTTCTATGAAGTCTCTTCTTGGTTAATAGGAGTAGGATCAGGCACTACAGGAAAAGGAAAAAGAAATGAGTGAACAGAAAGTGTGGGTTTTGTAAGGAATAAAAAAAGGAGGTCTGAACCCAGTGCTGCATCTGTATTAATTACAGCAGCAACAATGATGGTGTATCCGCAATGCATGCCATTACACATTGCCCCCACTGAGAGCTGGGGTGTTGGGACTTCATCTCTCACAGTGACATTCACAGAAGCAATGCCTGCCAAACTGACTGATGAAGGCTGGTTATTCGGTACCTCTAACTTCTTGATTTGTGCTGCTGAGGCCATTACTGTATGCTTCAGAGTCATGCTGTACAACAGGGACTTTCTTTTCTTCCCCTTGTCTTTTTCCCCTAGGATAACTCTTTTATTATTTTATTTTATTTTATTTTATTTTATTTTATTTTATTTTATTTTATTTTATTTTATTTTATTCTATTCTATTTTATTCTATTTTATTTTATTTTATTTTATTTTAAAGTCGAGCAAAAGAAATTAATTCTGGCATACTTTGGGGAGTAAAATAATTGTATAAAGGCATTGGCAAACAATCTCTGCCCAAACACGCATGCAGAAAGCAAGTTCTCACAATTATGGTTAATGCAAAATGAAGTCAGATTACACAGGCCTGCAGCGTGATTTCTAGCATGATAACGCTGAGAAGAGGAGATTAGCCTTATCACAGACAAAGCTTGTAGTGCTGGGTTTTTAGTAATTCAAAAACAGCCATGGTGCTACAATGCACTTGAAATGCTTATCTGCAGCAAGGCATTCACAAATACTGCAGCTTTTCAAAACGAGGCAAAGGAGGGGTTTTCTGCTCAATTTAGTGCCCTGATACAGAAAAATCCTGCAGTATGGGTGTAGTTTTCAGCACGTGGAGCAGCTCCACGGGCTCCTCTGGGAAGTGCCGTGTGCCTATGTGCCTAGAGGTGCACAGGTGCTGCTCATTACCTGGGTGCTCAAGTGGTTATTTTTTGTTTTGTTTCGTTGTTTAGTTGGAGCGAGGCCTTATCTGAACCTCCTGCAGCACTGTGCATCTGCCATGGGAAGGCTGGGAGCAGAGGCTGGCAGGAGCCCGGAGCAACCCTCACCCCGGGTCTCTTTGGTGCAGTGCAAAGCCCAGAGCTGCTACGCCCTGGTGGAAGTCGGAGTCGGCAGAAAGCCTTTAAGGGCCGGGCACGGCGCGGATCCAAAACCCCTTTCACAGCCGTGTTCCCACGCTGTGCTGCACGGGTTGGAGATGGGGCCTGTCTCAGAAGGAATGGAGCTGAGTGCTGTTCCCTACATCCCAGTGATGTCCCGCCAGACGCTGGTAGCTGATGCTGGTCTGGCCACGGCAGACCCAAGGTCCGTTGTCCTTGTCCTTGTCACTGCTTTTCCCTTGCAGTTACACGTCAGGACCCTTGACCTTACAGTACCAAGTTCCTCAGCTCTGGTCGTTGTGTCTGAAACCTTATGTCCCTTTGATTTGATCCCAGCGAGGGTCTGCCCTCACTGGTAGAGACAGTCCTCCCTTCCGGATAACCCAGGACAGCCGGCCACAGAGAAATACAGCCTCCAAGCAGCCGTGGTGTGAATTAGCCCAGCTGGAAGAGAGCCAGGCCGCAGGAACAGCAGTGCTGAGTCAGACCGAGGGGTCACCTAGCCCATATCCTGCCTCTGGCCAGCCAGGAGCGGATGCTCAGCAAAAGAGTAAAAGAGCAGGGCAAGCACAGTGATATTTCCTCCGCTTCATCCTTCCAGTTTCTGGCAATCTGGAGTTTAGGGACTTCCTGAGCCAGGGCTGTATCTTCATCTCTGCAGTCTAGGGGCCTTTGATGGACTTCTCTTTCAAGAATTTTCTAATTGCTTTTTGAACCCATTTATACTTTTGGCCTCCACGACATCCTGCGGCAACGAGTGTCACAATGTGGTTATGTGTTGGGCGTGTTTGCTTTGAATCTGACACTTAATCATGTGAAGGCTCCCCAGTCCTTGTGCTGGGGGAGACACGTTTTTATCACATTCTGCAGGCCATTCCTGGTTTCACATACCTCTCTCATCTGCTGTCCCAGTGGTCTCTTTTCCAGCTGAACAGTCCCAGCCCATATGATACTTCTTTATTTTGAAGGCTTTCCGTAGCTTTGATCATTCCTGTTGATCTTCTGCAAACCTTTCGAGTCTTAATCTGTTTTTCCAAGGCACTTCAAGCAGCCTTGAAATGGTGAAGAGGGCATGCACCACCAATGTGCACAGCAACACAGGGATGGGGACAGCATCTTCCTTTTTCTCAGTTTCTTTCCTAATAATTCCTGATGTTCAGTTTTTCTTTCTGAATGCTGCTGCACCCCGAGTTAATACTTACAGCACTATCATCAGTGCTTGCAGGGTGTCTTTCCTGAGTGGTAATAGCTAATGCAATGTCCATTACTGCATAGACATTTCCAGGGTGTGTTTTGTTTTTTCTTTTTCATTTTTCCCTGTAAGCATGAGTTTGCATTTGTTGACATGAAACTTTTATTTGCTACTTTATCATCCACTAATGTGAGATCGCAGTCATTGGCCTTGTGAGATTTTCTGTGGCTCTTCACAACCAGCATTACATTTTTTTACTGTTCATAGTCATCATTAGCTTTTGCCTAACCTGTGCAAGATTAATAGAGGCTAATGCTTAGGGTCCCATCACTAAGGTTGGTATTGGACACAAGACTTTGGGTTTTGTGCCAGTATGATGCTCTTCTCTGGACCAAAACTGTGTTGGACATCTCAACAGGAGAGATGATACTGAGAGAGTCCCTCACCTCTTGAATTACAAACACCAGTTCCAACCTCGCCATCCTACAGGGAGTGCTGAGTTGAAATGCCTGATTAGTGAGATGAGTGTAATGCACACGCCTGGGGCTATTCCAGGCACTGGAGCTGATCCAGACAGCGAGGTAGAGTGATGGGCCTGGAGCTACGCTGGCTGCAGATTGGATTCCAGGTTGAAATTAAGCTATTGCTTTTCTCTGTGAAGTTTTAAATGTTCCATGACATTCGTGTTTGGAAGGCACACCTCTTCTGATGCTGGTCCATTGGTTCTGTCTCATCCCACAAGCTGGGATCTTCTTTCCCCTATAAAATTTGAGTCTGTAAATCCTAGGGGTGCTGTGGGGGACCCAGTGACTGGTATGTTGGGAAGTAGGGATGCAATGAGGCTGGGGATGACTTTTGAGGCTCACATTTAATTGTGACTGGCCGTTGCAGGGTGGGAAGAAGTCAGCTTTCCTTGTGACAGATGCCAGGGAGGCAGAGCCAGGATAGGTCGTTTCCGATGGGAGCCCATGGTATGAAATAAATAAGGGGAAAGTGAGAGTGAAAGACACATTGTATAAGATGTACAACTGGCGAGATGCCAGCATAAATATTCATTGAGTATGTTAATTAGCAACTATTGCTGTTACTCATTAACTAATTTATTCAACAAATAGCATTCAGGCCACTCTAGAACACTGCATACTGTTACTGCTAAAAGGGGTATCAGTTTCCCTGGCTGTCACCTGGAGACATTGATACTCCCCCATCTTTGCAAGTACTTTGATATGTGGAGATGAAAACTGCTACACGGGGCCAAAGGAGCACAGTGTATTGCTTATAGAGTAGGAGAAGTCCAATCTCATTCCCAGCAACATGCATAAGAGATTTAATTCATTAGTTACAACATCAGTTGGAGAAGAATGGCAGGTCTATGGCAAGACTTCTGTTTGGATGACAGCAAAGTGTGTAGGTTGCAGAGAGTTTGCAAAGGGACGGATGGGCTCCTGTGTGAATTGGCTTCTTTTAACAGAGAGGAATCAAAAGTGGAATAAAGGGTCAGCACAGGGGATTCCACTGAATCCACAAGCACCTGGCTGCCAAAAGTACAGCTGACAGCAAAGAGTTGCAGAAGAGGTTGGCTTTACTGAGCTACCGGATGATAAAACAGCAAATGGATTCAGTGTTGGGAAGTGCAAAGTAATGCACTGCGGAGAGAAACAACCTGAATATTACATACAAAATGAGGGCTTCTGATATAGCTGTTACGAATCGAGAAAGGGACTCCCAAGCCACTGGCGACAGTCCTGTGAAAATATCACAGCAGTGCTCAGTAAAGGTCAAAAAGGCAAATGGGATGTTAGTAATTATTAGGAAAAGAACACTGAAAAAATAGTAAAGATTATTAAGCCATAAATTAAATCCAAGTACATTGAAGCAGGCCTGGTCCTCGCCATCTCAGAAGCACAGAGCAGCACTAGATTAGATCTGTAACTCTGACAGAATATGGAATGATAGTTATGGATGAAAAAATTCTGTGCAACGGCTGAACACGCAAACTAAAACCTTTCTGATGGAAAAAAAAAATGATGATGAAAGGCAACGTCTGAGAAAAAAAAGTTTAACATCCCAAATGGCATGGAAAAGGTAAATAAAGACAGCTGTTCTTACAATAGAAGAGCTGTGAGACATGCAAAGAAATGATCAAGCAACAGACTCTTTCAGACAAAAAGAAGTATGATTTCATACCACATCTAATGGAGTTGTGGAACTCCTTGCCCAGGGTGCTATGGAGGCCAGCAGTATAACTAGTTTCAGAAAAGGAACAGAAACATTGATGAGGAAAAATCCGTTTAGTGTGTATTGAATGCAAAGGCTTTGAAAGTCACTGACTGCTAAAAGCTGGGAGGAGGCCATGCCCAAGGGAGGGTGACTGTGCCTGTCCTGCTTTGGAGTCTCTCTACTACAAACCTGCTTCAGGTCACAGTCAGAGACAGTGAGGTTCTTGTTTAAGAATTTTTATGTCAATGCTCTGCAGTGAGGTGTGAGATCTCTTGGAGGTCCCTTCCACTGTACCTTCTCTGACAAGACATCCGAGAAGAGCCAAAGGATGAAAAATCCTGATCTGTCTGTCTATTTATCTATGGGTCTATCTACCTACCTATCAAGATAATGTGTGTCATTCAGCAATGCCTTAAGCTTCACGGTGTATCTTACAGTACTTAAGAGAAATGTCCTCTGACGTGCAATTGAGCCACCAATTGCGGAGGTATGCCATTACGAACAGCAGGGGTGGGTGGCACTGCAGTGCCGACGGCTCCTGCAGGTGAAGCAGGGGGCTGATCTGCAGGTGAAGCAGGGGGCTGATCCGTGTGCTTGCACTGTCTCTGGAGTCAGACACTCAGGCAGCCACGGCAGTGTTAATAAGTCCAGGTACACCAGAAGCATTCCCAGGTGCTGGGCCAGGAGTGCCTGCACTATCAGCCTGTTAGAGCATCCCTGGTGTGAATTTGGCCCATTCTAACACTAATCCTGGACACAGCGCTTAGATCAGCCCAGGAACCATTTCCCATAAGCAGCTACCATGCAAACACCTTAAAACTAGGTGGGTCACTAGCACAGACGCTGCCTGCTCCATGCCAACTGGCCGCAGTGCCCAGGAACACCGCTGGGCATGTTTAATTTACCAGTGTGCATGTGGCTTCTGTGTCTGGATCCAATTACAGGATTAGCTCCACGGGGACACAGGAGATGAATTTGTGAATCGAAGTGGTTCAGATCTGTTGCTTATGAACAGCGACAATCAGCAACAACATTTCTAATTGTGGCCAAAGGAAGAGAGGCTGCTGAAAGAAAACCCCAAAGATTCTTATCTCAGCCCTAAGAAATGTGTGCATTCTGGAACTACATCACTAATGGTAGGAGGATGCTCCGCTGGAAGCTAGAAGGGCTGGAACAGAGGTTTGAGGACTGAATGAGAAAGGGGAATGGCCTAGAGAAAAAGCCTAACCTGCCCCCCCCCCCCCAAAAAAAAAAAAGAATAAAGAAAGAAAGGAGCAAATGAACACATAGCTGACATTTATGTAGTGTCTAAGACAATAACCTCCTAGCAGAGCTTCTTAGAACTGGTGTATTTTAAATAAAATACAAAGTGAAGCAGCAATTAACTAAAAAGTGTATCCAAGTCCAGCCCCTACAACAAGTTGCAATATGTAGAAAAATATGCATGAAATTCTTTGATGGGGGTTTAAAGTATGAGATAAAAGTAGCGTTGAGAAAACAGTATTCTCTCTCCTATCTGGTCCATCATCACCAGCAACTGTAAGTCAATCCTAGTGACTGCTAGCATTCAGCACTGCTAATTGTTAAGGCGGTTGAGACCAAAGGAGAAAATGTAAATGCGTGCTGTTCCTAAAACGCTTGTTGCATTTTATTAAAACGTAAAAAATATCAATGAGCTGATGTTACTCATGCTCAAGCAGACAAAAAGTGCTGCATGGAAAAGCCATAGCTGGCCCTCTTCCTGTATAAACAGGTTGGGGTGGCATAAGCTGAGACTTTCAGAGGAGGTTGGAGATATTCTTCCTAACTTGCACTATGCTCTAACCTCAGAGCTGGGTAAATTCAGGGCATGCTCCTGCACTGAGCTTCATGCACAGAGCTGCTGTGTTCACTGGGATAGTGCAGTGGGGGCAGCAGGACGGATTCAGCACGCTGGATCATGGGGAAAGGAGATGCGTGTGATGGGGCAGAGCCACGAGGCCTGAGAGGTTTCTGCAGCACGGCAGCAGGAGGGGCAGAAGTTGGGTCAGCATCTCTCAGGTTTTGCCTTAAAAGTTCCTCTGGGCCCCACTTCAGAAAAGCTTCCCCTTGCTTTCCTATTTTAATTTGCTTGCAAAATATTCTCTCACAGCACACAGACACTTTCTTTCATTATTATTATTTTTGGCAATGTTTTCCAGGTTTATTTTGGGTTCGATGCAATGGCTCACACTCGGCGGGCTTCTCTTTAATGCAATGAGGTGTCTTCTCTCTTTGGATAAAGCCCTTGTGGGAGAAGAAGATTTTAAAGTAGCCTGGAGAAGGGAAAAAAAAAAAAAAAAAAAAAAAGGAAGAAAGAAAAAAAAGAAGGATTGTTTTCTTTCAAAGGAGATCAACTTGTATCTACAAATCAAAAAGATTTCTGCAGCCTACGCTTAAAAACCCTGGAGACTCCCTAGCAGGGAGGATATCACCCCCAGGGGGAGTCCATCCCTCCCTCCAGCCCCTCCAAGTGCTGGCTCTGGGTGAAGATGCAGTCTGTAGAGACAGACAGCATTCAAATAGCTGCAAGCCCTGGCTCCAAACCCACCCAGTCTCTTCCCTCCTGTGGGAAAGTTCCCCGCAGCTCGGTTCCCCGGATGCGGGCACTCGCTTCCCCCGCAGTGGGAAATGGGGGTGCCAAAGCCCCGGGCGATGAAATGTCTGCAGGGTGCCCCTCGTCCAAGCGCAGGCCCCATCCATCATGTGGTCGATGTGGTGAAGCCTCCCATGATGGCGCTGGAGGAAAGAGGGATGGAGGTGGGAGGTTCACAGCCAAGAGGTTTCTTTCTGGGGATATGGCCACTCCGAGGGGACCTGCAGGGACACCCCATGCCTGCCACATGCTCCCCAGCAGACAGCCTGGAGACAGCACATGGTGGGCTCCTGGCTTGTCTGCCTTTCCCAGGTGAGCCCTGAAGGGCTGCCTGGGGGACAAAACCCCTTGGTGGCCAACCTGGCATCCCATTGGGGCACCATCTATAAGCAGTGTCTTCTGTAAGGTCCAGGAAGAAATAGATGGAAACCACAGGATCATGTTTACCTCTCTTCCTTTGGGAAGGTTCCTTCAAGGCATTAATTTCATGGATGGATCCAGGCCACGTAATTCTGTAACCATTTACAACAGAGGGAAGTGAATGCTCTTACCATCCTCCCAAGGGAGATGTACTTCAAATAACGGCAAACACTGTAATTTCTAGATGATGCCTATCTACTGAGTATCCTTCCTCTGTCCAGTTACTGGAATAAAGCATATCCTTTAGTAGCACAGAATATAAAACACAGCCCCATTTTTGCTCTGAGCAAAGACAGGGAGGTGGTTGTCTGTTTTGTCTAGTGAAACGTATGAAGACTTTTTAATGTCCCACAGGGAATATCTCTTTAAAGCAGCTTGTCAGCTTTGCACTTTAATCCATTAGGCTACAAAATACAGGCAAGAACGGAAAAAAAAATCTTATTTTAAGCTGCAGTTGCTTAGCCTATTTCAGTATTTACACATTTTGCATCAGGCAAATAATGGGCTTGCTCAGTAGCATGGGCTTTGTTTCGTGCCACTTAATTTCCTCACAGCTTTGTTGGGACCTGATAGCCCATCAACAATGCACTGGGGGAGATGTGTCATGTCATATGAATTAGCTACAAGGCACTTCTTGGATTTCCAAGTGCTTGGGTGCATTGCTCCATTCACAGTATATGGTGTCCTACTCCCCTTTGAATAAGGACAAATATAAAAATATTTGTATATATAAATAAAACAGGACATGAGACAGCTCAAGCAAGTTCTATTTTGACTGGATTCTGAAGGACCATACTCAGAAACCAGTCACGTGTATTCTCCCTCCTGCCTCACTGTCCACACTTGTTGACAATTGGTCAGTTGTCTTTCTTGGCTTTTTTTTTTTTGCTTGGAGCAGCTGAGTAAAGCCACATGCTCTCTGGATAATCAAACAGCTGATCCTCGAAGATTGCGTCGCCGGTCATGACTCAGTAGATGCGGAGACACTGTTGCTAGCTGGCCTTATGATATGTTCCTCGTGGCTCCTGAATAGGCAGTGACACAAAGGGATGAGGAAAGACATTCAGGGCACATGCACAAACCAAGAGCATGGCACGGCAAAACATAGCTTTGTTTGCAAGGGACACGTAGCTCTCAGCCAGGTCTTCATTTGTTGCACCTGGACATGGCATCCTTGAGCACAGTAGGCCTGCTCCTACACATTTCACCCACAGACCCAGCTCTTTGTTTTTTACATCTCCTCTTTCAGATGCTTATCGCTTGCAGAGGAAACTTGCTGGAGATCCATTGCCCAGAGTGAGGACAGAAAACATGCACAGAGACCCCATTCTTCCCTTTAATGAGATGCCATCTCCATTTAACAAGCTTCTGGCAGAATTTTCAAGCGTTGCAGATCTCACATTCCAATTACATCAGTTGGTATTTTGCTCTTTGGCAAAGGCCACCGATTTCAGCAGCTCGCCGCATTCACTAACAGTAGCAGAGATTACCTACGAAACAGGGCGACAGGCCTAAATAAGCAAGTTACATGCAAGGAGCCAGATCCTTGGCCCAGCTGGGGCGGCTTTGCCCAGCTCCGGCAGCACAAAGCTGTCACCAAGCCAGCCCAAACAGCTGTTGGAGGATTCCCTTGGCGCAAAAGAATTCCTGAATGGCAAAGAGCCACTAAAGCAACTCCTACACAATCTCACTCTCTGGTCCCCAGAAATCCCTGACAGCTGGGACGGCACAATGGGGCCCGAAGCACCTGTTACCATTCAGAGCAGCCTAAAGGCTGCTCTACAGGGTAATGAATGGCAAAATGAGCACCCAGCATCTTTAGGAGTGCACAGAAGCCTGCCTTTATCACCTCACATCCACGGCCGGAGGTGCACCGTGGGAATAGTTTTTCGAGGCACTGCTGTGGTGGAGCCAGAAACTCAAGGCACTCCACACACGCCTGTGTTTTCTGATGTTTGCATTGGTGGAGACTTTTTTTTTTTTTTTTCCCAGACATGAGCCTCCTTCCAGAAGTTTGGAGCCCTCTACACTGAAATAAATAGTGTAGCTTGGCACCTCAGTTTGCTGTTTCAGGTAAAACACAGGGTTTTCTCTCAACCTGCAGTCCCAGCCAGGCCTACCATAACTTTCGCCTTCATCTTTCTTGCCCGTGTGGTCAACCATCCCTTGACAGTTCCTTGTGTCAGACTAAAACAACCCCCTTTTTACCAGTGCTTATCTGCCACGAGGTTCCTTACTGATGCTCCTAGGGATTCTGCTCTACTCGAATTTAGGGTCTGACATCATCTGAACTTCATTAATCCTTTGGCACAGGGGAGCTGATGAGTCACTGAGAAACACGGATATCCCAGGAGAGCATGCTGGATGGGCTGTTCCCCAAATCGGCCATGAGTGACAATAAAAGGCTCTGTGCTGTGGTGTGATTCTGAAGAAGGTGCAAAGCAGAATGAAGCCACTGATAATGGTCAGGTTTGGGGGCTAATGTTTAGGCCAATTAAACTTTTTTTTTTTCTGTCTAAATTTCTAAAATAAAATCTGTATAAATGGTACACAGAGAAAAACCAAAAAAATAAAGTGTTATTTTTACTTAATCACACACATAAAACCCCTGAATTCCACAACAACAACAACAAAAAATCCAGTCCTGCTAATAATCCTCTCCTAGTGCTCACCATGGGATTCACCCCCAGCCCTAGACAGGCTTCACTCAAATGACAGTATCAGCATCGAGATTTCAGGCAGCATCTGAATGGAGCATTGTCTCTGTGCTATGCTCTTAACACGCTCTTGCTCTTATTAATTGGGTACTTAATAAGAATTTGCGAGGAATCCACCTTTCATATAGTGCCAATGTGAAAGGGATTAATATTGAAGAGATCTAACAAAGGACACAAAGACAGGCCCTGACCCGGAGACCTCCTAATCAAGGATTTAGACGATGTACAACAGGTGAATGCCCCGGTAGGATAAATGGAGACAGGAAGGAGGAATGGAAGACAAGTGCATTTGCCTAAGCTAATAATCACAGTGATCTCAAGAGTCACAGGTGGTCACTAGCTGAACCCGTGATTCAACAGCCAAAAAAGTTTTGTCCAAAAGCCTACGAGATGAATGTGCTCTATGTGAGCGCAATTCAAAGCATTTTAAAGCCACTGGAAATACTCCCACTGATGAGGCCTTAGGAGCTGAAATATTTACCTCTCGGATTTAATCGTTACTGGATGCAAAATTTGTGGATGCAGTAAAGATAGTGTTTTATGGCATGTTCTAATCCCTCACTAACTATTCTCAGTGAATCCATCTGTGTTCCTCAGGTGACAAATTGCCTCATTCTCCCTGAGCCCCACGAGCTAATGCCCTTCTGCAGTCTGCTTTCACTAGCATTCCCTTCTGACACTAACAAGCCACAGGCACCAACTAGCTTTTATCTCAAGTGGTCTTCCCAGTGTATTACCTGAATTCAGAGCAATGGTTTTCAGCTGTATTTAATTTTGAAGATCAGTACTTTCTAGATAACAGGTTGGTGGTGTGCTCAGAAAACCTGTATCTAACCCTTCCAAGTGCAACAGCTGTTCTAATAAAAGCTGCTGCCTCTCCCTGCAAAACTTGACCTTCCTGTCTATTCACTGAATGTTCAGAAATTGAACTTGTTCTCATTTAATGGGAAAACAGTTCCAAATACAAAGCAAGTCTATCATTTTGATTCATCAGGTAAACAATTTTCCATTACAGCTCAGAACAGAGTCAATCAGAATAATGTGTCACGCAGTCAATGAGAAATCAGAAAGGGTGTGTGGGGGGCAAACAATATTGTGTTTAAGAAAAACTTTATTCTAATTTGTTGATGAAAGCTACTCGTTCCAACAAGAATGTCACCAAGATTTTGCAAGAAGAGGTAACAAATGATAGTTGTGGCCAGCAGACCTGTGGTTTTGCAGACAAGAAAACTTGCAAGCACCAGTCTGTATTGGATATTTTATATACTCCCTCATTATATGCCAGAGGGGCATGGCTGCCACAGAATGACACTCTGAAAATAAAGTCCTCAATAATGTTGTGTAATACTGGAGCATATAAATATGGCAAAATAAACTGACAGAAGTACCCAAGTGAAAAGCCAGTGGATACAGACTGCAGTTCATGTCTGTGCTACAAAGATTTGCAGGTGCAGCCACATCAGGCAGCGCAGAGAGGTGCCCTGTCCTCACACAGGACACCCTTGCTTTGCTTTTTTGGGATATCACATTTGCCCCTGGGCTGAGGGTGGAGGTGAAACAAGTCACACTGGAAAAAGCACAGTTCTCCTGGTATGAGCTACATTTGCAACAAGGTGTTTTGCTGTTGGAGAATACTCTGAAAGCTGTATTGGCAGAGGAGAGGGTTGTGGACCTGATCCGAAAGAAGCTGGCAGGTTTGCATACTGTGTATTATCCCTTTCCAACCTTCTCTTCTGAATAAAAAATGGTGTGGAATCTAATTTCCTCCCTGAATAAAACATGAATATAGATAAGACAAAGTAAGGATCCAAAGACCACAGCAGCATACTTTCTTGTGCTTCTTACTATTCAACATCATGGCAGCTCACATATAGAGCAGCTCTAGAAACCATCTGTCATTGAGCAGCTCTTTATTCAAATGAAATCAACTGTGAAGTAATCATGGTTCTCATTTTTATTATCTCTCCTTACAGTGAACTTGATTAAAATCCAGCGCACGGTATGCAAACAGGCTGTTGTAAATTTGTACTCTGACAAAAGGGGAAAGAAAGTGATCTGCCCACGTGCCTAGAACTTTGTCATTATACATGGGGACAAAAAAAGGAAGGGGCATACTGGGTTGCATAAACAAGTTTGTCCGGACACAAACTGTCCTAGCCCTATACAAAGGCCACGTCTGCTGCGTGACACCATCAGAGGGGCCGAGGAGAAGCTAATTTTACTAGCAAGTATAAAAGGCTTGGGTATGTACTGAATAAACTAGATAGCCTGGCTTCAGCAGCACGTGCTTTAAAGTCTTTTGCCCAGGAGGATGATCCGAGCTTCTGAGGAATGAACTCAAAACAGACGTGATTCTCCTTTCACTTCTGGTGGTGTAAATGGGGAGTGATTCCATTGTATGGCTGGTATGAATGAGACTGGGAAACAGTCCCAATCAGTCAATCATTCCCTGCTTTGTCTATTCATTAAAACCCTCTTCTCCTCTGCACAGATGGCCAATGTACTATTGTACTCTAAGAACTGGCCAAGTTAAAAAAAAAAAAAAAAAAAGGAATATGCCTGACAAGTCAGCAATAAATGTTTGTTTTTCAAAAAAAAAAAAAGGGGGGGGGGCATATTAACCTGCTTCTACAGATAAGGCTTAAGCTATACATACACACATATATGTAAGTAGATATAGATACGTATATATATATAGATACAGGATATATATACACTTATATATACACACGTGTGCGTGTATTTATATATATATATAACTCCAACACCCACAGATTTCCCAGCACAAGGCAAAAGGTGTGATTTCTTGACCTCATGGTAGCTAGCACTGTGTTAACAAACCTATCTTCGTGCCTTGGAAAAGGCAGGGTCAGAGAGGGAGACTGAAAGTGACATGAATTGGTAGAGCAGCACTTTGCAGTCATGGCACCTACAGAAAGGAGCATGAGCAGGAACGCAGCTGAGTACAGCCACGGAGTACAGCCTTGTGGGCTGTGCCACGGCTCCTAGGGACCCCTGCTCAGGTCCACCCCGAGCAGCTCACAGGAACAGACATCCTCCCCGTGATGTCCTCAGCTCAGGTAATCTGCCTGGACTGAGGGTGTCTGTAGGGTGATGGCCACAGCTCCCTAATCTGCATGCTTCTTGCCTTGGCACACAAGGACTGACAGTCACAAGTGCTACCCACAAGTCATATGTGAGTTAAAAGTGCTGTTTCTCACCTCATACTGAATTGAGCGTTAAATATTTGGAGCCTGTGTAGGTGTCAAGGGGGTGTTCCCAATCAGCTGCTGTTTTGCAGAAAATGTGCTGACCTGGTGCATGACTGAAAAAAATACATATGTAGTAGATGTACACAGGGAATGGAGGGGTTTACACTGCTGGACTGGTCTCTGTTCTCCAGGCACCTGGTACAGGTGTCCCTGCCTAAATGCTGAGCTGCAAGGCGTGGGGAACTTTCCTCCCTGCAGTGGAGTCCTGGATGCCCCATATTGATTCACCGAGGATGGATTTCAGAGGCTTACAGGACTCAGAGCAATAGCAGACCTGATAAAAACCGGACAGATTCATGGTAACTAAATGAGTTTTCAATCCACTTTTGTCTGGGAGTTTTAAACTATTCTTTGTGAAAAATAAGCATAGGGAGCGTTGCTTACAGATAACAGGATGTTCATGGTGGCTCTGGTATATGTCATTGTTTCCTGTGCAAACAAAATGTTTCTGTAGTCCTTCAGTGAAGAAAATTATGCCAATAAAGAGAATAGAAAGGAAAATCTGAGAGAGCATGGGGCACCTCTGAGTGTACAGGATGCAGCTGCAAGAAGAATAAAATGTCTGTTGTGTCTGTGATAAGTAGGAACTCGAATATGCAGCACCCAAGAAATAAAGGGATTTACCTGGGCAGTAAACAGAAAATGGAGATTACTTTGGAGCTGCATACAAATGCTGAGATTCCTCGGCGATGATTTCATACCTTTTCCTGAGGCGTGCTCTGCTGGTACATAAAAACAGCATCTTCCCGTGTCCCACAGGGATTTATGTTTTTGTTAGTCACTCGAGGTGGGGCAGTGGGCAGGGTCACGCAATCCACCTAGAGGTGAAAATGTGGGAGCAGCTCTCCCTCCTGCTTCTTTTCTGGGGGTTTCATTTGCTGCATTTTTAATAACGAAAACCAAACCAAAACAAAAGTGCAGCATCTGAAATGTTTAGAAAACACAGGGCCCCGCTCAGATGAAAGCAAACTGTGCTCCCTCATCAGGTGGATGGAAGTCTGCAGCCTCCTGTGTTTATCTGCTCCCTGCTAACCTCAGTTCACCTTGATGGCATCCAGGGAATCTTTGCTACAGGGCTCATGTATCAAAGGCTTCAGCTTCTGAGAGTCTCATTGCCCCGTGCTTCATCAGATTAGGCTGTTGCACATCCTTCCATTGATCCGGTGGGCTTTGGGTCCTTTGTGCCTTTTCCAGCTTCCACGTTGTGACTTTTCTCAGAATTGATGTCTGATTTTGGACACCCCTCCTATAACCCTGGGTTCTTTAAAAATACCATCACTTAGAAACAAGTCCAAGATACAACAACCCCGCCTCCCCTCCCCAGGGTAACTTCACCTTTACTTAACCCACAGGATGAGGGGCCACAGGAGGAGTGCTGATGGAGACTGAGCTGCATGGTGATGGAGGCATTCAGGAAACAGAAGGAGAGGAGGCTTTGGGGTTCCCCTCAGAGTCTAAGCAAATAAATCTGCTGCTGAAAGGCAGGGACTTTTTAGCAAATAATCTAAGGGTGATTATGAGGGCAAAAATATGGATTTGTCCAGGGTACAGACCAGCCCTGACATGGTCAGACAGCTCTGTGAATGCTGGATACACACAGCTGCCACACAGCACTTGGGAGATGTCTTAATGTTGAACAGTTGAAGAAAAAAGGACATCTCTCTAAAATAAATAAATAATAATAAAAAGCCTGTCTTCTTCATTTAAGTATGTATAATATGGATAAATTTATTTCTTGTATAAAGAATGACTCACAGGGCTGGCATGAGGTAGGCACAGCACTGGGAGACTCTTTGAATGCACCCTATCCCTACTAGTGAAGACTTTTTTTCTTCTGACCTAAATGTCTTCTGCTGTCCAAAACCAGGGCCTCTCTTAGCAAACACTACCATTTCCAATGAACTGAGCAGCAGTTTTGCAGTCTGTGCAGAGTATCCCAAGGAAATTCAACTTCAACCTGTAAATTAAAGTGACTTTTGAAATCCAACTTGTAGAATTTACCTTTACACTATATTTCATTTCAAAATTAACTCAATGCTCCTTTTGCTCCAGGCTGTACATCTCTTTAACATAGATTTTAAAGACTAAGCTCACATTCTTCATTTTCTTGAGTAATTATATGCATAGAGTCACCATCTCTACATAATTTAGCACTGCAGTAATTATGATTATTTACAAGATCAACTGAAGATGACCTGACATGAAAAAGCAGACCTGAAAAAGGCTTACATGCCCCAAATCTTATCTTTGTTTTTCCATCCTTATCAGTTGGCTTAATAAAAAGATACTACCATACCTTCCAGTCAACTGCCTTGTTTATATCCTTAGATCATCATGACTTTAGCAACTCTCTCATCTCGTCTTCATGCTTGGAAACAGAGACAATACTCACGTTGCTGCGTATAGCTGCTGTACTAACACATTATTACTATGCTTATTTAGTCATTCTAGCTATACAAATAACTCATTTGAGCAGATTTGGAGAGAATGATGGAAAAACTTGGGTTGGAAGGGGCCTCTCAGTGTTACCTGGTCCAATGCCCACTCAGAGTAGAGCCAACTTCAAAGTCAGATGCAACTTCAAAGTTAGATCAGGTTGCTCAGGGTTGGATCCAGCTGAGACTGGAGTGGCTCCAACGATGGAGACTCCACAACAGTCAATGATCTGAATCACTCATTGCTCTCTTGAAGTTGCACGATACTTAAATACAGCCCACCATGCAGCTATCTGATGAGTTAATGGGAGTTCGTGTACTGGTCAACACAGTGATATGTCTTGGTTCTTCAGAGATGTTGCTGTTGCATTTGCATTCCTTCTTGTTCCTCGTGAAAAAAAACAATTATCCTCAACACTGAAATGACTCGTAAGGGCAATGTGAGATGCTGGTTCTTTCTTCATCTTTGTTTTTCTTGGTTTTGGGAAATATTTCCCGCCAGATTGTCTGAACGTTTATCATATTTCGATATTCTTTTTACCCACTCCTCCTCCCCCCCAAAAAGAAAGAGAGACACAAAAAGCCCCAATAAAACCTCAAACAGTGGAGCTATAATTAAAAAACCTTATAAACTTGAAAATGAACCTGAGGCAAAATCATGGAGCAAAAAACTGTGTGTTTAATCCAAAGACTGTTTGCCTGCCTTTGCTTGCCTCCAATTTTACCTGATCTCCATTGACCTGAAGAGAATTTTCAGCTATCCCACTGGCATGCTGCACGGTTGTATTTATGGCATTACCTGAGGTCCTGTGGACTCAAAAGCTTTTTTTCTCTCATCCTCAATTGTTTTGTTTTGGTTTGAGACATCACTATGACATTACTTGTGGACACTAGCATGAACTGAATAGATAAGCAGCAGAAATGGTGGAAGAGAGCAGGAACAGTGTTGCAGACAGATGTTTTGGGCCAAGGGAAGGAGTTTACACATGATTTATAGGGGAAAAAGTGTGAAGCATTCAAGGGTGTGTCCTGTTCTAGAAGATCAGTATTAAAGCAAATCCAGATTTATAAATGGAAGTAATCAGATACATGTAAAAGAGCACATTTTGCTCTTTCTAGCATTAATACCATTAATAGTTAAATGAAAGCATATGTGTTATTTGTAATGCTTGCCAGTATTTTGGTGTATTCTTTTAGGTCTGTATAATATATTTCAGGAAAAACAATCCAAAAAGTTTGCATCAAGGCAGACTAAGAAATCTTTTGAAACCATTTCTGATAGACTGTTGGTTTCACCAAAATTAGTTTGGATTTTACTGCAACAATTCTTTTGCTAAAACATTCCAGGCTTTCAGACAGCAGCCCATATTTTCAAATAAAGGATTGACATTTTCCACTGAATATTTTGTTAAAAGTGATTTCTTTTCCCCTTTAGTCAAATATCTCCAACAAAATAACACCAGTTTTCTTCTGACTTCTATTTGGCCCGGTGCTTTGCAAGAACCAAAGCCCATTTTAAGGGATTTGGATAGGACTCTAATACACTTGAAATTGTTTTACTCCCACTCAGCTGTCCAAATTCCTGTAGTCCAGATCTCTGGCCCTTTTTGATGAGTTGACTGTAGCATGACTCATCTCCTTGACCTACCCAGCTGTTCTTATTTCATTTCCCTTTGCTGGGTCAAAGACAATCAGATCATTTATTTCAATCTTTCCAAAAAGAAGGGAAATTAAAATTTTTAAGGGGCAGCATATCATGACCAATGACACAATTACATAGTCTCATACACAAATTTGTTGACCTGGATTTTGTGTAGGACTCGTTTATTTGATGTTGATTGATAACACTTGTAGGTATTTGGATTCAGACAATACCATAATAATAATGACATATCTTGCTGAGTTTGTAAGGTCAACAAAAAATTTCCTCTGTGTAGCATTACACTGTGGCTCAGCTGTAACACAAGTACTTTTCATCTTACTTTGAAAGATTAATTAGCAGCCACATCTAAAAACAAGTTACTAGCCCCACTGAGCCAAAGGTCTGGCTTTCCATTGCAGTTCCTTTATATATCACTACAGAAATATCAGTATTGCTTAAGGCCAGCCATTCATGTTTCTGTTTACCTGCAGATTCTTGCCATGTTCTCCTTTTGCCAGGTTTCTTGGAGGAATTTAGTATGGTAGGCATCACCTTTGTCTTGTGAAAAATCATGGAGCAAAGATAACAGGATGGGAGAGTTAAGCTGGGCAGGAAAGAAGGATTAATGAGGGGACTGGAAACAGATCGGAAAGAGGAGATGATGTGTTTCAATAGGCTGGCCAAGGCAGGCAATATTTTTTTTCTTTTGTGGCTCAGTGTCAAAAACCCCATTATCAACGAGCAGACAGGAGAAGAAACAATTTGCAAAACACGAACACCTCAGCTTTATGTGTCTGGCATAGATCTTCCTGAATTTTTTCCATCTATATTATTTTCCTCTTCAATGATAAAAGAACAACCTAATAAAAGAGAAGTAGCCCAGGACAACATGATTGGTGTGATGCATCCACCAGTGCTTTCTTTGAAAGCAGAAACCTCTGCTTACATGTTCTAGCACTTGAAAAGAAAAAAAGGAAAAAGAAAAAAAAAAAAAGACAGGTCTTGCTCATATGTGAAGTCAAGTAGGAGGCCAGCTCTTGCTTGCCTTACTCCCATGAATAAGACAGCTGAACTTGCATATTTGGTGTGAACTTAAAGTGAGTGAAGCTCTGGAATGTACTTCTGATTGGCAAAAGGGAAGTCAGTCCCCAGAAGAAGCTTCACTCGGATCCAGGTGCCCTGTGTGTGTAAATACAGATGCAAAGGCCGTGGTAAGCAAGCCTCTTCTATTGTGTAAATTAGCTAGTTCTAAGGTGGGGATTTAAGGGGAACTTTGTCCTGCAGCGGATAAAAGTGAGTGAGCTCTTCAGTACAAAAAAAAAAAAAAAAAAAAGAGTCAAGGAAAGAATGTGCAGCTAATCCAGATGAAAGACCTACAGGCAGTCTTTAAAAACATGTTAGTACAACTGCCTGGGAAGTTTCCAAATGGATGCCACATCTTGAACATCTTTCACAGCCTTACATCTGCCTTCAGTATGGAAATGAGAGAAGGGAAATGCTGATAGGAGGGTTGAGGGGAGTAAGTTGGGTACTTTGAAATGCAGTTGTTGTTCTCTGGTGTCCCCTCCTTGCACCCTCACAACAGTTTCTCATTTTTACAGAGACAAATCTATGCCCTGCCAATTGTCTACCTCTGAAGGGCAGGACTAGTGACAGGTTTGCAGTCCTAGATCTCTTTGAGATGTGAGTTCTCAGCATCAAGGTCAAAAGCAGGGGTCGTGATCCCTCGCCTGCCTATCTTTCACAGTGCTCCTGGCTACATGTACTTCTTTTTAGACACGGCAGATGGTGAAATACTAAAAGTACAAAGGATTACCCAATCCTATTCAATAGCAGAACTATTTGTGTATTATTGTTATTTTAGAGTGAGGGCAGCCCTATGACATCCTCACAATGTCTTTCACTTTAAGCTGCCCTTAGATATCTGAGTTCTGAAGGCTAAGGGGGAAAATAATGTTCTTTGCTCTGCTTCTGAATGCTGCAAAACATCCCCCAAATGCCTTTTCTGCAAATTTTAACATAAACAAAATCTATGATTTTGTACTACAAAGGAAATATTGCTTCTAGTTGAAATGAGCTCTGTGTGTCCAAAGCACTGCAGCCTGTGCTTTCTATAGGCCAAAACACGCTGAAATCTGAATGAAGTCCTCAATCTTCAGTTGAGTCTAAAACTTTAATGGGAGGTCTTAATGAACTAGAATGTTTTGAAAAACTGCTCTGTGGCTTTATGGTAGTACATCATCTACGAGCAGAGGGGATTAGAAAGTGGAAGGAGAAGGCAGTCCGTCTTGTACTGGTAAAGTGCTGATAAACTATTATTATGTGTGTATTTTAAAGATTCTCAGTGATACCCAAACGTAGAGTCTATTGCTGAACTATGAATCTGAGAATAGAAAAGGTTTTTGAATCAAACCATTAAATGACTTTAAAAATTGTATGTATTTTCTAGATGCCTTTTACAAGTACCATGGGAGGACATAGACCAAACTGCTTCTGTATTGATATCAGTTACGATAGAGTATGTTTTTGAAACTTCAGAGTCTTTCCAAACCACTCACAAATGTCAAATTAGTCTCTCCAGTTTAATCAGAACAGCAAACACACTGGTGGAGATGTGTGTGCATAAGGACATGCAGCCAAGCTATCGCTTGTCAAGATGGAAGGCCCCAATTCAGCCTGTTATTGGGAAAAAAAAAGGGGGGGGGGGGGGAAGGAAAGACAAGGGACCAGCGGGTTGAACTCCCATTTTACCGAGTTGCAGAGATGCTGCTTACAGGCTGGTTTGCCTACAGAAGGAAGAGGACATACTCTGGAATTGCTCTCACCAGAAGAATGAGAGCTATGTCTCGGCAGCCAGGTGAAGAGGCACAACCACAGCTGCAGCAAACAGTGCAACTGCATCTGCCCCAGCCACAAGGATGGGGTGGAGGGCAGAGAGGAACTCCAGCAAGGGGACGCTGCCCCAGAAAGCCTTGGTCACCCCTCCTCCATCCTTCCCTTTTCAGGAGAGGGTGTGCTCTGTTCCCTAGGAGAGATGGGCACAACCTTGCGCAGGAAGCTACCAGCTCACCGGTGTGTTGTAGAAGTCACAGAGCTGATGGCAATGTTGGAGGGAAGCACATGGTTGGATTATCTCACCGACAAAGATACAGCATTGGCAGCTGGTGCAAAGGGAGGGAGCATTTGGGAAAACCAGAGCCAAGCCCTGTTCTCACAAACACCAAGGTAGCTCTGAAATGGCTCCATAACTGCATGAAGGTTTGACACAGTTTAAAACCCTTTGGTCCCTCTTAGCAATGACCTACTGCAATGATGCATTTTGAGCAATTTCCACTACCTAGACACAGGAAAATTTAAGGGTTTTACTTTTTATTCTCCACATGAATGGAAAGCTTTTGGCTATCATTAATGAGGACATGAAATGACAGTAATACCATCAGAGTGAAAGGTGGCAATTTCTTGGACAATGGAAACGTCATCAGGAGTACAGTTTTTGTGGATAATTTTTCAATAATACAGAGCACACAAAGAGCTCCTGGGCTACCTTCAGTAGCCAAATTAAGTTTACTGTTAGCAGAAAGGCACAGCAAACCTAAGACCATAATTTTGTGCTTGTGCAACTTGTTGAAAGGTCTCACCTGAGCAATCATAATTTCACTTCTGAATACCTGGAAAGATAGACAATGTAGGTATTTTTCAGCATGCAGAAATAAGGACAGTCAGCCATGTGCTGTGGTCTTCAACCTTAGTGGGATAAACAGGAATTGTTCTGGCAAAGTCAACAGAAGATACTGAGGCTCTGGCTCCATTCTACAGCCTCTTGGAAGTTTATATGAGAGAAATGAATCCCCTCAGCAATGTTTTTCAAACCATAGTCTTATTCATGTGAATAGTCTAAGGATACATTCACTGAATGCAAAACATGTATTCTCACGTGTTAAAATTCTGAAAAGTAAAAATAAGGTATCATTTCTCTGAGCATCCCAAAACAGAACCAGGCCCAATGTATTTAAATAACCCTGGCTTTAACTTAAAGGTCAAAGGAAAATGAGTAATGAACTAATTCTCAAACAATGCAAAATTCAGAAATGTTTCTGGTGTGCAATGTATGTGGCTGTTATCCTCCTTGTGCCATTAGAGTTCATAAATACAATGTAAAGGAAATGTCCTTTCATCTAATATTAACAATCAGAATCTGAAAAAAAGACCATTGACCTTAACATGAACAGAATTCAAATGAGTAATAATTTCCTCCTATTTTAAAAAAGCTTTCAATAAATTTATTGTTTTTAGTTTTCATAGGGCTTGGCTGGTGTGCTGGGAACACTGTTATTTGCTTATCAAGCTTCTGCCCATATATATTCTAAGGTAATGAAAAGCTCTCCAGCCTGGTGCTGGCTGTGATAGGGCTGTGCTCATACACGCACTGTTGAAGGGTGGGTGGAATATTCTGTATTTTCTCATGCACTATATTTCATTGTGGATTTTTTCTGTGTGGGTGAGGGGGGAAGTGGATTATAAAATTAGGACTTTATTTTAGTTGCAATGTAATTGCTTCAGCCTCCTTTAGATGTTTTGAATAACTTTAGAAGTAACAATGCACAAAAGCACAGGAAGCAATATGAGAAGCAAGCCCTTACCCAGCCTAGTTAAAATACTTTGGCCACAGTTTACAGAGTTGGGTGTACAATATTAGGCACCAAAACTTCGTACTTGGATCCCTAGAGAGACTCCTTCCACACCCCCAGGTCCCATTGCCTTAACTCTGGCATCACTTGCACGGGATAGATTCAGAGGACTGAACACGTAGGGAAAAAATATATATAACTTTTTAGGATGGATTTCTGCCATCATTGTCGAGCATGGTCACAGGTACTGATATGTCTGGGTCTGACCACTGCTGCTGATGCTGTCCCCTGACCTGGTCCTGGCTGGTAGCACCTACGATCTGGAACAGTTCTCCAGGTGAGCAGGAAAGGCCCATGTATACAGTTCTGGCCTGCCGCGCGAGCGTACCTCAGCAAACCAAGATCAGAATTTTTCCCATAGTAGGAGGGAAGCAGGGCCTCTCATTTATCTCTTTCCTTCTAGGAAATGATTTCAAGGGCAGAAATTGCATATCCTTGGGCATGAAACAAATCCACCTCTGTTCTTTCCGGTGCTGTGGGCAAGTCACTGCCTATCCCAGGGACTGATTTTTGCTCTTGTTTAACCTCATGAATTTAGTCACTGGAGTGCTGTGGAGAAACTCTGCATAACTGATGAATTTGGGTAATTTTCATGAACTCGCTGCATCAGTGCATGTTGTAGTTGAGCCTGTCGCAGTCTGGAAGAATCCTTGAAACGCTTTCACTCTTCCTGCCCATATCTCTGTGAAGTGCTGCACAGCAAGGAAAATAAGCTGCTACTCTGGGTTCTACTTGAATGCCAGTCTTGGAGGATGAATCTGGCCTGCGATCTGAAACTCTGCGGTCTAAAGAGAAAGGGAGAATCCTCAGATGGGAAAACAAAGAAACCAGGATGTTCTCACCCTAAGAAATGTACAGAGAGAGGAAGCAGGCAGAATAGACAAACAGGAGGGCATGCTGTTATAGCAAAGTAGTTACTTCCACATCTGAAGATCAGAGAGAGCGGCTGCATAGGATGGAGAAACTGAGATCTCCTGATCCATAGGATGCAATGAGGGCCTTCTCAGGATCGCTGACCAAAACCTACAGAATGCTCAAGAATGGTAAACATCACAGAGCACTATGCTGCAGTTTTACCATTTTGCCTAGATCTCTGCCTTTGGTGAGAGTGGAAGAACAACTACTTCTGGTGCCCTTTGTAACGCCTGGAGTATTCTGCACTTTGGCACTTCTCTGAAGGTGTAAGCTGTAACCCACAGTGCCTGCAAGGCTGGAGGTAGGGAAATGTTTGATCGATCAACTGGACGTCTATGAAGCTGTCCACACAAGGAACAAAACAGCTGAACTGTGAGGTCCCACTTCTAGGAAGAAGAAATAATATGTTAAGTGTGGAAGCAACAGCTAATAAAGGAACAGCTTGGGAACTCGGGAATATGGGGTCACTCGGATGTAACAATTTGGAACCCCAAACCAGCAGCCTATTCCATGGGGACCTGTGAGCTTCATAACTCTTGTACAGTGCAAATGTGATGAACTCTGTCCTTTCCATCCATAACTCTAACACACAAGACAGCGTGTGAAGCAGCTACGTTTCGCACATGAGAAAGAGCAAATTAAAAGCAGATATATTTTTTCTGTGCTGTAGCGGCACCTAAGGGCAGCCAAGAGCCTCAGTCAGTCTGCGATAGGTACTAGCACCTACCTAAGGAAAAAAAATCCCTTGCCTCTAAAACGAGTAGATGAAGGATAAAACAAAAAATACGGGGTGAAGTGGTGAACAAGGTGTCACATAAGAGGTGGAAATGTATGTTTATTGCACTTATTTTATTAATAATATTTATTTTTTTCTGCTTTGCACTTTCTGCACTTGTACTCCTGTGAAACAGATGTCCATTGTTGCCAGGCTACTTTGCTTTGTTTTACAGACTACAGATCAGATGTTGCTTTGGAATTATACATAAGAAAATCATTTTTTCTGTGGTGAAATGATTCACTGGGTGATCCAGGATCCAGCCTTTCAGAGGATGAACCAGGCCGGAGCCTCCCCTGGGTGATCCCAAAATGCCAGTGAAGCAGAGGATATTTACTGGGTGGATTGGAAAAATATTAGAGTGGGCTCTTTTCTGACCTGTGAGAAACATTCAGCTGGACAATAAAACACTTCCCCCCACAATCTCCCATTGCTGTCACTTGTTCTTTCCACTAGAGATATGTGAGCAGGGACTAGTTCTGATGTAATCAATGCAGTTCCCCGAAACCCAGTTGAATGACTCTGATTAGCACCAGCCAAAGACCTGGGCCACAGACTTTCAGGGGAACCTTCTTGTCTCAGAGCTATTGTTAATGCTTCCTGTTTATAGCAGTTCAGCACAAAGCATTAGAGGTCCTGTCCACATAACAAAACAGCTTGAGGAGACGAAATGGTTCTTAGTCAAGGTCTCTTGCCAGCTTCTGCAAGTTTCCCATATCAGTGACAAGAACTGAAACACCTACAACGTGCTGAGTGCCAGTGCCCCATCCTTCCAGATATTTAAGTTAAAGTTTAGGGAGTCACTTTGAAATAACCTTATCTTTCTTACCATGCTCTGGGGACCTAGCTATTTCTCTTGCTAAAGGCAGATCTAGGATAGTGGGTGGATAATTTGTCAATACACCAAAGAAAGAAATCCATAGGGATTGAGGTAGGAAAGATGCATGTATGTCTCAAAGGGCAGAATGACAGCCAGGAGCAGAGTCAGACACAAAACTGAGGAAGGGAAGGAGGCTGACGAGGCCAGAGGAGTAAGAAGGATGCAATGCAAGGAGAAGGGCCCTGATGGACAGGCGGACTTAATCATACCTGAATTAGTGATGCCTCAGGAGCTGCAGGGAACATTCTTCCTTTCCTCTCCCTGTTACTATTAGAGAGCCGTTTCCAAAGGTACAAGAGACAGCTGAGTGCCTGATGGCTGCGATTACTCTGTGAGGCATCCCTGCTGCCTTTTAATGGCACCGAACGTCATTTGGGCCTGAAAAGAAACACAATCAAAGCCATGGTTGCGGCTTGTGGTGAACGTTGCTCTTGCTGATGGACCAAAATTAAACCGAATATGTGCTCGAGTCAGAAAGTGTGAACAACCCCTAACTAGGGCTACACAGTGCAGTAGCGCTGGCAGGAATGGGTTTATAAGCCATGTCATGACCAACATCAAAGTCCCTGTTAGCCTCTAAGCAAAGCTGTACCATGTCCTGGTGACTCAGCTGCCTGAGGTAAGCAAAGCACATGGGAATGTGAATTGCCCGGCCAGGGTATATCCGTAGCCATAATACTGCATAAACCCGCGGTGTGGACATGGACTGAAGAAAATGCAGCAGAAGTCACTTAAATGATGAGCTACACAAGGGCAGCAGCGTGCCTGTTCACTTTCTCCTCTAATCCAAGACCTGAGGATGTCATTCAGAGATGGCAAGGAAAGGCTCTGAACAAATGAAATCAAATCTTGCGTGTGTAGACAAGTTGTGGAACTTGGTGTGAGAAGTTGTTGGTGTGAAAGCCTTAGATAGGTGCAAGATGAACCTGCACAAGGTCATGCAAGAAAATCTGTTGAAGATAACTGCATATGTAGAGACTACCCTGACTTACAGTACCTTTGCATTACAAGTGGTTGAGGGCTGGAATACCCAGAAGATCTCATATTTACTTGACATATTCCTGAAGTGCTCCCTAGGCATCCACTGTTGGTCACTTTTGTAAAAAGTATACCAGACTATACGGACAATGGATCTAATCCAGTATGGCCATTCTTGCGTTTAAGTGCATTTAAACATTATTATGCATCAAAGAAAGGTCAGTTGATTCAGTTTGATGCTAGAAAGCTGTGGCTTCTCTGAATACTTGCAGACTCTGGGCAATATCAGAAAAGATAAACTGAGGGAAACTAGAGGTAATCATTTTCACTTTGTCCACCCAACAGCTAAATAATCAGGGGTGCCACAGCACTTCCTCTTAGTATTTGACTCAGTTTATGAGGATTGTCTTGCTTTGACTTATTTGTTTTGGATTTCACAGGCTCTATTCTTTGGATAATTAATCTACAGCTAACATATGCAAAGGAGAAACTGATTTGGGTCAGAACAGTTTCTAAAAAGGAAAATGGAAAACAGCAAGGTCTCACCCCCTACACAGACCTCCTAAACTCTTGCAATAGCTTGTAATAGAGCCACCTACTGACTCTCAGATATTACTACATTGATACCGCTTGCCTCTGCTTCTTCCGAGTCCTCGGAGCCAGGCTGCATCCTGACTGCTAATGACCAAAATAAAGATTCCATATAGAAAGCAGCGTTTTAATAGCAAAACTCTTGTGAGCAACACAGTCATGGGAATGGAAGCAGAGATGATTCCTCGGTTTGGAACAGAAGGTTGGCTATCGTGAAGGCCAGATAGTGTGATAGCTCTGAACACTAGCTGAAGAGCACAGACATGAGAATGGTGTTATTTGATGAGAGCTCACAGCAGATGGGCAGTGTGGTTAATTAAAGGGCTAGGGATAATGTTTCCTAAATTAAAAAAAAAATAGGAAAGAAAAGTAGTTGGGAAACATTTTAAGAAACCATAATCTGCATGTATGAGGTCTCTCAAAAAAGAATAATTAAAACAGTGGGTATTTATAAAAGAAGAAGAAGAAAAATAAAAGAAATCCAGATTTCTTTAAAGTATAGGAATATACTCCCAAATGAGGTAAGTAAAATGGATCCATTAAAATGGATTGTGATAAGCTTATGTTGGTGATTGGATGTAAGGTTACCAGCAATGGCAGGGAAATGGAATAAGTAACTAGGACACCTTTATTATTCCTATGTGCCTAATCTCCATTAACGTCAGGAAAGCTGATCCACATTACACCAGCTACGGATCTGGTCCAGAGAATTTGTTAGTGCAGAGATCTTTAGAGGCTGTTGAGGTTCTTCTGTAGACTTTGCAGAAGGAAAAACACAGCACATCTTATCTGGAATTCTTGCTGTTGCTGTCAAGCATTTACACTGTGGTGGTCCTCGGGGGTTTCAGCTCATCAGGATTCAGAGGTGCTCAGTGTTGTACTAACAGATCTCTTGCTTGTTTTTGCTGTTGCAACTTAATTTACTTCTCAGATAAAAGGTGCAAGCAGAGGTGGAGAGAATGTTTGTTAAGGGAGCGTCTTTGATGACATATTTTTATATGTATAACCTATGATTCAGATAACCCATATCTACCCTTTTTAAAGTACCATATCTTGAAAATGAATTTTCCCTCAGATAGTTCTTGACTGACTCACTGTCTCCTTCTTGGGGTGGTTGCATAGTCCACGAATTCCCCAGATCGTGGTGGAAACTACCTGCTGAAGGAGTCTGGGGTGGGGAACAGGTCAGACATGAGTAATGCTGGGATCACAGGAGAGAAGCAGCAGTTCACGTGAGACTCAGAGACTGGTGGGACGTCAGGGAATAGGGCTATAAGTTAAATTTGCCCGTTTAGTACTCACTACTTAACCCTCAATTCTCCTGAAATCATAAAGGTTTTGGCAGCTGAAGCCCAGATTGTACATATGAAAACACAGTAGATTAAAGCAAAGCAAAACAGACAAAGAGAAATACCAGAGACTTAATTTTCCCATCTGTGAGATGATGATAATATCTATCCAGCTATGAAAAGAGCTAAAAGTTAATATTGTCCACAGGGTTGTTGGTAATGGTTAGGGTGAACTGAATTATACTGACTAATGCAGGGCTCCCTTTGAACAAAGGCATTACAAAGAGTGTTTAAGAGATCTGAAGACTAACAATAAATTAGTAGAGTTGTTAGAAGAAATGAAAAGGAAATTGAAGTATGAGTAATGCAAACAAATTTCTATGAAATAACAAAAAGCCCTGTTATGACCATTCTTCTTACCCACTTGTGCAGTTAACATGCGAATTATGTGTTTTATATAGACAGTCCAACATTTTTAAATGAACACAAAAAAGATTATATAAGCAAATTTCATTTGATCAAATCGTTCATGTTGGTAAAAACATTTTTCATGTGTTGTATGATTGGTCTCTTGTACTTACTGTAACAGACATTCTTGAGTCAAGAATTTAGCATGATTAAGGCGATTAGCATGTTTGAATACGAGAACAGTCAAGGTTATATAAGACAGTTAGACTGGACCATGAATAAATCAAGAAAATTTGTGATTAAAATGTGAGTTTTTTTATAAGGACTGAAGCATTCAAGTTTCTAGTTGCAAGTTGTGCTCCATTGAAACAGACCGGGTTTTGCATTTCATTTGTGTGAAGTCTGGCCTATGTGCTTAATTAGACACTTCATTGGAGGCCTTCTAGTTACCTAAAATTTGTGGACTGAAACTATGCATATAATTTTTATTTTATCTTTTACATCTAAGTTTTAACAGGTCTTGAAAGGACAATCTGTGATAAGTTATGCGGTAAAATGGCAGATAACTTAAAATTCAGCACGTTTCACTTGGCTTATTGGGAAGTGTCTTGTAATTTTCTAATTCATAGGAATGATCTGACATTTCTTACCACCTTCTCTGTCTCATTAAACCAGAATTTAATTGTACATCACTGTGTTCTTGGAGGAAAGTTATCTTATATACTGAAAAAAAAAAAATAATAATAATAAAAATCACTTCTCAAAATGTCAGCTGCATCTGTAATAGATAGCAAGCCATTATCAGGATATAGCTGTCTTGCACTCTTCCTTAATATTTAGGGCAAATACTAAAACACTGAATATCTATGTAGAGGAAGTAAATTGTAAGGAGCCTTGCCACAGGAAACATAGAAGTCAGGAGATCCCAACAAGCTTCTGTGATGAACTCTGTCACATAGTAATGAATGCAAAGAATTTTAAAATGTGTTTTGTCCCCAAATGAGCAAATGCATAAGTAAAATAAATAGTCTTTAGATATAAGCATGAAGACCAATTGCAGAAGTAGGTTTCTAATAATGCTTGTATTCTGGCATGTTCTAATTTTACTGTCTTTTACAAGTTTCTACTGCTTTGCTGGCCAAACTGACTTCTCACCCTATATACCAGAGTAAGAATCTTAAATGAAAGGATAGAAGGTCTTTCCCTGCTAGACTCATCCTGTCATAAACATGAAACAAATATCAGATTCCTCAACAGTCCTTATTTTGGCTGCTGCCCAGAAGGTGTTGTTCTTTTTGGAATTTATGAAAGATGATAGGTTGACCCGTGGAGGAAATCATACACTCTGTAGTAAAGTCATGAAATATATTTTGTGTGAATATTGTAAGTGGAGATGGGTCAAGTGGTATCTCTTTAATGTGAACACTGGCAAACTCAGCCTGTTGCAAGAATGGGAATAATGTGGCTTACAGTACCTCACGTCATTCATTTCAGCTGGCAGATCAAGTGTGCAGTCAACAGAGACTTCAACATACCTATGTGCATAAAAAGGCTCACACACACACTAACTACAGTTGTATTGCATACAAGCACAGGCACATGTACTAATGGAAAAATATAAAGACCAGCTCAGCATACTTTTACAGGGCACAAGAGGGCATTGTTAAATTATCAGACTGACTGGGCAGCATAAAAAGCACTTATGAAGAATTCTTCCAATCTCAATGTCTATTAAACTAAGGGAAACACAACCCTGCAAACATTAACAAAAACAGATGTGATGATTCCTAGAGGCTCCTGTCACTATCAGAAGAGACTCAGTGACAGTATCCACAAATACTGAGTGAAGTGAGCATTTACTGGGTTTGCCATTCATACAGAACCCATTGGGGAAAAAAAAAAAAAAAATCTCAAAACATTCTTCCCCATGGAAATGCATAATCACCTACGTTTCTTTCCTCCTGGCTCAATATGAGCCACATCCAGCAAGTCACACAAATATTTGTTTATCTTCAAGCACGTAAGTAGTACAAATGAAGTGAATGGGATTACCCACATACTTAGAGTTAAACATGTGCTTTGCTGGATCAGAGCCACAGATCTCGGCAACTTTGTTGGGCTGAGCCATAAATATGGGCTACATAAAGATCCCTACTCTACATCTAAATATTGCAATACTGGATCCCATCTACAGAGAATGTCTGGTTGTCAATTTTCTGCTTGCATATTTCAATAATTTGTATTATTTCACCTTGTATTTTCCCTGTATCCTTAATCTCTTTGTCCTCTCTCTCATGCCTTAGTAAATACGTGAGAGTTATCGAACTTATTAAAAAACAGAGAGCATTTCACTTGTTACCAGAAATAACCTTAAGGTTGTCAGAGATAGAGAAGCATTCTCTGCAGTTTAAAAGTGGTCTTAAACAAACTCAACATTAACGATAAAAAGACCTAACACACTGTCAAGTCCTTTGAGAGCAGAGCACACACCACTGTCACAAATATTTTTTGGAAAATGGTCTGGAAATTTTGAAATATCCTTTCAGTAAGTATTCTTTTTCAGCCAGCTTGCAGCAAAACATCACATTTTTCAACCTGTGAAAAAAAACATTTTAACACTGGAGCAGTTAAATAAAGAATAAATATCCCTCTTCAAAAGCTATTTCTCTATATAGATTGGGAAACATTAAGCCCAGAGAGAAACGTCACTAACAATCATGAACAACCGGAAAAAAATAAGTCATCCAATAGAGTGAAAATGTATTCTCTCCATGACATTGCTTTACTTAGGCTGACCCATCTGTTACTAGTCTTTCTTTTTAATCAGTTATACTGTTAGGGAGTATTAGCAATGTGAATGAATATTAGTTGTTTTAAATTCTTGAGTAAGAATATCAAGCATCAGACCTTATGCAGTGCTCACATATGGCATGGATAGTTGCTGTGTGCTTGTGCATGGTGGTTTCTTTAGACAATTCTAGAAGACAGGCTTGGTGGGTTCAGATCTATTAACAGACTTGTGAAGGGCACAATATCACCTGCTTATTGCCTGTTAACCCTGATCAAGTGTAGTTCACCCACCCTCAGCTGTATGAAGCAATGTTTGCTCTGTGCAGACCCCACCTAGAGACCGCCTATATATCAGCAATTACTTATTATTTTTTGATAAAATGGTTAACTTCTTGTGATGTGAATTTGTAAATGTTCCAGTAGATCTAATTCCACATTTCTCACATTAAAAAAAAAAGCATACATACAAGTGTAACCAAGATGAAGTAAAGAGGAAAGATCACAGAAAATATTAACTCAGTGAAATTAACACATACTTAGGAACACAGTTAAGAAACTAAAATAGAGGCGAAATGTCTGTTGTACTCAAAGTACTGAGTAATTAATGCGAGAAATGGGACTCAGTACATCTCCTTGCTAGCTGAATCCTACCACAAAGAAACCATCTCTGTCTCATGAAGTTCCTGACCTATAGACAAGAGATGGCAGCCTCCAAGGAAGAAACACTACATGCTTGCTCTGTTTTACACCCTTTCCTTGCCATTATCTGCTGATTACAATAGGAGGAGGACACCAGGGCCCAGAAAGACTGTATGTCATTTTTTTTTTCTGGTATGGTTATTTCAATTAATCTAGAGGCAGACGTCCTGTAAGAGCAAGGAAGCAAGAAAAAAGAACTGTAAAGCCCCAGAGAGATTTATTTATATGAAGATTTATTTCTACAAGGTGTGAAGTACAGAAATTTAAATTATAAAACTACTGTTCCTCCCCATTCTTCTTCAGTGATGACAGCAAAATTAGTAAAATGTAGCTGCTCATATCCATGCTGCTGGTGGATAAACTCCACATAGTCTACAATATTATAGGTAATAACCATAGATATAGATAATAACCATCAGGAAACACATATGTACTGTTGCTCAGTAGCTTTCCTCCACCACAGTCCATTTTCAGGGGGAGCTTTGGGTAGACTGAGGTCACAGGAAAGCAGCATGTGATCCTGCGTAGACGTCACTTACTGTAGATACCATTCAGGTCAGCCAGCAATTAACAGCTGGTGGTTCTAGCCCTGGCAGAGAAACTAAGCTAGAGAAAAGTACCAGTAGAAAATCTCTGGCTTTCTGTTTGCTGATCCATTCTCATGGCCAAAGCATAATTCAAGGTTTACGCGTTTTGCTTATGGTATCTGATGACCTAAATTGCCTGTAAGTGCATGAAAGCCTCAACCTCATCATCCTTCATTGCCAGCACAAAGCCACAGCTTCCATCTCCTCAAGTGCTCCCATCTGCAGAGTAAATCCTGAGCTGTTTGCCTCAGAAATGATCTGTGTGTAACTGACACAAGGGGGATGCTGACTTGTGAAAATTTCTGCCAAACACTTCAGTTTTGGCACTCTGGAGAAAGTCCTCACTGACTGAAAACATGGCCACTGACGGCTCCTAGCAGAGGCCTGGTGGGCAAGCCCTAACTCCTTTCCAGGGCCACCACCTTAGGGAGACCTCAGGGTTGGTGGCAGGGCAATTCAGGGGCCCAGGTCCCCACAGGTGGTGACAACCATGGAGAGAGGGGAGGGTGCAGAGTCGGCAGCCATCTTGTCTAACCAGGAAGCCCCTGAGGTATACGGCCATGTTGTGCCAGTATCCTCACCGCCCACCATCACTCCCCAGCAAGCATGAGGGGCCACAGCCCTTTGCAGTAATGAGACTCTTGGCAGATAACCAGGCACCAAAGACTTCCCTTTTGCATAAACACAAGAAATTAAGGGCGATTATCTGTGGCGTACGGCGCAGGAGGCGATTTTTAATTAATGTCTAAGGGAGACGCGTTCTTCTGGAGACATCCAGCTCACCCATTAGCCAAGGCTGCTCTCCCCTCTCCTTATGATGGGCAAACAGACACAGAGCTGCGTGCTGCCCACTGTGGTCTGCAGGGTTTGGAGGGCTTCAGCATGAGGGCTGCCATGTTACTACCCATTGCCAAGGGTAAAGAGTCTTTCAGAAGCCATGTTGCAGGACATAGGCATTCCTCCTCACCCTGTCTGCTGCCTGTTTCCTCTCACACACTCTGTGTTAGAGGGCTGGACAAGAGCATATTTTCCACATGGCCTGTCACTCAAAACGTCTTCCTGGAAAGTGGGAACTGTAGTTTCAGACTTTTCTTGGGGCTGAGAAGGGCCCAAGAGTGGAGGGAGCTGTGACAGGAGCACCCACACAGCTTGGGCTTGGACATTTCTGGGCACATGCTTATGTGGATTTATATATAAAGTAAAAATTCTAAGTACTTGGATTTTTGGTGCTTTCAGCATAAGGTAGCCACTTCATGGAGTGTTTGGAGGTTTGTTTATTTAAATTGGACTTTCTGACACAGACACCATAATTCTGCCCAGGTGCTCATGCTGGTGGCGCTTGTCCTGGTGAACAGGGCAGGAGAGGCTGTGGAGGTGAGGAGAAGCAGCTTCAGCCTGCAGAGATGGTTGGAAAGCAGGAGCAGAGGCACTGCCCATACTTGGAAATGCTTTGGGCTTCAAACCAAGCCCCAGCCATGAATTCATAGCAAATTTTAACAAATGGTCTATCCTTTCTCCTTCAGACCTGCTTGACAGCACCCTTGCTCTGAAAAACAATGTGCATTTTCCAGCTGCAGTGAGACCTGGGCACTCTGAGGTGCCGTTGGTGAGAGGTGCCAAAAGCACGGTGATGTCTCTGAACACTGCCACTGCGTGCAGTACACCTGCTAATTGGCTTCTTGCAGGAGGAGAAACTCATACAACAGCCTTTTCCTGGCATGGGCCTGCATGATGTTGTGAGCTCTTTAAGATCTCAGACCCCTGATGATTTTTGCGTGGAGGGGACATATTCACTTATCCCTTCACTTTGTCCTCAACTGGGCTGTCAGTACTATATGCAGCATGACCAGTACCTGGGGTCTCAGGTGATTTGTTCTCCTCACCTGGCACATCCCATGGAGCTCTGTAAAAATCAATCTCATATGGATTTGCTTTCAGAAATGTGGTACTGACTGGACTGGTAGTTTTCTTATTCTCAGTGCTTTCCTCTATCAAATTGGTGATGCAGCATTTAACAGAGGAGTACCAGGGCACTTTATAAGAAGAAAATGTTCTTATAAATAAATGCAAAGGCTGTTGAAAATGGTTGGGCTGATGGTAGACCCATCTATGCTCTAGTGTAATTTAGGTTATAGCAATATTGAGTAACCACTGTGTAGACAATTGGCCAGTTAATAAGCTAGCTGGAAGCATCACAGTGGATACTGGCAGGCCCTGACACCAACCTGTATTGCAAAATGTTCTCGAATGCAAAACAGGGAGGTCTGTTTTCAACTTGTGTCAGAATTACACTTTGTAGCTTAAGACAGACCTTCAATCTTCATCCAAGGTGTGGAATTGGAAGGATGTTGTATCAGCACTACAACCTTGGCAGCCCCTCTCCTTTTGGAACAATTATCAGAGAAAACAAGACAGAAAATCTATACCATTGAGAACTAATGAGCCAAAGCATGTACTTCAAGTGAAAATGTTTGCGGTTTTTCTTTAACATGTCACAGAGCCTCATGTAAGGTAGCTAAGAAAGGCATGAGCAGCAGAAAAATAGTCATTCAAGATACAGGAAGCAGTGTATTATTCCCACTATCCCCAGAAAACGGTAACATTCGAGTGGTGTGATGGTCTACTGCAAACCAATGAACTCAGAGACATCATGCTTTTTAAGTTGATATTAGACTTAGGAAATGAGTTTGGTTTATTCAGCCCCTTTTCCTAGATTTCTGCTTGGGGAGACTGCAGATATTTTATTATTTCTCTTCTCTATTCAGGATGTTGTATGGATATTCCAAGTGGCAGGAGGAAGCTGTGTGCGTTGTCCCCGTGCGACTTTTGCATGCATTAACGTGTCTGCCTGGGCGGTCTGCTCTCTCAGCTGTGCTGTCACGGAAGAGTCAGGACTTGTTATGCTGGTTTGATGCAAAACATAGCGCACACGTGGATTATTTATTTATTTATTTATTTATTTATTTATTTATTTATTTATTTATTTATTTAAAACTGCTTGCATAAGCCCTCGGCCTGCTTGAGTCTTGCAATGCTGTGAAAAGACAGGCGATGGCACTGCAGCATCACCTTTCTTCTGCTGTTGCTGCCAGGAGCTCATGGCTACGGATTCAGCTCCTTCCCAGCTTTCTGATCTGCTGACTCCCAGTCTCACTTTTTTTTTTTTTTTTTGCATCCTTCTCTCTTAAAACATTATTGTGCATAGACCTAAACACCTCCTCTCCATCTTTGGAATTGGGTCCCTGTATTATGTACAGATTCTTATTCCCTTTATTGTGCCAGCATATGCAAGGGAAATGCGCAGAGCCTCCCTCTGTAGAAGACAGGCTTTCCTCCTCTTTGATTGCTACGTCTTTCCCAGTGCTGTTCATCTGTCTTCAGCAAGGACTGTTGTATACCGCACTCATGATGCTTTAACGTCACTTGGTACAATAGTTAATATCTCTCCTGACAGCACCTAAGACCACATTTTCATTTTATGCAGCTACATCACATTGGCAGCATATAATCATCCCATAATCACCTCATATGCACGGGTCTTTCTCTGCATCACTCAGTTCTAGCAGATGAGTTCCCAGCTTACAAAAAAAAAAAAAAAGGTTTTGTCATTGGTTTCTTCTTTCAACAGCCTGAGCATTGTACCACTGAATTCCATCATATTTATATTTATATTTCAGTCCTCAAATTCACTTGGATCTTCTCAGTATGCCTCCCTAAATCTTTTCTATACGGGTGATGCCTGCTAACTTCATGTCATTGACAGATGCTGTTAATAATGCTCTTAATAGTTATTTCAGATCATTAATGCAAAGATTAATCATTTCATTGTTATGACCACCTCTGATGATCTCCATTAACAACTGCTCTCTAAGATTATATTTCCCACCTTAACATCAGCCATTACTGCATCCCCTTAGCCAACTCCTTATCCACTGTCCTTAATTATCCATTTATTTGAAATATAAGAAGAGTCATTCACTTGAAAGCCCTGGGCTAGCATTTCTCAAGGGGTGTATCACAGGAGAATGAAACCAGTGAGTGAAATTGCCCCCATGCTGTTCTTGGCTAGGCAGCGGAAAAGGGATGCTCTCTGCTATCACTCAGAATGGAGGAGAGAGCACTCAGGTCCCTGAAGCTGCTCCTCAGCCACACCATTAGATTTTTCTTGTTTGTTTGGAGCTCCCTAAGAGGGCAGCTGGAAAACTGGCAGCTTCCCCACTCTGCTGTGGTGCACTCGCAGCTTCTGTGCTGCTGCAGGACTGCCTGCCTCTCAGCTCTCTGCACTGGCGGCAGGGCCTTGGCTACAAGGAGGTAATAATACCTGCTGGATGCCCTGTGGAGCGGTGGGCTCAATGCCAGCTTGAAAGTGGCCATCCCTACTCCAGGAAACCATCTGTCTTTCTGTGCAATTTTTTCCTGTTAGCGTAGTCACCCTCCAAGTAGCACAGGTCAGAGCCCTGACGGGCTTTGCCAGCGAAGTGATGATACAGAAATCAGCCCTTCCCTCCCAGCTCCGTACTTCCAGGGAGCCTAATGCTCTGTGGAGAGCAGGGGAATGCCACCTACCACAGACTAACAGCATCTGGCCCCTGTGCTGCTCTCACTGGCAGGAAAACCTCTTTGCTTCTGTACAGCCAGCTCATGGAGCTTCAGGAGCTGCTGCAATAGCATGCACTGGTAGCAGCATTCAAGTCCTGTTTTGATCACTTTGGGAAAATGAGACACAGTGACTTGCTCAAGGTCAGCAAGCAAAAAACAAGAATTAAAGCTAGAACCAATGCTCCCTATAGAAAAGGTGGGAACAGCACATTTTCTTCGTCACCTTTTCACTGCAGCACGAGGTCACCCAAGGGCTGTACCGTAAGTCATGGGGGGTTGACTGCAGCTGAGTTACTGCACCTGAGAGCTGGGCTGTGGTAACCACCTGCACACGCAGCCTGAATTGTTGCAGACATGCAAAGAAAAGAATAGGTTTCAATTTTAAACTGTTGGTGGCATTTTAGAACAGTGAGCTTGAATCAAACTAGCAGGTTCTGTTTTGGGGTTGTCTAGACAGTAGGGAGCACACTTCCTTCATTTTTCAGCAGCTGTGCTGGACACAACCAATAAAATCCTCTGCATTTCAAAGGAGGCTATAAATGAAATGCTTGTGATGTGGTTGTGCCAGATAGACAGGGAGCTCACTATGTGAGAAAAAACTTTATAGCAGCGCTTCTGGTGGGGACTGGCTTATGTGGATATGCAGCAAACCCTACAGCATGGTCCAGGGACATGATTCTGATCCCCAGACTCTGGGGCCACCATTTAATTACATATTGCACAGCTTAAAATCTTTATAGGATTTAATTTTTAGAATATGTAGAAAGTTCTAGCCTAATATACTTATGATTCAAATATATGCAGTTAATTGATGTTTCCTGTGGCTTCCAGATGGTCTGAAAGGAACATTTTATATTGCCCTGATTGCTAGCACAAGAAAGAGATTTTAGGAAGGAAATTGAGCACTTCAACCTGAGAGCAGTATTTGCAGTAAAGCTTAGGAGCATACAGAGAGGTCACAGAGAAAAGGAAGGGACTGTCTGGGCATTCTGCTCTGCCATTTGTTCAGGGTGTCATTCTCACCTTGGTCACTGTCTTTAATGGCTTTTAGTATAGGGAAAGACAGAATCAGTTGTAACCAATTTTATGTGCTTTTTACCTGACAGAAGAGGAAGACAACTGCTGCAATGACTGAACTGCCTACATGGAAATTACAGACAGCTTTTGACATCTGTTAACCCATAAAAGAATGGAACTTGGTATGGGTGGCATTGATCCTGCTGTTCTCTCCTGTGGAGGATGCAAGAATCTTGTCTATTCGTCTTGAATGCAGTGTGGTCAGGAGGAAATGCAGGACCTGCTCAGGAGCACCTCTTGGGCCCTGAAGTTTTGACCCTTTTAGCTGACGCAGGTAGTAGTTTGCTAAGGTCATCTTAGGAGAAGGGTCCTTCCCCCGACTCAGTGTTTCCAGAGTGCCTCTGGCTGTGCTGTATTTCCGGGACATGGCAGTAGGTACTGACAGTTGGTTGCATGTGGTGGGATGTTTCTCAGCTATCAATGCACCTGGGGCTGCCCCTGATGTATTTTAGGGTGGGATAGTGTTACTTTTCAGTCCTTGATTTGTTCCTTCCTATTTTATGTGGCAGGCAACTGATCTAGCCCTGTGTCATTTAGGCAAAAGCCATTGCAAAGACTGAAGTCTTATGCTAAGTAAATTTTTTCTTCACTTTTTGACTCCAAAGAGTGAAATTATCTGTGCCACACGTAGCCCTTGATGGACAAGTGCCACCCCACACCACCAACACCTTGTCCTTTTTACATCCAGGAACTATTCCTTCTTCCCTCCTCCTTCCAGCCAGACTGTGAGCACGTGGACAGACTCCATAACCTCACTCAAAAAGATGAAGTACCAGGGACCTCTTCCCCTTCTCCTCAGAGCCTGGGTGACTCCTTAGGGACCACATCCAGCATGAGAACCAATCCACTGAAACTCATATGTACATTCCCCCCAGTAACCTGCTTTTCTCCAGCCTCTGATACCCTTGCCCAGATAAGCTTTGTGAGAGGCAGGATATTAGCAAGACTCTCCTTTCCAGGATAATTTTATGCTTTGCTTAACTTTTCATTAAACTCACTGGTATTTTCCTTTTCGCTCTACCACTGGCAATTCCTTCCCACTCTTATTTCTCCAGCTGTACTTTAGGGTCAGTTCTGGAAAGGCTTCCTGGTCATTCCCTGGAAGAGCTGTTGTGGCCATGTTTGGAGGCATACTGAGAAGCTAGCACTGAAATTACTGCCTCTAAGTTCAAAACTGGATCTTGAAAATCCTTCTTGCTTGCTACTTGTCTCTGTAGGTACCTGTAGACACCACTGCTTTGACATTAAAATGTATAGGGTGCCTAAATATCTCCTGGTGTACTCAGGGGCACCTCAGTTTTTACAAAACAGATTAGGTTGCTGTCTACCCCACATCTAGCCCTTATGTTTTTAAGCTGAGGTGGTATCAATCACTCTCCACTAATACACCAATTTAGTGAGCACGTTACCGCAATGGGCCTGACATTTTAAGTAATGAAATTATTGGATTTAACTCTGAGTGAACACAACAGGTTTGATGAAAGCTTCTCTGGGACACCTTCAAAGAAAGGACACTGTCAACCCACTTTGAAATCATTCCCAAAGACACAGCAAAGGGAAAAATTTACATATTCTCAGTAAACTATTTGAAAATTCATTTTTATGAAGGAATGAATGGTCTGGATGTACTACATGCCCTAGAAGTACTTGATTACCTAGGAGAAATAACACTACCTAACCTACCTTCCCCAGTGCATTCAAGCAGTTCACTTTAAAGGCTCGAAGCCGAGATGTTAGGTAGCCTCACCATGCACACACTTAAAAGAAATGTTTGGGAAACAGGGCCACAAAGTGTAATTCAAGTAACAAACCCAAGGAAATGTAAGCTGGATCGCAGGTCCCCTATGACAGAAAGAGCCTCAGTTCTTCCCCAGACAAATGATTTGCTGCAAGTATTTCGCGCTGCACTGTGCAGAATGAATCACACAGCTTCTGTACTCATCTGCACCCTGGGTCACCCAGTGGGGATTCCTTCACTGCAGCCATTCAAGGCGAGATGCTATAATAAAACTTGCTAATAATACTTGCCAGCTTCACTGGAACTTTGTCTGCAAGCACTTTGCAGAGAACAAGAAAACCACTCGTCTAGAGGAGGGTGAATAAAGTTTGGACAAGATAGTTTGCTCAGCTCTGCTATATCTTTGTTTGCTAGCAAACCACCTTAAGGGGTTTAGTGTTTTCTTTGATATTATGGCCTAATAAGAGTCTTTGGGAAAAACACAAGAATGTAATCAATAGACAGAAAATCCTGTTTCTCCAATGCAATCCTTATCCCGGCTGGAGTATTTTTGTAGGGCTTTAAATGGGGAAATGCATCCACTCGTTAAAGCAAACAAATATTTATGTATTTCCCTGTTGATGCACACAGGGGCAGGAGAAGTTAGCATCTAAAAGTACAGGAGTTTTTTGCTCTGATACCCTTCAGGGCTCTGATCGTCTCCTGATATTTCAATTAGTTCTGTTAGCAGAGGCAGAATGGAATTGGGGTTAGAAGGTGTACCAGGTCGGAGCAGAGGTTTGCAGTCTCTCCAGATCAGCTATTAAACCAGCCCTTTGGCTGCAGCCCATTTATTCGTCTTCTGCTCATGTTTTTGACTGCAGACCTGCTGGGAGCCAGGGTGAAGCCCCCTTGCTTGTAATACGGCAGCAAGTTGTGCATACCCCTTTAGCGCTGCCTGGCTGAGTGGGAGTCGCTGAACGGAGCTCCATTAAGATGTTTCTAATTGAATTGGTCTGTAAGAGGAAGGTGACTCCTTCGCTGGAGCCTTTGGCCTCGGCTTCATTTGCTGCTTGCCCTCAATTCCCCTCGCTCCCGCTGCTCAGGGAGAAAGGCAGAGCACTGGGGTCAATAGCTGCCTACGCGGCCCCTTCCCTGCTGCCCTGCACATCCCAGCCCTCGGCAGCTCCCGGGCTGGAGGGGAGCACAGCACAGCCTCCCCCAGCTCCCTGCTCTGCAGAGGGGCCTTCCTGGCAGGGCAGCTAAGGAGGAGAGGAGCGGGGGCATTTTTTTCTCTGTCAGCATTAGCACACTGGGCAAGAGGCTGCTTCTGGGAACAGTCAGCTCAGCAGGGCAGAGCTAAGGGGGAGCTGTGCGTTTTGCATCAGTGCTACCAAATCTTGCCCAGCATGGGATTTCTTTTCACTGGGACGCTTAGGAAAATCGTCTTGTGGAGCATCTTGCAGCTCTTTCCCTTTGTTTGTACCCACATGCCTCTTACACCAATATAAATCTGGAGCCAGTGCGTTGACTTCAAAGGAACAGCATGCCACATTGAGTCAGCAGGTTTGCCTGAGAGCAGAATCAGGACCCTGGGGCCCACATGAATTTAGGGGTGGGTGAGGTTCGTGCGCATTTAAGAGTGGCATCACAAAGGCTGGGCCAGATTATCCGGCCTTTCGGCTCCAGAGGAAATGGGGAACAGCTTGATCCTTTAGGGCCGACAAAACCCCTCAGCATGAGGCTCACCACAGAGAGCGAGAAGTAGGTAAAGCCACTTATTATGGCAGTCCCCAAAATAGAGTCTGTGGGGAGGGCACGTGGCCAGACGCTGCCAAGCCCTGCCTGGGCTGGGCCCCGAGCACTGCAGCTGGTTGCTGTAGCCCAGAATAGAGTTGATGCACTGAGGCTGCTGCAGAGCTGCTTGGGGGTGGCAGGAGGAAAGCCCTCCCTGCTGCCGTCACCCAACCATACCCCAGGGGAAAGGGGGAAACGGGGTGCTTGGCACTCTGTTTACGCACTAGGCAGTATGGATGACAATGGCAGAAGGTTGGGAGACAGGAGACAACAGGGTTCCCTTGATTTGGAAGCTTATTTTGAATTTATGCTTATAATGAAGTATTAATTCTGCTAGGTACCAGCAACCTTAGGAGTTGGACTCGATGATCCTTATGAGTCCCTTCCAACTCGGGATATTCTATGATTCTATGATTTAAGTCTGTTGGCCTTCCCTGCACCAAACTGGACACTTTACCAAGCAGCTGGGCAACGCTTGTGTTAGTAAAACACTGTCATATTTTACCTTCAGACCCTTCCCAGGCAGGGCTATCACCGATGGTGGGTCATTCAGCTGCAGCACGCCTCATTTTGCCTCCTTGGTCTAATAGCACTTTGCTTCCTCTTTGGAATTTTTTTTTTTGGCAAATAAAAGCAGTAAGGAAACGTGCAATTTTTTAGAGAATGTGCAATTTTTTAAGGGAATGTGCAATTTTTTAAAGGCAAATAAAAGCACTAAGGACAGCCAGACTGTCTGGGTTAGGACGCAGCACACCATGTGCTTTCATAAAGAAGCCCATTACCCTTTCCCTGGCTCTGCCCTCTCACTATGTTTATCCTTTTTTACACTAAGGTCACCTTATTTGTGAGGCTGCCTTTGTGTTTAGATTATTACAATATTAATAAATGCTACCACACCAAGTTTCCTGCCTCTTGCCTTCTAATGCTGTGATATGGTATGGTGCTGATCTCATTCTCTGTGCATTCACCATTTCTTAAAATTAAATGAGAATGGACTTCCCCAGAAGCTGTTCCTCTCTACCACATATAATACCACAATGACCTGTGGCTCCAGCTTTATCATCCTGCTATTTGGTAATGTTTCCAAAGAAGCTCTTTCTGGCTTGTTTGTGTACTTGGACTCAGTCCAGAGAAGACAATCCCATCCCCATGGGTTCAGCTGCCTTCTCCTGCTTGACTTGTACAAGCAGATCCCGGATGAAATTTGGGTACTTGCATAATACAGCATCTGCTGCTACTGCTGCTGGCATATGGCACCTCATCCCAGTGCTCTTCAGAGAGACTGTGTTCCTACCAGCCAAACTTCACTGGGGACAAGCAGGACCTCTCCTGTGGGTTGTTAGTAGGGGAAGAGAAGGGGCTGCTGCTTCCTAGTCTATGGATTCTGGAATTAGAAGCTGGTGAGATGATGAGACACAGGCTGGAGAGCGAGCACAGGAATGGTTTGGGACAAGGACCAGCTCTTTCTGTGAGCTGGGTGGGACTCCCTCATTCCTATTACTCAGTATCATTGATGGCATGTGTTTCTTGAGATGTCTACGCTAACTGGAGATTTTAAGTTATTAGCAACTCAGTTTTAATATAGCTAGACATAGTGGGCACTGAACTGGCTGTCTCGCTCTGCAATATGGTCCCAGGCATTACGAGTCTGGTACTAGTCTGGATACCAAGGAAGGGAACGTGGCTGCAACTACAAGGGTTTTTTTGTGTGTACAATCTTTTTTTTTTCCTTATTTTTTCCATTCCAGTTTAAATGAGTTAAGCAACAATCATTTTCATTTAATCCTAGTTATAAGCCTCTGAAGTTTTCTTTAATTAAAGCCAGATCCTGATGCTGTTACTTCTGTAAATTGACCTAGAGTCAGAGGGGCGACGCAGGGAGTAAAGAGTGACACAGCTGGAATCTGGCCCATGGATTGTGAATTCCTCGGGGGTTGAGTCGCATATCATTCGCCTGCGAAGTTCCATGGTGCTGCATAAACAATAAATAAAGATAATTTTTCATCTTCGTTTTTAATTTTCATTGTCTTGCAGACTTGGATAAAGCATTTCCTTGTGTTGGAAGAGCAATAATATCCCAGACTCGCTAGGAGTTATGCAGACAACATTATGCACCTGATTTAGCTAATTAACAAAGGAGAAGCCATGTCGCGCATACAGTGTTTGCTTCCCACTGGCTTCTTACATGCTGTGCCTATCAAAAGAGAACAGCAAACATATGTAGAGGAATGAAAGAAGCCTCTTTGATTGTGTGGACTTTCTAATAAGTGGCACTTTGCATTTTGTAGATCAAGGTCTGGAAATAACACTGGCAGTAATTATGCACATGTGGCATGTCACCTTGATGCACTGGTATGGAATTGAAGGGGAGAACAAATTTACATAACTAATCACTGACAAACAAGATAAAGTGATTGCTATTAGCAAGTTAACTTTTCTCTACAATTACCACCCTGTGCTATCTGAGATACCCCACCAAGTATCTCTGTGAAGAACAAGGGGGGCCTGCTGTGCTTTAGATATCACCACACTACCTTTTTCAAGGCAAATCATAGAATATCCTGCTAATTTGCTTTTCATCCTTGACTGTGAAACCGGGAATCATCCCATGGGAAGAACAAGAGAGAACAAGGCTCTTCCCCTCTGGCGTATGTGTGGGTGGAGATTACGCACAAATATAAACTGCAGAACTTCATGGATGGTCTTAAAAACTGGGCTCATACAGAACACTGCTCACGGGAAGAACCAAAACACCAGCAATCACAAGTTTTACATGGGTTTTGAAACTGCATGATTCCATTATTTTCAGGTTCCAAGGGGACATATTTCCATGCTTTCCTCCGCAGATCTCAAGCCTGGAAACTGTATGTTTTAAACCCTGAGATTTTCCAGTTGGTAACTGGGCTTATAGCTGCTGAGGTTGGCATTAAATATTGTGAATACTGTCATTAAATCAGGCATTCCTCTGTCACTGGGATGGCTCCTGTGTCTGGCAAATACACACTTCTTGTTGAGAAGAAAGTGACATGAGTTGCTATGTCTGGAAGGGGACGTGATGTATGGGGCTCTGTAGATCATGGGTGGGATTGCTGAGCTCCACGCTGTTCTTCTGTAGAGAATGACCTCCCTCTTGCACGTGAGCCATATCTTTAGTGGCTCCAAAGATATGCTGGGGATAGACAGAAGCAACTTCATGGAGTCCTTCTGAGAAAAGAAAGTTGTGTTGTTGGTTTTTTTTTCTCTATTTTTATTTATAGCTCTTTCAAACCCATTCTTTGAAAATAAAGAGAATCACGCCAAAAACATTTCACTAACTACATCGTTTTTCTCCCTTTTATCTGGAACAGTCCTCAAAGAGGGGGAAGGCAACTGAGCACAATTAGCACAGACTATGCCAGATAATTGAAAAACAAAAATGGAGCAAAAGAATAAATATTGAAGATGGAGAGAAGGTCCTCCTCACCACATACAGCCACAGAGAGAAACTAGAGGGTAAGGCTAGAGCAACAAAGCCCCCCTGTAGGTACATTTAGTAACACTAAGGCCTGAAATTCACATTCACAAAATGTGTTCATCAGGTTATCCTGGTTTGTCTCATCTTCATGTCTGCATAAAGGTCCATTCTTCTCTGAGCCAGAGTCACGCTGGCAAAGCTCCTCTTGTCTGGAGACTGCAGAAGAGGGGAAGTGTAAAAGCGGTTACTTCGTGGTGAGCTGGGAAGTCTTGTCCTGTCCTGCAGGCAGCCATTCACATGTGTGAGGTGGCCTTTCCCAATGCATGAGGCAGCTGCTCTGCCAGTGAGCTTGTTGTGCCTCTGTGTTGAAAGGTGAACTCTGAAAGCCAGTGAGACTGTAAGAGTCCTTTGTAGTCATGTGCATCCCCACAGAGTCAGAGGATTTCTTGGACTGGTGCACAGAAGATCAGGGAGTGTGTTCTGGCATACAGAGACACCATCCCGACTTGGTATGGCATGGTTAAACTGGAAGCAAAGGGGATCCAGCAGCTCATGTGCACACGGTGAACATAAAACAGGAGGTAGTGGGCAGGCTGAAATGTCACAGCCCAAAAAAGAAGCAGAATGGTAAAGTGTTCTCTAATCTGTGAGGGTGACTTCCTTCAGGAAGCAAGGGAAAGCTTTATTCAGTCATTTTCAGGAGTTGAGGATTGGGTTGCAGGGGGTGATCACTGCAAGCATTAATGTATTTGAGGGGTTTCTGAGGCCTGGACTCTCCCTGGACTGGAGACAGTGGGTAGAAGAGACAGTGAAAGGGAAGAGCTTGTCTAGGCAGCAGTAGGCTTCAGCAGACATGTAAACCAGGAATGCTGTCTTCAGACATGGGAGAATTCTGGAGAGCTAAGAGATCATTAACTTTTGACAGGTTTTGACGATTATTTCAGTGGGAAGAAGCTGTATTTGTGTGTAGTAAGAAAGAGATGACTTGGGTTTAGATCAGGTTTATGTCAGGAGACATTTTGTCTTCATCATATAGGGAAGAGTAGGAATGGGTTCTATATGGAGGACATACGTCAACTGTGATTTAAGTGATTCTTTCTGGAAATGACCCCACCCCTCCTGGCTTCTTGGATGAGCCATTTCTCAAAGCAGAAAAGAAGGCAGCAAACAGATAACAGAATAGAAAGTCAGTGTGACATCTGTCTTGCATATATGCTTATGTTTTGCTTTCTGATCTTCTGTGAGTTTTTCAGGCACAAAATGACTAAATTTCAACAAGTTCAAATCATGCCTCAGATCATCCTATACAGCGAGTTGTTTACCCACTATATTACAGGCAAGCAATTTCAATATTGACAGATTGGCTAAACCCCAAATTTGATATGCTGCTATTAGCATATTTTTACTGTTTCTGTGCTTACAAAGGAACCAGAATGTTCCCTGGCAGTTGAGGCTAATAAGTATGCAAATCATGATCTGTGCTTATAGGCACGCTCTTTTTTGGTACATGAGTCCGTATGCCAATTTGGCACTCCCCTTTCTGATCAGAGATAAGCAGATCTGCAGGGATTAGGGTGACAAATAGTTTTTCCTGAAAACTGTCTGGGCTTTGAAACATGCAGAATTCTGTATAATCCCCCTTACTCTGCACAGAGGATTTGCTGTAAGAGAGGCTACCTACTGAAGGGCTAATACACAAGTCTCCGTGCCAGAATGTGTGAGCACATACGGCCTTCTACTTTTTTAAGGTCATTTTCAAGCTTAAATCTTCATGAGCTAAGAAATGGTTTTGTATCTAATGATTTTAGGGACTGAAAAGAGATTTACATTGCTAGGGGATCTGTATGAACCAAGAGTGTGTGAAACAAGATCTTAGCACAAGAAATGGTCGTAGGTACTACACATATATTTCTCAAGCTCACACATTTCCTGTCTGAGTGCTATCTTCAGTCATGACTGTCAGTATGATGAATCACACTTCTTTAGTAGCTCACATCTTCCGAGTATCCCCTCCAGACCTCCCTTCCTTGTATTGCTGGGCACTGCCACACAAACCCTGTGTGTCTGGAGCATTGGCTTTGTCATGTAAGAGGAATGACATCACCTTTCTTGTTTCTTCAGTGCTGCTTTTGAACTGTGGAACCACTACTCCCCTCCTTCCAAAGAGCACTGTGAGAGCGGGCATCGAAAAACCTGCAAGGCATTTAGACATTACGGCAGTGGAGGTCATTGAAGTGCATAAACAGACAAAATTATACTGGAGGATACTAAGGAAGATCAAAAGGAAAACTTAAGGCTCCTTTCATGTTGCAGGCATTTCTTTCTCTCAGCCTCAGCCAGTCCACCGCGTCTCACTATCCCTTTGTTATCTGCACCCGACTCCTCTCTACTTACAGTAATAGCTGCTGTTTAAGTCCCAAGGTATAACTCTTTTATCTCAACTAACACTCCTTTGAGAGCATCAGCAAAAGGGCTGGTAAGTGTCATCCATGTTGAATGTAAAAGGGGGTCTCTTGTGTGTTTGAATATCAATGTATTTGATCTTGAGTCAGGCCACATAGTGGATGATTTGGGAGCTTCTTTGTGTGTGCTGTTGCTGATAATTCCTTTATAATTCTTGTTATTGTCTTCTCACTTTGAAAGCTTGAAAGTGCAGCTTGCTTTCTGTTGCTTATTTTTGCCCAGAGAAATAAAATGAACTTACTTTTTCCTCTTTCCTGGCCTACTGGGGTTAGATACAAGCCTTCCTTAACACCTTTGGAAACCCTCTGAGCACACTGGAGAAAGCTACCGTGTGGAACAATCTAGATTAAAGATCATATTATATATGGAAAACCAAAACTGATCAGTGCACAAGAAGCCCTTAAGTTGCCTGCACCCTAATGGAATGCCAGCTCAGAGGGTGCATCGTTAAAAGCCCAATATGCATTTTCATCTGCCAGGGTCCTGCTGAACATCCAGCTGGGCTGCATACCATATCAGGACCACTGGGACATGTACCTCACAGGACCCTAATTGTCTAGTGTGATTTGTTCTATTGATGAAGGTCTATTCCAAGATCTAGAAGCTCTGATCTCAAATTTCTGCAGCGTGACAGATGTACTGGGGCTACTCATCTAATCTCTCTGGGCCCCATTTCCCTTCTCTAAAATGGGTGCGTTTTGTACTGCCGCGAGAATTGGTAAGGACAGTAAAACACTCTTGCCGAGGCGATCGGCTCCGGGGCAGGCGCGTTCTGCAGCGGAGCGGGGGATCGGGACAGGCAGGGCTTTTTTTCCGACTTCGAGGCCGCTCGAGGGAGCCGCCGGGACCCGGCAGCCCTCGTGAGGGAGGCTGACGAGGCGTAGGCGGAGCCAGCAGCGCCCCTTCCCCGGCCGTTCAAAACCGGCCTCTCGGGAGCGCGGCGAAAAGGGCGGGCAAACAGGGCGGGCAAACATGGCGGGGCGCCTCAGAAGGGCGGGTCGTGGCGGTTCGCGCAGGCAGGGCGAGCAGGGAGGGCGGAGAGGGCAGAGTTTCCTCCCCGCCCATAAGAACAACACCTTTAACGGCTGTCGACCGCTAGCTAGGCTGCAATGGTCTACACCAGGCGGAGCGCTCTCTCTAGAAAGTCTGTAACCACCCAGACTGACCGCCTGCTCAACAATGCGGCAGTTCAGGTCTCTGGGGGCAGGGAGTGTCTGAGCCTGTTGCTGCCATCTGAGGGAGGCAGAGGCACCGTGTGTGTGAGGTGCGAGCAGGTGGATGACCTGGGCCGCCTGGTGGCAGAACGCAAAGAGGAGGTGGAGAGGTTGAGGGCTATCAGGGAGTGCGAGCAGGAGATAGACTGGTGGAGCGACTCCCTGCAGGGCCTGAAGGAGAGGTACCGGGGTCAGACACCCCAAATGGGGGTGGACCCCCTGCCCTGTCAGTGTCGGGCAGAGGGAGGTGACCTAGGAGTTGAGGAGGAATGGAGACAGGTCCCTGCTTGACCTGGCAGGCAACGCCACCCCCCACCGGCTCCACCTTCCCAGGTGCCCTTACACAACAGATTTGAGGCCCTGGAGCTTGAGAGACCGGTGAGTGAGGATGAGGTAGAAAGTCTACCCAGGAGGATGCCTAGGGCGAGGAAGCCAACTCCACACCTCAAGACTGCCTCCACCAAGAAAGACAGAAGGGTGATCATAGTAGGCGACTCCCTTCTCAGGGGAACAGAGGGCCCTATTTGTCGACCTGACCCTACCCGTAGGGAAGTCTGCTGCCTCCCTGGGGCCAGGGTCAGGGATGTTGCCAGAAAGCTTCCCAACCTGGTTCACCCCTCTGACTACTACCCTCTTTTGATAGTCCAGGCTGGCAGTGATGATATTGAAGAGAGAAGCCTGAGGGCTATCAAACGGGACTTTAGGGGACTGGGACGGTTAGTGGATGGAGCGGGAGTACAGGTGGTGTTTTCGTCTATCCCTGCAGTGGCAGGGAGGGGTACCAAGAGGACACGGAAAGCCCACCTGATTAACACGTGGCTCAGAGGCTGGTGCCAACACAGAAATTTTGTTTTTTTTGACCATGGGGCGCTATACTCGGCACCCGGCCTGGTGACTGCAGACGGGTCCCTATCTCTAAGGGGAAAACGGATCCTAGCCCAGGAGCTGGCAGGGCTCGTTGAGAGGGCTTTAAACTAGGAAAGAAGGGGGATGGGGCTGAAATTAGGCTTGTTGGAGCTGTACCAGGGGGAACAATGGCAAAGCCGGGGAAGAAGGCAATGGCCCAACTGAAGTGCATCTACACTAACACAACATGGGTAACAAACAAGAGAAGCTGGAAGCCATCGTGGAGCAGGAATGCTATGACTTGGTTGCCATCATGGAAACGTGGTGGGACCACTCTCATGACTGGAGTGCTGCAATGTCTGGCTATAGGCTCTTCAGAAGGGACAGGCAGCACAGAAGGGGTGGTGGTGTGGCTCTCTATATTAGAGAGTGTTTTGATGTTGAGGAACTTGAGGCTGGGAATAATAAGGTTGAGTCTCTATGGGTTAGGATCAGAGGGAAGGCCCACAAGGTAAGCATTCTGGTCGGGGTCTGTTATAGACCACCGAACCAGGATGAGGAGACAGATGAGGAGTTCTACAGGCAGCTGGCAGAAGCCGCGAAATCGTCAGCGCTTGTTCTCGTGGGGGACTTCAACTTCCCAGACATATCCTGGAAGCACAACACAGCCCAGAGAAAGCAGTCTAAGAGGTTTCTGGAGAGTGTGGAAGATAGCTTCCTGACGCAGCTGGTTAGAGAGCCTACCAGGGGAGGTGCCCCGCTAGACCTTCTGTTCACAAACAGTGACGGACTGGTGGGAGATGTGGTGGTCGAGAGCTGTCTTGGGAAGAGTGACCACAAAATGGTTCAGTTCTCTATTCTTGGCGAAGTCAGGAAGGGGACCAGTAAAACCGCTGTCTTGGACTTCCGGAGGGCCGACTTTGAGCTGTTCAGGACACTGGTTGGCAGAGTCCCTTGGGAGGAGGTTCTGAAGGGCAAAGGAGTCCAGGAAGGCTGGGCACTCTTCAAGAAGGAAATCTTAATGGCTCAGGAGCGGTCTGTCCCCACGTGCCCAAAGACGAGCCAGCACGGAACTAGACTGGCCTGGCTGAACAGAGAGTTGTGGCTTGAGCTTAGGAGAAAAAGGAGGGTTTATAATCTTTGGAAAAGAGGGCGGGCTACTCAAGAGGACTATAAGGATGTTGCGAGGCTGTGCAGGGACAAAATTAGAAAGGCCAAAGCTCATCTGGAGCTCAATCTGGCTACTGCTGTTAAAGATAACAAAAAACGTTTTTACAAATACATCAACACAAAAAGGAGGACTAAGGAGAATCTCCATCCTTTACTGGATGCGGGGGGAAACTTAGTTACAAAAGATGAGGAAAAGGCTGAGGTGCTCAATGCCTTCTTTGCCTCAGTCTTTAGCGGCAAGACCAGTTGTTCTCTGGATACCCAGTACCCTGAGCTGGTGGAAAGGGATGGGGAACAGGATGTGGCCCTGACTATTCACGAGGAAATGGTTGGCGACCTGCTACAGCACTTGGATGTACGCAAGTCGATGGGGCCGGATGGGATCCACCCGAGGGTACTGAACGAGCTGGCGGAGGAGCTGGCCAAGCCGTTTTCCATCATTTATTGGCAGTCCTGGCTATGAGGAGAGGTCCCAGTCGACTGGCGGCTAGCAAACGTGACGCCCATCTACAAGAAGGGCCGGAGGGTAGACCTGGGGAACTATAGGCCTGTTAGTTTGACATCAGTGCCAGGGAAGCTCATGGAACAGATTATCTTGAGTGTCATCATGCGGCACTTGCAGGGCAACCAGGCGATCAGGCCCAGTCAGCATGGGTTTATGAAAGGTGGGTCCTGCTTGACAAACCTGATGTCCTTCTATGACCAAGTGACGCGCTTGGTGGATGAGGGGAAGGCTGTGGATGTGATCTACCTTGACTTCAGTAAGGCTTTTGACACCGTTTCCCACAACATTCTCCTCAAGAAACTGGCTGCTCGGGGCTTGGACTGGCGTACGCTTTGTTGGGTTACAAACTGGCTGGATGGCAGGGCCCAAAGAGTTGTGGTGAATGGAGCCAAATCCAGTTGGAGGCCGGTTACTAGTGGAGTCCCCCAGGGCTCAGTGCTGGGGCCGGTCCTCTTTAATATCTTTATCGATGATCTGGATGAGGGGATTGAGTGCACCCTCAGTAAGTTTGCAGATAACACCAAGTTATGTGCATGTGTTGATCTGCTCGAGGGTAGGAGGGCTCTGCAGGAGGATCTGGATAGGCTGGAGCGATGGGCTGAGGTCAACTGCATGAAGTTCAACAAGGCCAAGTGCCAGGTCCTGCACCTGGGGCGCAACAACCCCAAGCAGAGCTACAGGCTGGGAGATGAGTGGTTGGAAAGCTGCCTGGCAGACAAGGACCTGGGAATACTGGTTGATAGGCAGCTGAATATGAGCCAGCAGTGTGCCCAGGTGGCCAAGAAGGCCAACAGCATCCTGGCTTGTATAAGAAGCAGTGTGGCCAGCAGGTCTAGGGAGGTGATTGTCCCCCTGTACTCAGCTCTGGTGAAGCCGCACCTCAAGTACTGTGTTCAGTTTTGGGCCCCTCGCTACAAGAAGGACATGGAGGTGCTCGAGAGAGTCCAGAGAAGGGCAACGAAGCTGGTGAGGGGTCTGGAGAACAAGTCTTATGAGGAGCGGCTGAGGGAGCTGGGGTTGTTTAGCCTGGAGAAGAGGAGGCTCAGAGGAGACCTCATTGCTCTCTATAGGTACCTTAAAGGAGGCTGTAGAGGGGTGGGGGTTGGTCTATTCTCCCACGTGCCTGGTGACAGGACGAGGGGGAATGGGCTAAAGTTGCGCCAGGGGAGGTTTAGGTTGGATATTAGGAAGAACTTCTTTACTGAAGGGGTTGTTAGGCATTGGAATGGGCTGCCCAGGGAAGTGGTTGAGTCGCCATCCCTGGAGGTCTTTAAAAGACGTTTAGATGTAGCCCTTAGTGATATGGTTTAGTGGAGGTCTTGTTAGTGTTAGGACAGAGGTTGGACTAGATGATCTTGGAGGTCTCTTCCAACCTAGACGATTCTGTGATTCTGTGATATGACAAAGCAAAAAAAGGTATCTTACACTGAAAAATGTTTGAAGGGGAAAAATAATAATAAAAAGGTAAGAATGGATTCCATTTGTGGAAGTGTGGGTTAATGCTCAGATTTATCCAATGTCTCTTAGATACGTGAGCTCCTTGTTCAGTCACAATATTAATAAATGGCCTCATGGAGTTTTTCTGCTTATCGTGATTTTAACGAATGTACACATAAATATTTACAGAATACTACCCAGATGTCTCCCAAGGCAAAATGATCATGTTTGGGCTGATCTCAGGATGTTAAGACATACTAGTGATCAGTGGCAGAGAGTCCAAATGTGTCCTCGACTATATGCCAAATGCAATGAAAATGCAGCCTTCAGAGATGCATTTTCCCAAACCAGAAGTTTTTTGCCAAAACAGGAGTTTTCACACTCAGCCCTTTCTCCATACAGCCACCTCCATGAGCACTGCTGACCATGACTGCTCAGGCTCAACCTGAGTTCTCTGGACTGTGCGCCCTCCTCTGCAGATGCTTACAGGTTTGACATACACAAGGCAGGAGAGCCTAATTTGAGGGCCATATTAGAGGCAATACAGACATATTCTTTGTCTTTAATTCCTACAGAAACTTTTCCATTGGTCTTCAGCAGGCTCTGAGCCAGAATGCCAATCCATTCTGTAGCATTTGCATTGCAAGTATAAAAGAAAAGCACATCTATGTCTGTGATTTATTACGCTTTGTCTTGCAGAGATAATAGGCAAGTGTAGAATCTGCACTGCTGGAGGAAGAAGAAAGAGAAGCTTAAATTTCCATGCTAAAATTTAGATATTGAGACAATGCACTTTATGAAGACTCCTTACTCATGAAACATTAACTGCTCATGACGCCACTGTTTTTACAAGTGATAATTCAAATCTTGAGGTAAATGCCAAGGCTTGTGATGAAAAGTTGCATTGAATACTTAGGGCTGTGGGTAACGTTGACCACACTGTGAGTAACATTTCTTCACAGTGGATCTTCTATTTCTGCCTATGGTCCAACTGTTCTGGACAAAACATGGGCTCAATATCCATAACAAAATAACCCCTGTGCAAGCTAATGGGTGAGTAAGAAGGTCATGGTCTATTTTCCTGGTTTTGTGTGGTCTCTCAAATTTCAGTTAACATCTGAGACTCCTGTGCTGAAAACAACAGTGTAATGGAGGCATACTCAATTTTCCTGTTGGATCATACGGATATCCTAAGGAAGATAGATAATGGGTTAAGGGACATTATTTTGTGTTATACGAAGAGTGGGAGAAGAGCTATCCAGAAAGAGGATCTGGGTTTCCTTTAATTAAATGTGCCTGACACAGCAATTAGGCTAAGGCAATCTTGTTTCATAGGGATGTGGTATGGTAATGAAGTTTTGCAGAAAAACCATCCTAGATAGATCTTCTACGTGCCCACATTCTTGATTGGAGAAACATGATAATCCTACCCATTCTTCAGTACAAGCATTCAGAAATGCTTCCCACAGCTGTTCTGTTTGATTACATAGTGACCAGGGCTTGGACGGGTTATTGCAATTAATAACTTAAGAAGTAAAGAGAACAAAAATAGTGAAGGTTTATGTCTTAAAGCACGTTGCTTTTTAAAGAAAGACTGTTGGGTCAGCCCCCCAGAAGAATGCCTGACTTTGCATCATGTATCAGGATATACAGTCAAACCACTAATTTAGCCTGTAAAAATACTAGCATTTTATGGATATCAGGAAGGCTTCATTTAGCTACATGAATAAATTGTTAATATTAAAAAAAAATAAAAATCAAACCTTCTAAAACTCATACTGTACCAGTTTGAAACCATTCATTATTGTAGCCAAAGGGACCATTTTGATGATCTAAACTAACCACCTTCCTAACAGAGGCAAAAGAACCATACTCATAACCACTTTTTAAAGTTTGTCCGTGTTATTTAAGTGTTTGAAATACATACAACTTAGATGTATATATATAAAATCTAAGAAGATCTATCATATCCCTAGACAAGTTATTTGAAGTTAATAGTCTGACATTTAGGTTTTGTGTCTTAGTAGGAGCATGACCTGGTCCAGTTTCAGTTCCCGGCAACTGGCTCCCAACATACAGTTCCCAAAGGCTGCCTGAATCTTCCCCAGGCAGATGTTTGTAAATTGTGCTCAAGCAAGATTTCAGCTTCAGATAGAGTTAAACTAAATACATCGTAGGTACCTTGGAGGAATTATGTCTTTATATTGATGAATATTTCTAAGAATTAAGATTTAAGATCTTTTCTGACTCTCTTTCAATTTTTCAACATGTTTTTTGAAATGTGGACGACAGGATGGACTTAAACATTCCAAAAAAGTCCTCAGTAGAGCCATTTGCAAATCAATCTCCTTAGTCTACTATGAAATCCTATTCCTTGCCAATACCACAACTGTGCTTAAACTAATTGCCAGAACATCGTACTTAAGTATGTCTAAGTAGCTATCATTACTCCTAAATTGGTGTGAGGCAATCTGCATTCCAGTATATATGACCCACAATCACAGAGTGGGTGGAAGGCAAGCAGGGGAATTAACCCCAGTAATTTTCATGTTATTACGGGGTAGCACGTGTGATTGTGTTTGTTTTTTTTTTCTTTTTTTTTAAATGTTTTGTACAAAAATATATCACAGTCCTTCTCTACCTTTGGTAAGGAAAAGGTTCTCCCTGCTTAAGGTAAATCTTTCCGAGGATCATCATTCTCTCCACCAGCTTTTTTGTTTTGATCCCTCCATGATGTAGAGATACGCACAGGGATTTTTCTGTATGCATGGTACTCTTCATCCTGACAAGACTGACATCTTCAGCACTATAAGCATTGTTTTAAGCCATTCTAATACCTAAGAAATATTGGTAAGTTAGCTGTCTTTACAATGTGACATACATGCTTACTTTTGTCATGGCAACGGTATTCAGTTGCCACCAAAGTAGTAACTACATCAAACAAGAAATCTTTTGCCCAAAAGGAAAAGGTTAATTTTTCACAGTTCGCCTGTTGCTGTAACTAAGAGTGTTCCCTATCCAAGTACTCCATCTGTGCACACACTATGGGATATTGCTATGCAATGAATTCCTGATTCAGCAAAATACTCCAACACATGCTCAGCTTTGAACATACTTCGGGAAGTATTTGCTGAAGCAACAGAAAAAATAATAATTCGTCAAAGAAACAGTTAGCAAAAGCAGGCTGAAGGAGGATGAGATGTGTGAAGAGACAAAGTGAAATCAAACAAAAATAAACATTTGCCTGCTTGAATAGGAGCAGACTTCTATGGACTGATGTATGGATGCTAGATTGTACCCCTGCTCCAGAAGAATCATGTGATAAGAGGTGAGAAGTAACAGATCTGAGACCTCTTATGTGAGTACCTCTTAAATTTGCATACAGAAAATGCCTCTTGGTAGCAGCATATGGTCCCCTGAGGCTCTTTTGCTCCTCATGGTTGCATCTATTGCTGGTCGAACAGCAAAGGGCAAAGAAAGGGAAAATGCTCCTCAGAAATGTTGCTCCCAAGTGGCTATTGCTTTTAAAACGGTTATTTCTGTTAGTCATACTGAAAGCATACTTGGGAAAAGCATTTAGAAAGCATTTTTACAAAGTAAAGAATATCTGTGTAAATGTGCAGTGCAATTTTATATCTCAGCTAAGGCTGGAAACTGTGCAGAAATGTACTGTATAAATTTAAAATGTAAGAAAAATACTTCTTTTGGTAATCTTCTCTACTTTGCCGGTAAAAGGATCTTTTTCAGAAGAATCATAAAATTATAGAATGGTTTGGGTTTGAAGGGACCTTAAAGATCATCTAGTTCCAACCACTGTGTCATGGGCAGGGACACCTCCCACTAGACCAGGTTGCCCAAAGCCCCATCCAGCCTGGCCTTGAACACTTCCAGGGAAGGAGCATCCACAGCTTCTCTGGGCAGCCTGTGCCAGGGCCTTACCACCGTCAGAGTAAAAACTTTCCTCCTAATATTTCGTCTAAATTTGCCATTTTTTCAGTTCAAAACCATTACTCCTTGTCCTATGACTCCACTCCCTGAAAAAGAGTTTCTCCCCAGCTTTCCTGTAGGCCTCCTTTAGGTACTGGAAGGCCGCTATAACGTTTCCCCGGAGCCTTCTCTTCTCCAGGCTGAACAACCCCAACTCCTTCAGCCTGTCTTCATAGGAGAGGTGTTCCCAGCCCCTTGATCGTCTTTGTGGCCCTCCTCTGTACTGGTTCCAATACTTCTGTGTGATTCTTGTGCTGGAGGCCCCAGAGCTGGGTGCAGGGCTCCAGGTGGGGTCTCACGAGAGCAGAGCAGAAGGGGACAATCCCTTTCCTCACCCTGCTGCCCACGCTGCTTTTGATGCAGCCCAGGACACGGGTGTCTTACTGGGCTGCAGGCGCATGTTGCCAGCTCATGTCAAGCTTCCCATCCACCACCACCCCCAGGCCCTTCTCCTAAGGGCTACTCTCAATCTGTTCTCCACCCAACCTGTATTTGTGCTTAGGATCGCCCTGGCCCAGATACAGGACCTTGCACTTGGCCTTGTTGAGCCTCATGAGGTTCACACAGGCCCAGCCCTCAGGCCTGTCCTGAATAGCATTCCCTCTGCAGGCCATATTCTGAATAGCATTCCCTCTGAATAGCATGGGAACTTCACCAGACTGCCATAACTTCTCAAATATGATGGACAATGGCTTAGCAACTACATCTAACTAGGCCAGTTAGGTCCCTCAGGACCCATGGATCTATCTCATCAGGACCCATGGACTTGCGCACCTTCAGTTTCCTTAGCTGGTCTTGAACCTGATCTTCTCCTACAGTGGGCAGTTCATCATTCTCCTAGTCCCTGCCTTTGCCTACTGGGCCTTGGGCTACAGACATCTTCCTTGTCTGTGATATCACAGACATTTACCTTGTCTGTGATATGAACAGCTGCTACCATTTCATCATAACGCTTCTCAGCTCTTCAAAGTCCTGGAGCATTATTTGTCGTAAATCCATGATGAACCACAGCTCAGACAAAAAAAAAAAATAAATAAATAAAAAACAGCTTGCTTCTAGCCTGTTGGCCATAAAATCATTTTATAGTGATTTCAATCTCCTGTGCCCTTGTTAAATTGCCCAGGCCAAATCATCTGTCAGACTTACCCAGGAATAAAATTATTTTGGGCTCTCATCAAGTGTCATCCAGATCTGACAGCAGCATTCAGTGTTCTGTACTTCTTCAGACCAAAACTGGAAAACAAAGCCACCATCATCTCTAAAGATGGGAAATTACTGTAGTGAACTTTACAAGGGTGAATATTCCCATCTGCTGGCTCATTAGGTCTGTCCGGTGTTTCCTTTCAATGTCCTCTGGATCCAGATATCTAGATCAAGAATTTTTCATGCATTTTATGTTTTATATTTCTTGCAGAAGGTGAACTCAACCTTTTCCCAGTTACATTTGCGTTTGACTGTAAAGATTTGAAGCTATGTCACTCCTGTTTCCATTTTCATTTCCTCATTTTTCCATTTAGTATCATAAAGAGAGTAAACAAGTGGGAAAACTACCTAAATACCAGAGCATATTTCTTCGCTAGTTAAAAGCACTGAAAATCAGTATGTGCTTTAAGGCATGAGAGCAATTGGATCTGAGATAGGTAACTGTTGAGCTAAGTGGTGTCACCGTGTTGTCTGCTGAGCAGTAAAGCTGCTCTGCTGCCACTGCTCCTTCAAGAGCAGCCTCCAGTTTCTGGTACCAGAACTGGGCATGACTGGGGAGCAACAAAGACCCCCAATGACTTCACATTAGATATTGTTTAATACTTCATCTGGAAACCTGCTTCCCTTTTATTTTCCCTTGGTAAGGGTCATGGAACCTTGGAGACTTGTGCACGTTCTTATCTTTAAACAAGAATCATGTAAAGAAAAGCATCAGGTGAAATGCCCAGGTAAGCCTTCTCAAGGTGAAATCCTAGCCTTGCTGCACTCACATCTCCCACTGACTTCACTGAACCTAGAACAGAAGCTGGGTGTGCTAAGTCACAGGTTTCAAAATATATTAAATGCTTTCTTTAAGTTCTTTTGTCTGGAAGAGGAGAGGCAATTGTAGAAGACAGTCACACTAAGCAAATCCACACACATCTGCAGTAAATCCGCATTACCCAGCAGATGGGGTGGGGGCATATGGCTATAGAGCGAACTGTGCCTACCAGCCTCTATCCATACACTGCATTCCATGGCCACCACAACTTACACATACAGCTTTCTAAAAAAAGCCCAAGAAGTACAAATGAGTGCAAACAAGCTGAGTGCACCACTCTTCAGCTGCTGTGTCTTGTATTCCCACCTTCAAATAGCTTCCCAGCTTTGGGACTACAATTTTGCCCTGTATTTCCGAGGCATCTCCCAGCTGGTGATCTCCAAGCGACTTGAAAGCTCGCATGACTTCAGGACTGCACAGCTATCTTGGTGCAGCTAAGTGTAATTACTGTGCCACTGTCTTTTCCTCTTTCTTTTCCAACTGGAGAAACAAAGGAGACAAATTAACCACCAAGTTCTGCAACCTTTATTTAAATTGAACAGCTCTTTTGTCTCTGAATAGTCACCTCAATTCCTCCTGGCTGAATACTGTACTGTTTAATTTGGGAAAGAGAAGCAGATGCAGGTGTTGCATGATTTGTCTCAAGATCTTGATAAAGAAGACAGAAATGAAATCTACTGGCCCTCAATTTGCTAGTCTGAAATTGTTAGAATAAATAATCCGTCCAACAGGACTTTTCTGCCGGGGGTTGGTACTATCAGACTCACCAGCATGTTACACCATCTTTCACAAGTCTACCATGATAAACCAATGCCAGAGCAAATTTAGGCTTTTTTGGTAGGTTGGTATCTCTTTTCTAAACTGGTGATGATGAAACGAAAACTGTGTGTATAGTTACGTGCTTAAAGAAATGTCACTGTGAAATTTTCTGTGTTCTATCATCTTTTCCAAAGTAGGAGCTCTCTTTGTCCCAGTGCCATTTCCAACTTCCTAATCAGTGCTGAAAATGGCTGAAAGGAAAGCTGGGCTGTGACGAGTTGATACCATCCACATATAAGTTCATAATGCTTTCAGTGGTTTTGAGGGATTTTGTCCACAGAATGAGAAGCACTTAGTAATATTTTCCCCAAAAATGTCTAACTCACAGGTAACATATTTCTACTAAAAAGTTTCCCTAAAAGATCTATACCTTTTCACAGATTTTCATAGATTATGCGTTCACCTTGATCAGCTTCCCCGTTCCTCCCTCCAAATGCATTACAAAATGGGAAAAAGTGTTCCCAGATAATTTGCAGGAGTGCATTATACTTGCTCAGTGCTGCCTAACAATTAGTGTCACTTGGCATGTTACTGTCTTTTCCCTTCTAGAAGCAAATTCAATAGCTGTTTCAACAGAATGGGGGTGGTTTTGGCAGCTATGTGACCCAGATACAAGCCTCAGTTTGAGAGTATTTTCAGCATTGCTAACTTGGCTTATCTCTGGGTTGGGAATCTGAAGCTCTCTGTAAGCATACAGCTGCAGTGGAGTTAGGCAGCTGGAGTCCTGGCTGCTTGCTTAGGGCAAAACATTAAGGGCCAAGCTGCATAGAAAATGCCCTTGGCAGCTGCTCAATGGAGGGAGAAGAGGAGAGAAGGCAGCAACAGTGGGCAAAACAGATCCTGCAAATAAGGATGAAAAGAAAGCTTTGCTGCACCTGAGATGGGGAGATGCTCCTATTATGGGGGTAGGGTTATCTGAGTAAAAGGGCTTGGGTTTGGTTTCCAGCTTTGCTTTGGGATCCCTCTCAGCTTAGCAGAGTGCAGGGCAATAGGAGTTGAGTATAGCTCTGTTCTGTTCTCTCAGTCCCAGAATAACCGGGAGCCCTGCAAAACCTACAGAGGATTAAGGGGGATGCAATGGGGAGGGAGGCCTTCACACCATCCTGTTTTCATCACCTCTTAGCCTGGGGAGTGGTGGTGTCCTGTCAGAAGGTGATTTAGAGCAGGGCTGGGTGCTACCCTGCATGCCTGCACTCTGCTGTGCCCACAAAGGGCTCCACAGGGACACGAGCCAGCAAGTCAAGTACCTCTAATGGGGCAGCGTGTTCATTTTCCTGCCTCCAACTGCTGCCTCTGCCAAGGATGTGCCAGCGTGCTACACAGCCTGCCTTATCCTCTTCCTGGCTTGCTCCTTGTACTGAATTCTGTAGGCTGGCAGAAAAGTGGCTGTGCCAGCTTGTTGTCACCTAGGAAAGCTCCTGTGTCGAGGGGAGTCTTTGACAGCTTCATTTGGGCAGCCTCGTTTGTTCTCTGTACTGTATTAGCAGTGCAAATGGGTGGAAACTGGACCACCTATCCAGCCTCCAACATACGATCTGGGATAAGGTAACAATTCTCCTGTATTTTGTGCCAGCTGCAGGAGGCGGGGGTTGACACAGCTCGGTACCACCTGTACACTCCTTGTTGTGCTGTGAATCATGTCCAGGAAAGCTGGGGAGGAAACCTAGCAGGTGACAACAGTGCAAACAGATTGGGGGAATGGTGTGGAGCTGGAAAACCTGCCAGATATTTCCAAATCCAAGTGCCTACAGTTAAACACATCAGTCACAGTGACTGGACCAAGAGAGGCTGTTGGCTGCTGGCTGGTGGTTCTCAAATACTGTTCTTGCTCTCCCTCTCTGAGTCACTTTGGGCAACCACGACCACAAAGGCTCTGGATGGGCTACAAATGTGGGAACAAGGAGACCTGCAATAAAGTGCATCCTATGCAGCATGGGCTCTTGAATCAGAAAGCCCTGAGGGATGGCTCAGTTTAGGTGTCCTATCTCTAAATGGTGTTCTACAGCAAAGGCAGGGAGTCTTCATCCATCAGCTACTAACAGAGCTGGCTCCTACTTGTTAAAATTTAATTGCCTTGATTACTGCAGTCCATAGAGGATGAGGAGTCAGCTGGTTAGGAAACACATATGAAAGCCATAAAGAATTATTTGTGCTTATTCATATCTCCTAACTGTTGACTTCAAACCCGATTTACATGTTAAAGAACTGTTTCATCTCAAAATTGGAGGATATTTTAAAGATAGCACAGTCCAGTTCAAAGATAATATTCTTTACTCATATTGCTGATACAGATAAAACTTATGCATATATATGCATACTGGGCACTCTTTTCCAGCTGCAGGTTCTCAGTAGATTTTTCCAGCCCCGTGATACCAGTTTCCCTTTTCTCTATCTGTTTCAAGCACACGAGCAGATTTATTCGTTTAAAGTGAAGAATACTTAAGATGTTTAAAGTGAAGCATATCCTTAAGGGTTTGGCTGGACAAAGGCCAAAGATATGCAGTGTTGCTCATGTCTCGTTGTGTACATGAGACTTCCACCGATAAATAAAACGAGTTCTGTCGTGTGCTAATGGCGCTTCTTTTCAATTTGCTGGTCGACGTGCTTTCCTGTGCAGATGTTTTTGAATGTAAACAAGGAGAAAACAGTGCTGAAGTGGTCAACATTTTGGTCAACATGGTCAAGATTTTCATTTCATTCCAAAATTACAATTTTAAGAATGATTTGCCCTTAAATCTTGCATCTGTGTGTGCCTTGGCACATAGAGTGGCACCGTTTGTGGAGCACTGAAAGGAACAGTGCATTCAAGAAATGCTGACACATACAGCTTCACTCCAGCTATGGGAAAGTGCTGTTATAATTAACTCCAGGGACTCTCTTCATTCCCATTAAAATTATGATGTATTTCTTTCCCCCTGTAACCTGAAAAATGGCTCTGGGGTTGAATTTTTGTACCAACCCTTATTTTTCATTTCACATGCGTTAAAAAATAAATACATTTTTTTGAACTTTGATCCTCTGCCAAAACTTGTATAAGCAGCAGTTCATGAAATAATGTTTCTCCTAATTTATGCAAAGAACGGGAAAGCATTTTCACTAATGCTACAGATGGCTGTGCCCTGTCTGCAGCAGCCATGTAATCACATTAATGGAGATCTGACACTTCTGCACTCTTTTAACAGAGTTATAGCACCTAACAGGTTTATTAGTCTAAAAACAATGCCTCTGCCATCCTGAGAAAACCTGAAGGACAAACTATTTCTTTTACATTAATGTTATGTTTTCTAAAGCACTTCAGGAGCCAATGATGTACAAGCCTTGCCTAACACTGAGAAAGTCTGCTGAAAATCTATACAGATTGATAATCTATACTGGCATGTTGAACCACCCTGTTTTCTGAGTGTGCTTCTCAGCCTGTGTGTGTCAGGCACATCCCACACTACAAAAATCACTGTTGTCAACTCCTGCCCCTAATTAAAAATGATCAGCTCTGAAGCTGGAATCACAGAATCACAGAATATCCTGAGCTGGAAGGGACCCACAAGGCTCATCGGGTCCAACTCCTGGCTCCACATAGGACCACCCAAAAATCAGACCGTATGTCTGAGAACACTGTCCAAGGGATTCTTGAACTCCTGCAGCTCAGTGCCATAACCACTGCAGTGGGGAGCCTGTCCCAGTGCCCGACCACCTTCTGGGTGCAGAACCTTTCCCTGACACCCATCCTGACCCTCCCCTGTCCCAGCTCCATGCCGTTCCCTCGGGTCATAATGCTGGTCACCAGCAAGAAGAGACAAGAGGCTGTGTCCATGCTGGAGAGAAGGGTTGGCTATGAATTAATGAGAACCTTTCCCCTGAGCTCTGGATAAAGTCTTTGGCAATCAGGAGCTGCCCATGAGCACTGATCACCCCTCTGCGAGTGTACAGGGCTCCCTGGGAAGCTGTCCCAATGCTTGGGAGCACGTTGGACCAAATCTCAGAGGATCTTTGTCCCATTCACATCTAGGCTTGTAACGGGGTTGCAGTATGACAGTCATCACAAAGCAGAAGAGCAAAATGCATGGGGATGTGCAGGTTAGCCAGCTCCTCTGTGAAATGGCTCTTCATGTTACTTATTCCTCTTCAGCGGCTGCTCTAACAGCCTTCTTCTAGTGCTTAAACAGAAGTGCAAAGAAAAGAAGATGAACTGAAAATGACCGCTGCCATCCCGATAAGCTGCAAAGGCCCCACTAATGTGCAGTATTTGAACGTACTTCTTCCCATCTCTAAAACATTTGTGGTTGCACTGAGTGCCACAGCATCCTGGGAGTGTGCGTGTGTCTCCAGCAGGCTTAGCATCTCTCTCATTCGGAGATACTGGCTGCTTCTTGAGCATGTTTCACCGAATGATAAAGAATAAGGATTGCATAAAACATCTGCGGTGTGTCTCTGGGTAAGCCGCTGATAACCTGTGTTTCAGCCTGTTCTTCCTGCTGTGCGGAGCACACGTCTGCTGTGCGCGCAGTAAATAAGGAGCCTACTTATGCACTGAGAACAAGGAACCTGATGAATGGCAAGGAGACGTAATTTATAGGGAAGTAACCTGAGAAACCGCGCTGGAATCTTTTCTCCCATAAATAAAGTGCCTTTTAATGTGACACTGAACATCTAAGTCTTGTGCTGAAACATGCTATGAAATTCCTCTCTGTGCTACTTTGGTGGACTTACAGCACAGGCAACCCAAGCTATGCAGTGGCCTTGAATGGAAATGCAGAACCAAAATACTGAAGAGCGGCCCTTTGTTTAAAACTGCTCTTCAGGAAAGAGATGAAAAATCTTGGGCTAAAGCAGGGGCCCTGTGGGACTTTCTGCCCCGAGCCTGCTGTTTGTCAGAGCTTGCGGCAACAGCCTGGGTACATGAACTGCCCAGATCTCACGCCCTCCGAGCCCTTTCCCCTGCTGTTTATTAATCTTTTCTTGTAAGGCTCCTCCCAGTTATAAGCTCCAGCTCTGGCTTCTCATTAATTGCCACTTAAGAACCAAACTGGTGGTTTGGACAATTAATAGTCTAATAAGTGAAGGAGCCTTTCACCTCTGGGTAGGAAATTCAAACCCAACCCGCAGCAGTAGTCTGGGGAAGTCATTAGCACCAGATGGCTCTAGGCAGGCAGCTGAAATACAGTGGGCACCCTCACCCCCTCCTCTCTGCACAAGGCACCAGCTACCACGTCCCTATAGCCACAGGGATCAGACTGATCCAGGCAATGAAACAGCTCCTCTGCCCGGTGCCCAGAGGTGGGGGTGACATGGGTTTGTTCCCGTCCTGTGCTTCTAATAAACCCCGTAAGTCCTGTGAGTGTCTGCAGGACAGTCAGACTGAGCTGGGCTCACAGATGAGGTGGATGGAGGAGCTCGAGGTTTCAGCTGTCTGTCCCCTAACAAGTCAAAAATTGTTTGTCTGGCATGCTCATACTCAGACCAAAGTCTTATTTCTTATGCAGCTTGAATCCAGTATTAGCTTGGCATTACTTATTTCCTGTGACCCAAATTAATGTCTTTCTTTTAATTATCTGTGTCAGACTGAGTACAGAGAGAATTCAGCGCTGGTGGAAGTGGCTGGGCTCACAGCGGTGGGAATGGAGGCCTCCTGTCCTGCACAGCAGCTGCTTGAAGCACTGCTGTGGAGCCCATCCTTCATCTGCCCCTGTCTGGGGCCAGGGAACCTGCTCATGCCACCCCATAACTGGTTCCTGTAGGCACTGCCTGCAGATGCTGCCAACAACAGCTTGCAATTTCATTCTTGCACCTCCAGTGCTGTACACGTGGGGATGCAACGAGAAATTCAATCACCAAAGTCCAAATCATATTTAAAACGCATTTCCATCCCGCCATCTGCACAGCAAGCTGCAGGTGGCTGTGGGAAACCCGCACCTGTATTTCACTGGGAGCTGCTCCCATCAGTGTGCACGTCTGAGGTGAAGAAATAAAAAGGTCCTGATGAGCCACATTTTGCTCCTGTTCAGTGCGTGGGCAACTGCACACAGGGGAATCAAACTGGCAGACGCCCAGGTGCCCTCTGCATCCCTAGACCTGAGTCAGAGCACTTGCAGCAGAAAAAGAAAAAAAAAAAGCAGGTCTTTGCCTCAATTTGCAGAGCAGATTTTCAGAGCAAACCTGTCATCAGCAGTGCCCTAAGCTGATTTTGTGGATGGTGAGGAGGACGGGGAGGTTAGGATGAGGACATCTGTTTTGTTCTATTCTGGTACAAGGACAATAACCGCCGGTCAAGGGGGAGGGCAGACAGTTCAGCGTGGTGGCATCTCTAACCACTGCAGCTAAATCCGACTGCGCTCACGAGTCAGATGGCTTTCTAGCATGGCATCAGACAAATATCTGAACTGCAGCCTACAAAGGGTCCATTCTTTCTATTTTAAGAGCTGTGCGAACAGAGCTAGAATACTGAAGCTATTTTCCACTATGATTTATCCAGGCCTGGAAAAATCCTCTCCTCATGATCAGTGGCTTCTGGTGAGAAATCCCAAAGCAAGGAAAAAGCATGAAAAGAGAACAGGAGTTGGTGCAGGCAGAGAGAAACAAGAAGAGGGCAAGTGGAGAAAGCAAGGCAGAAGAAGACATGTCCAAAGTCATAACTAGAAAGGAAAGAAGGTATCAAGAAGAGCAATTGCAAATGGGAGGAGAGGTGGGAAGAAAAGATATAATGAGATCTTCTATTGAAGAGAATATACGTGGTGACATTCAGACCTATGAAAGAAGTTGGGAACAAATGACAACGTGTCTTCAGAAATGCTCCTGGTGCTCTTTAGATCACCTGGACCTGCTGTGGCTCAGTGTTGTGGTTTAACCCGGCTGGCAGCTAAACACCACACAGCCGTTCGCTCACCCTCCCCCCTCCCTCTCTGGGATGGGGGGAGAGAAACGGGAAAGTGAAGCCTGTGAGTTGAGATAAAGACAGTTTATTAAGACAGGAAAATAATAATAACAATAATAATAATAATAATAATAATGGTAATAGTATTAACAATAATAATGTGTAAGAAAACAAGTGATGCACAATGCAATTGCTCACCACCCGCTGACCGATGCCCAGCCTATTCCCGAGCAGCCGGCCCCCCCACCCCGGCCAGCCACCCCTATATATTGTTTAGCATGACGTCAGATGGTATGGAATACCCCTTTGGCCAGTTTGGGTCAGCTGTCCTGGGTCTGTCCCCTTCCAGCTCCTGCTGCACCCCCAGCCTGCTCGCTGGCAGGACAGAGCAAGAAGCCGAAAAGTCCTTGGCCTGGTGTAAACACTGCTCTGCAACAATTAAAACATCAGCATGTTATCAGCGCTCTTCTCATCCTAATCCAAAACATAGCACCCTACCAGCTACTATGAGCTACTTAACTCTGTCCTAACTGGAACCAGGACACTCAGCCTCACTGGCAGGGTGCCTCTGTCCCCAAAAAGAAAGAAGCTCCAGGTGAGACCTAAAAACGTCTTTGGTGAAAGCTCCCTCTCAAGGAGGTGGCTCCAGTCCCTCCGTGTCAAATGTCCCCTGGGTCCACCAGAATAGCCACCAGCTGGGAAGGCAGGAGGTCTTCTCCACCAGCAGTCTGCCTGGCTCCAGAGCTGCTCCTCTGGTCCTCTCAGAGAGAAGCTTTTTCCTCAGGCCAGGCTGAAAACCAGCAGGTCTCTCTTCCCAACCTCTGAATTTCATGAAGTGGCTTGAGAACTCTGGAGTCTCTGATGCTGTTTCCTGAGGCAGGGCGTTTAGTTCTGCTGTACAATGGTCTTTTGAAGAAGATAGAGTCTGCTAAAAATGGACAATTCTGTTTTAAAGGCAGAAAATAAAACTTAAGGTGTCAAATCATAGCACTGTCATTCACTGAAAACAGACACCATATTTCAAAAGATTCACAATAAAGTCCAGCAAATAACTTTTTTTTTTCTCTGAATTTGCCCATAATTGACTAAATTCCAGCAGAGAAAAGAGATAATGAGAGGCTGCTCATCTCTTGGCTCAGGCCAGCAGCGATGCTGTAGGCTGTATCTAGCTAGCAAATCACACCAGCTCTGTCCCTCCAGGGCTGGATTTTAAGTGTTAAGCTCTTGCAGCTCTGCCGCCGCTGGAGCACACCCATGGGGCCTTGTTCCAAATCTTTGCAGCACGTCATTTGCCCTCGAGAAAGTGTTTCTTGTTTATGTTTCAGAGAAAAAGTTACTTTTTTTCTTTTTTCTTTCTCCCAATCAATTCACTAACATAAATGTCCTCGGTGCAGAATTTCTAACATCAACAGTACTGTACATCTTTACCTCTCCAGGGTGTTGCTTTCTTCTTTGCAATAAAATAGGTCTGCTGCGGTGGGAAAATTCCCTACCTTAACTCCGTAACTTATATACAGCAGCTCTCCTTTTTTTTTTTTGGGGGGGGGGTGGGGGAAGCAATAGAGAAATATGCTAACAACTGTTCAGTCTCCACATTTATTTTATTATTCACACAAATGTGAATCACTAATCAGCATCTCTCTTAAATCACCATAAACTTCCTGACTAGCTTGCTTTGTCTTTTTCTCTAGGCAGCCAGCCCAGCTGGTTCCCATAGGTACTAGCAAAATAAATCCCTGGGAGAGAGATCTAACATTTGATTCTTGCAAGCGAAAGCTCCTAGTATTACAGCCCGATAAAACATCAATCAGCACCTGGCAATGTTCCTTTCTTCTGCTGCAGCCCCTCCCTGATCTGCATTCCCTCCAGTGGGTAAGAGTCTAATTGAAATATTGACCAAAATAAAACCCATTCCCATAAATACGTACTGTTACCAAGAGCTATAATTTTCTTCATTCATTATCACTCACAGGGACAGCCTAAGCCCAGGATGAGTAAGGGCTGTGGTGGCAGCCTTCAAGGATGGTCTGTCCCTTTTCTCGGGGCTTCTGTACTCGTGCAGCATGTAAAGAGAGGGCCACACCAGCTGGGAGAGCTCCGCTGACAGCAATGGCACTGCATTGATTTTTACTCACCAAGCTCCAAGTTCCTAATGCTGAAAGGGAGAATGTTGACATCTGTATTGCATATCCGGGGGCTTTTTTTTTTTACTTCCTTTTTTAGGTCATACTTAGAGATGATATTTGCTCTTATTTCAGAAACTGTGCACAAGCATCTTAAATGCATCCACCAGGCTTCTCCCTGCAGGCAAAGGATAGCTCTGAGGGCAGACACCGGAGCGTGACTGGTGTCACAGCCCATCCTCGTCACACACCTGTCACTCTGCATGTGACGGAGAAAAAAAGTAAGAGGTGAGATGGTGCTTTCTAACAGAATAAGGTGTTTTAGACACTAGTTGTCCATCTCTGGGATCAAACAGCCTTCAAAAGAAAAGACCGACCATATCCTAAATTGCATGCTGTCTGCTCTTCTTGGTTTGCCTCCTGAGCTGGCCTGAACGCAGTGTCCAAGAAATGACTGACAGCAAGGCTGGGAGGGAAACAGAATGGGAGATAGAATAGCCTGCTACCCTATCTGACAGCAGGGAGGGCTGCAACATGCTCTGCAGGCTGTGTCAGCTCCAGATGAGTAGCTACACCTTAGTGGAACAGCAACCTTTCACCTGTGTCCCTTGACAACAGATATGAATATCAATAAATGCAAGAAGCAGCAGCCCCTCAGGCTCCTGGCTGAAGTCTGATAAGCTGCTGAGTGCCACTCTGGGTCTGCTTTTGATCTTTGCCAGACAGGAGGAGTCCAGCATGCTGAGATGCCAAAGAAGAGCATGTCAGGCTCGGTGCTGTAGGCATTGGGAGAGGGTGGAGGTCTGTGCCTGTGTCCTTGAGAGGAGGTTGTAGTGAAGAGGAGAGTTACCTGAGGACTGCAGCAAGTTGTCTTTACCTGGCCAGGAACACCAGGTAGCCACAGACTGAGTCACTTTGCATGGCAGAACATATAAAAAACTGAAGGTTATCACTAATGGGAATCTTGGCTAGAAAAACCAGCAGGATCCCTCCAGCCTGTGCATGATTTCCACCCTCAAACATTCTAAAGCCTAAAAGCGAAGAGCCCAGCCCATCTGGCTTCTGTCCTACTTTCTCTTACTTATATTTTGACAGTGTTCATATTCTGAATGCTTTGGTTGGTTTCTGCAGCCTTTGTTTGGCTAGAATGTGCCACTAGTTATTTTTCCTACTATCTTAATGAAGCACGTTTAAAGTGTGAAGGTCGAATGCAGGAGGAAAGAAACGCAAATGGAAGAATAAAAGGGCAATCACGCTTATGAATCAGAGTTCTGATGTTTTACAAATACTGTTAGAGACATTGTAATGCAATTTGTTTCAACGAATACAAATAACCGTGCACTTGAGTACAACACAAGGTAAGCTAAAGCAGCCGATGGAGTGCTGGATGGGGAGTCAGGACCCTTGTCTTCCCTCTGCAGAGCTGCTGCTGGCCTGCTGCAAGGACACAGGCACGGCCCCTATAGCTGCATGGTGCTGGAGCATGGCTGTGCTGAGCCCTGCCCTGCCAAAATGATGCACCGCTCACACAGATGAACCCTGATGGCTTTTGCAGAGGCAGGTCCTCACACAGGATCTGTCCCCCACCTCAGTGGTCAGTGTCTTTGGCAGGGGTGATGGAGATTTTCCTGTCCGTGAAGCTCCAAGCAGTGTCCAAAATGCTCCTGAAACAGGATGAAGCTGTAAATCACACAAAGTTTAAGCAGGATGTGGTATCACAAGGCTATCACAAGGCCTAAGCACCTTTCAGAAGATGACATCTGTTTTTCTCTTCCGTGTGTGCTCTCAGCAAGTGCCACGATGCCACAAGCGCCCCATGGTGCCCTGAGCACCTGAGCCCAGGTTTACCTCTCCACATCCCTCCTTCTATCCCCAGAATCTTACCGAGAAGATTTTTAAAAGTGTGAAGTTTTTGTTTTGTTGTTTTTACGCAGGACACTGGGTTAGCACTGTTTTTTCATGCTATATCATAGGCAAATATTTTTATTCTCCCAGTCATTGAGCCATTTGGGAGAACACTTTATCACTCACCTTCTTCTAGAACAGAGGATGTCTGATCATCTGTTTAATTTACAAGCCTGTTTATCTTAATCTTATAAAAGATTTCTCAACAAGAAAAGGATCAAAATCGTTAGATATTTCAATAATCACTTCACTGGAGAAAAGGAAGAAAAAAAAACAGTGACACAAAGGCTCCTTCCGTGACTGAAGAAAGATGTAAAAAAAAAAAAAATAGGTTGGTAGATCTTGAAGAGTTGAGGAAATCTCTAGGAGTCTAATTAGCAGAAAAATATACCCTTTCATTGACTTCTCAGTTGGAAGAAACGCAAAAATAAGATCTGTCTATTCAAGATCACAAATGGGACAGAAGTAATGTTATGCACATATTCCTTGGAGCATTCTGGATTATGCATGGTTCTTCAAGACTTTAGTAAATCTGCATATTTTTGGCCTTTAGCAAGATAAATTACAGGATGGTGAAAATTGTACATTCTATCCTGAAGTAAAATATCTACTATTTCTCTTAAGAGTTACTTAAATTTACAACCCAAATGAAGACTGCAGGTTCAATCAGCAAACACAGATTCTGCAGTTGGAACCAATGCTGAAAGAATATTTACATTTTTCATCAGATTGAGGAAAATACCTAGAAAGCTGCTCTTTGATAACAGTTCCATCACAAACCATGACATAGCCATAGAGAGTCCTCCTTACATGGTTTTCCTGCCGCACAGCACACAATGACTGCTTCATAACCCCAACAAACTGCAGAACGAATGCGATGCTGAAGTCTTGTGCCTGAGGAACACGCACAGCACTGAGGGCCCAGAATTGACCAATTTGACTTCTCCCCTATGGTTGACTGTATTAATACAATTAACCTGTGCTAACAGACAAGACGAGCAGAGTCCAAAAGCTCCCTCCCATCCATCCCCTGGCCTTGTGGTGCTGTGTGAGAAGGAAGGGTTTGTTTTCAAGGCCAGAGGATGCAGCACAGGAGCAGGCTCGGTGTAGGCACACATGGTCTTGTGTTTGCTATTCCTCCTGGTCCCTGCAGCACGTGCTCTTTTGCCAGCTCCCAGCAGCAGGCAATATCAACTTCAGCAGATTTGGAAGCAAAACGGAAATTATTCTTAGATGAATTATTCAAATATTTGTTTCTATTTAAGGGGGATTTATGGACTTTTCTGTTAAATAAAATATGAAAGTAGCATGATAAAGCATGTAAACATCCTTCCCTGGGCTGGGAGGGAGTGAGGGACGAGGGACGAGTTTAACATCCTCCCATTGCTTACAGGCCAAACACCAAAACACCAAATCCCACACTTGCCCCAGGCAAAATGCCTTTTATTTATTTTTTTTTTCCCTCTCCGTAAATAAAGGCAGCATTATGAGGGTCTTTTGAGAAATCATAGAGTTTCATCATAGAAATTGACTGCATGGGCTTAAGCTGTGCCACATTCTCAGACACGGAAGGGGCTTCAGCCTCTTTTATTTCCTGTTATATAGGTGGCCACCAACTCTTAAGCCATCAACTCCTCACATGTAAGAGGGGAGTGAGTTCTGCTTCTTTTCCATGCCCAGCTGTGAGTGGCGAGGCCACCGCGTCTGGTCTCCTACCACATGAAGGTCCAGCGTCCAGTTAGCATACTACCCAATTTCTCTTAGAGCTTGTAGACATTTCTGCGATTTTATCAATAATTTATTGAATTCCACAAGGCCCCGTTTTTACAGATATGGCTGGCTTGGCTCTCATTCATTTTTTGCACAAAAGCATTAGCTAAACTGTTGGTGGTTTTCTTTCACATCCTATTTATTCTTCCCTCTAACTCTCTAAACAGAATGTTTTGTTTTGTATTTTTCTTGGAGGAATTTATATCAACACCCTCCCTTCCCAAAAATACTGTTTTTATCTGTGATTAAGAACATATGTCTGGTACACCCAATCCTATTGCAGAGTTACAGCTTAATTGTTCTTTTGCAGTAGAGCAGAGAATATGATTTTAAGTATCAGCTCTGTTTCATAATTCAAGGAATGGACTTGCTTAGCAAACCTGGGTAAACAAAACCAGTTATTTCTTCTTGGTTATTATTTTAAATGAGACAGATGTATACATATAGTTATTTATTAGTAGCCAGGTCTTTTGTCTACTGAAATGCATGGCTATACATTGGATGAGTGTTGTATATCATACATGTACATCTATGGTTTACACATACATCCGTGTTATACATGTTTGCTTTTGCATAACTAAAGCTGGACCCTTGCTCCTTAGACACATTAAGAATTGCAGATATTCTTATGTTGCATCATGCTGGAGTCTTATATTCCCCAACCTTTCCCCATCCAAACATTTAAAAGCTGCAGGTCGGATCTCAATATTACTGAGAAAAATCAGAACAGACAAATTGCTCATAAAAATGCAATGGATGTTTATTCTCTCCCGGGAAAGATGAAACCACAAAATCTCAGAGGCCATGGCAACAGGAATACATATGGGAGAAGGATTTACAGAGGTCTGAGAGCCCTCACCTGCTGTAGCTGAGATAGTCAGGGACAATGAAGATGGTATCTCCTGGGGCTAAGCTGGAGACCTGTCCCAGTCCATGACTGTAGAGATTTCTGTCAAGTTTTGCATTCAGGGCCACCCTCTGACAGGCCTTTAAAAGACACCATAAATTCAAACAACAAATTTCTGCCTTTACCCTAATTAGTGTGCCTTTATCAATCAAATTTCTTGCTTTGTAATTGGCTGTGCTCCCCCTGGCTAATTAATTTGCCCTACAACAAGCTGAGGACAATTCCCTGGCATCACACCCACTGGCTACTGCAGAAGGGGGTGGGAGACCAATGCCAGATGTGAATTTGCGGTGTTTGCTCCCCACTTTGGATGTTTCTCCTTTGCTCTTGGCACAAAACTGAATTTTAATTCAGAGCACCTCAGTCTGGAGTATTAAATCCCTATACAATTGAGGGAAAATGGGCGTTTTGTTGCAAGAAGTCAAATCAGAGCCCAAAGCAGGGCATGCCTCCCATAAGACTGATGCTTATCTCAGCTCTCCAGAGACCACAGCTGTATTCCTGAAGAGCTAGAGGCTATAATATCTTGGTAGCAAGTGCTGCATGGTTGCATGTTTTTTTTTTTTAATTTATTTTTATTTATTTATTTATTTCCAGCAAGCGGGTCAAAGGATGCAAGGAAAAGCACTTTCCAGGGGACAGGGGGACTTGTCTGAGTGTATGGCTGGAAGGAAGGATGCAGTGGGCAGTGGGAGAGATGGAGCTGTTAATCCTCCTATTTTCTGAGTGTCTTTGCACTTTCTCTATTTCAGAAGCCAAGCACTGAGTTTCTGATCAGCTTTCCTGAGCTCAAAAGCCTTATCTGCTCCTGAGACCCCCATGTAAGGGAAGGCCTGGGCATTTCCACTGTGGGACCCTAGCCAGTCTGGGGTCCTGCCGCGCACCCCAGCCACACACAGACCCCAGGCGCACCACCATCTGCTTTACAGTGAGAAAGGCCTTGATTGCGCAGCTCCAGTGCCTGCATCAAGCAGAGCCAAGTCTTGCAGGTGTCTGCATAGGAGTGAATCTCCCTCTATGCAGCATGCTGCAGACATGATGGGAGTTTTGCTTGAGGGAAGACTTCAGGAGCAAACCTTAACCTGATATCGAGGCTGGAGAGCAAACTCAGGCATAGTGACTGTGGGGTATGAAAGCTTCAGCTGGAAGGGTGAAAGTGTCCTGGAGCCAGGCAGCCACCTTGGCAGTTTGCACATCCCTTGACAGGGGACAGCATGGGGACATTGGGGAAATAAGCAGCTGCCACTGAGAACGTGTGAGGTGGGGTGAGATTTGAGCAAGAGCACCATGCTCATTGGACCAGCTTCAGGATGGATTCACCTTCCTCACAAGGAGCTGGAAAAAAAGTTGGAGAAATCTACTATTTCAGAAGACTTAGGGAGATGGGAGAAATACCTGTTTGCTGCTGTGGCTGTGCAGCTTTACCTCTCTGAAGGCAGCAGCAGAGCTGCCTGCTCTTGCATATGACAAGGGAGAGGGGTGATGGAGGGAAGGAATATGGCCATCACCTTGGTGATGTATCCCCCATGTACCACTTTAGAGTTAGAATGCCTGTCCAGGTGCCAAGGAAAAGGAATAATTTAATTACTCCTGCCTTAGCTGCAAGCACAATGAATCTACCTATTATTCTTAAAGGGGGCATCTAATTCAACAAGACAGGAGCCAGGGAAGAGAGGAAACAGCACCAAATATACACAGCAGAAACTTGCATATGACTTTGAGGAGTTGATTGCATGGCTGTGGAGAGCACTGTAGGCTCACTAACCTCTTATCTCTCTGCTTCTCCACAAAGACCTTTTGTATCCCCCTCCCTGTGCCTGCAATTGTCCCAGGCTCCCCAAGGAACTGGGTGAACTCCACTTGATTACAGCCTGGTGCTGGTTCAGCCTGCTCTGCCCATGCCACATCCCTTGGAAAGAGGTCATGCGAAATCAGATAGAGAGGGGCAAGCCAAGATGCTGTGAATAAACTTGGCACTGTCTGTCAGCCTCACTTTGATATGTCTGTGTTTCCTTTTCTCTTTCAAGCAAGTCTTCCTGGAGTCTGAATGTTGTGTCGTATGGTAACAGCATTTTGCCCTAAAACAGGACCATGCACCTTATAAACAATGGGCTTTGTGTCAGGATCTTTGAAAAAGCTGAAATCCCTTAAACTATCAGAATAAGGCTTGCAGCATTTGGCTGTAGAACACAAATACACCTAAACCACTGTACGCAGACTGTTGTCATTATAAAGGTTAATATACGTGTCTTAAGTCTTTTATTTTTTTATATTTAGATGCTCATAACTCAGCAGAGGGAGTTTATTTTTCATAGATCTTGCCCAAGTAGGGTGTCAAGCGTATTTTATTACATTTCTGAGAATCAGAATGTGTAAATAAAAGAAGGAAAAATCCTGACACTGCTGAGGCCATTTGGCTTCTGGGGTTTTAAATATTAGAGTGGTATATGAAATTTTCTTCTGAGTACATCCAGCATTATTTTCATGACGGCCCCCTAAGAGTTCTATTTCTATTCGGTTTTGTCAGACAGGATGGCATGAGAAAAAAATTCTGATCTGCCATATACACTTCAGGAAAACTGAATGAGATACAAGAGAGAGAAGATGGGAAATACACAATGACTTCTCTGGGTATTTTTTTTTCTTGTTTCTCATCAACAAATTATGGAATTTTGACCAGCTCATTTATTGCATTAAAAAGGCCTTTTAAAACTTTTAAGTATCCAAGGGACTGCAATAACACTAAAAAATCTTACACAATAGTAGACAGAAAAATGGAAAAGAGCTTTTAATACAGAATCATACAAAGCCAATGGACTGTGCACAAAAAGACATTTCAGCACGAAGACACTGTCCATCACTGGGGCATTCAGCCCTCCGGCTTTTTTGTTCTGATGACAGCTCCAGTGAAATCGGGGCTTTTGGGAGTCTGTGATTTTCAGCATTGACTCCATCAGAGCCACGGTTCAGCTGCTGAAGGCTTGAGGCTAATGGGAGTGAGGGGTGAGCAGATAAAGCGAGAAGGTATCGGTTGGCTGGGAGGATTAAACCAGCCAGAAGGAGGAGTTCAAAGCATCTCTTTCCACGTACTGAATGATTTGGGATAGCAGAAGCAGAGGACCAACGGGGTGGTACGGGGTGTAGGGCTGGCCAAGGGGAGTGGAGCTGAGGGTCATCAATGTCTAGAAGACCAGCAGAGATGTTCCTGGTCCTGGCACAGCATCTGTCCCATGGTAGCTAGGTACAAGCTTCATTTCCTGCCCAACATTAGTTAATTGTTAGTTAGTAGTTAATTATAGCAGAGGTTTGCCCATTTTAGGCAAGTCCATCCCAAGCTTGATGCTGTTCAGTCACCATGCTAACACCCAGTATAAGTGGTGATCTTAAACTTGCATGCTTTTCTCAGGTACAGCTTCTCTCTTCTCTCTTTTCATACTGTGATGACCTTACATTTTTAATGAAACTATGAACAAGTATAAATGCTTTGCTAGAGGGGCTGAGGGTCTGTGTTTTTTTTTTTTTTTTTTTTTTTTAGCAGTGAAAATGCACATGGAGCTTTGAAAATGTCCACATTTCCCCTCGCAAAGTCAGGCTCAGGTCAGCTTCTCTTTTCTCATGATGTCCTTTACATCAAATGAACAGCTTCATCTTCTCTGAGCTCTGTGAACTCATCGCGAATACGCACGTGAACTTGCTCAGCTACATCAGGAAAATAAGACCTTTGGGTGGAGTGACAAAAATGGTGAGGTCACAGAGAGCTTTGGTCATCAAATCCATGTAGTCAATCAAAAGCTGGACTTGGAAAGGCTTATGGGAATGATGCGCTGATAAAAATGGGGAAGGAGGGAGTGGGAGTGCAAGTGGGGAGGAAAGAATTGATTTATGATGAAGCCAAGGCAGCTGATCTGAAAGAGATAATTATTCTTCTATAACTGGCCAGGGAATGGGAGAGCCATTATGTGGATGAATGGAGACAGCAGAAGCAATTTGTCAGCCTGACTTGTTTGAGTGAGTAACTTCAATTCCTCCTTGTCTTCTTCTAAGTGATTTTTCTTTCATTGTCACATAGGAATGTATTTTACATTTCAAAATCTTCTGATGCTTGCCTGAGTGAGGGAAGAGAAAAAGGAGGACTTTTTCATGAATATCTGCCATGTTGTTTTTTGCAGCTGTGCCCACTGGCACTACTGAGACTGCATGCACACTGTGTCAGCAGTTCCCAGTTTCAGGGGATTTCAGATTTTGCTGGAAAACATCCCTTCCCAGTTAAAATTTGGAATTCAAAGGACTCAGCCCAGGAGCACAATGTTTCATCTCTCTTTTTCCATGGGTATTACTTATTCATATTTATTGGATTGAAGTGTTCATTTTTTTTTTCTAAAGCTTCCACTTTACAAACCTAAAGCCACGTAGCTCTCACGCACTCTGAAATGGTTGGGGTTTTTGTTGTTGTTGTCATTTTGTTTGTTTGTTTGTTTATTTGTTTTGTTTCTTGGTTGGTTTATTTATTTATTATTTTTTCTGAGGTTTGATTGTGGGAACAGTTTGTACATATTCTACAGTGCTAAGTTCTTCCACTTTAAGAAACGAAAGCCAGCTCTAAGATGAGGAAATAAAGCCAGGCATGGGATGGAGGTTAAGCATAGGAAGAAGTCCCCCAGCTCTGCATCTGAACACCCATGTCCCACTGCACTACCCCTGACAGCAGCCAGCCCCAAAGATACTTATTTTTCTTCTAACTTTAATTTGTCTGTTGTTCATGAAAATGCTTGTTCAGAGAAGACATTAACAACTCATCAGCGTGTTGTCTCTTGTATGCTGAAGGCCTTTGAGGACTCAAAAGCAGTTTTTCCCCATGGTTGATGGCTCTTCCGTTCCGTTCCATTCCACTCTACTCTACTCTACTCTATAATATTCTATTCTATAATATTCTATGCCATGCCATGCCATGCCATGGTATAAAAGTCCAGACAGTGACCCTTTCCAAGTTGTGTTTTAGAAGAAAAAAGAGAACTCTGTTCTGCTCTTTGAATAGAAGAAGCCCTCAGGAAAATTCTCTGGCATCTGGAGCCCAAGCCAGTAGCCCCAGCAGAGCATGGGAAAGGGGATTTAGTATTTGTCCTTTTCCTCATTGTTTCCTTATTGCCAGGTTCAAGGTAGCTGCCTGCTCGGAGTCTTGGTTGCTTTGAACCTTCCTCTGAGAGGCCTTACCATCCCCAGGTACCACAGAGGGCTCTGTGGTCCTCTCGCCTGTGGACACCAAGCATATAAAAGCTATCCACTGCACTGCTTGATTTTTCACTGCTTCAGTCTTTTATTGACTTTGGGATTAGTGGGAATTTTAAGAGTATGTGAAGCTGTGGCAGCTTTTGGAAAATGTTCTGTCTGGTGTGATCCTGGCTGGAAGCAAGGGCAGAGCCTCTGGAGACAGCACACAGCTGTGCTGCAGAGCTGCTTTCCAGGGACCCCAAAGAGGAACCACGAGTGCTTTCTTCTGAAAAAGAAAGGCACTTGTAATGCCTACTCCTTGTTACGCTCTTAAATTCAGCTCTGGATTTAGCCAGTTCTCAAAGAATAACCATTCCATGTCCCTGTGAATCTTGTTAAGGAACTTGGCAAGAACCCAAGACTGGGTGCTCTTATGTTTTCCTTAGGAGGCTGTAGCCAAGCTCATGAACACCTTATTCTGCCCTCAGACACATTTGCAAGTCCCCCTTAGAGACACTGACCACAAGTCCCTGGAGAGAAACAGGCAATTTTAGGGAGAGAGCGATTCATCTGACCTGCTCTGGGCACCTACCTTATGACTAAATAAATTGCATCCTCAAAATGCCCTTTTCTTTCCACTGGCTAGGAAAGGTGACAAGCTCAGGTGCGTCTGGATTACCTGGACATACCTGATGCAACTTCTCCAAGACTTCAGAGTTTCTCTGCTACCTTTCCTGCAGGAGTTTGGGAAGATACAACAGGAAAACTGATGCAAGGCTCTGTCACCTTCTGTCCTTCAGGCAGAGGAGTGGTGAAGTGGTTTGTGTGACTTGCTTGGTCCCCAGGCTGCAGTTTAGATAAGTCACGTTTCTTGTATCTCTTGCTTGGATGAGCTTATAAGGGCAAATACTTGCAACTTCAAATGTGTCCATTCATTATTGAGTAGGAAAGGGCAACAGAGGGCTTCTGTCAGAGGACAGAAATTATAAAAGAAGCCATAAGTGATGTTGGTAAAAAACAAGCTGTTACCAGAGGAAGAAAGGGGGTATAAAGAAGGCAAAACCTCTTCATTTATTCCTCTGAGACACAATTAAAACCTCACTGAAGATTTTTGGGAAGGACCACGTTCTCCCTTCTGTTTCATGCACCACACTCAAAACGAATTATGACTTTGCAACAGAAGGAAGTCTTTCATCCCAGCTTTAGCTACTTGATTCAAAGCTTGAGAATAATGAACCCGCAGGACCCCATTCTGCTTTTGCACCAGCACAAGCCAGAAATATCTCGACTGCTGTCGGAAGGGTGACTGTGGTGCAAAGCCTGGTGCGAGGTGAAGGAGAGATCATGACAGCAGAATAGGGCAGATCCGTGCAAATTCAGCCATGGGTCAGGGTGAGACCAGCCATCTGGGGATTAGTTGGTAACGTTCAGAGTTGTTGCTGCATGCCCAGAGGGAAAGCCCTCTCTTTCAAAGAGCCAATTCATTTTTCGTGGCAGTTTGGAGTTGGCTTTTTGTTTTTTTCTTTGCCCCCAAAACTCAGAATTGTGGTGCAAAGAAGCTGCTAGAGGTGGCATGTGATTTATAAAGAATTAGCATCTCCTTCAGGTCAGGATATATAATAAGATACTTGGAAATCAAAAGCCAGCTTTATATAGCAGATTCTTTTCATTCTTCTCCCTCAAATGAAGAGAAGAACATTGGCCCAAGGTTTGTAAAGGCTCAGATAACCCACGAAAAATGGGAAGTACCTTTCTTCAGATGAAAGAGTTCCTCTTTGTCAACTGAAATGCACTTTTATTTAATCTATTTAACAGATGAGCTCCCAGGGCAGCCTACAAATGCAAACAGCAACCACAGAGCTTACGTCTGGAAGCCGTAAGACAGTCTTTCTCTCCCTTTGATAAGACTGACATAACCCATCCTCGGCTTGAAATAATCATCATTGTGTCTCTAAACAGTCAGGGGCTGGAGAGTTTAAAATTCCCTGGATGGAGATGAAGTTTCCCATTCACTATAGGAGTTAATCTTTTTTTTATTAGGGAAGTTAATGTGATATTGATTTTGTGCGGGGGAAAAAATATACTGCCATATTGCGAAACATGCGAAGGGCGAAGAGGGTTGACAAAAGGAGATTAATACTTTTTATTCATTTTGAGAACATTCCCAGCAAATCTGTAATTGCCCAACACGTGAAGCTCTTTCTGTGAGGTTAAACATTTTACACTGTTCTTCTTGCAGCTACAAGTCTCTTTCTTTCCCTTTCTGAACACATACGTAAGAGAAGGGTAATATTATTCCTTGCTATGAAGTGTTGCAGTTAGGTAGCAGCTGTGATGGTATCAGCCAATATGTTGCTTTTAATGATCTCACTCATACATTATGAATGAGGAATGTGAAAGGCAGGAAAACACAGCGTACATAATCTTTAACTGTTCAGCTGCTAAAGAGCTTTCTGCATGAAAGTTACAGTCCCTCTGACTTTCTGGTTTGCAGGAACAACTTGGCATCGTGCTCGGCGTTAGATCAATGTGAAACGGAGATGTGGTCGAACTGCAAGCCATGTTAATAGGTTGTCACGAGTTCAGAAAAAAATCCTGCCTTTAGGTTCAGTTCGCTTTGTTCCACCCCAGTAAAATTAACCTGTTAATTTCAAAGCAGTCATTTTGCCTGCCAGGGGACAAGCCATGAGTTTGGATGCAAGAGTTTAACAGATGGTGGGTCTTTGGGGTGCACTGCTTAGTCTGCAGCCCCATTTTGAGATGACGCCAGAAAGGCACCATTTCATGGCCCTCAGAGCAGACACCAGCTCTTCATTACTCAGGGCTGGATTAACCTTGCTGGGGCTGCTGAAACACCCAGCCTGACCGGCAAGGCCAGGTGGACATCTGAAGAGGCACTGGGGCAGCCTGGCCTATCCACGCCGCAGGGACTCCTCAGCCCCACGTTCTCTGCTCACCCAGGTGCCACTTTGCCTGGCAGACACACAACGTCTCCTCTCACCACTCAGGCTGTCACCTTCACCCTCTTTTTCCTTTCCATCAGTTATTTCCCTCTTTGCGCTGGAGAATCAGGAGCTGGCTGTAAAGACATCCTGTAGGATGCTCCAGGCAGCTGTGTGTGATCATCTGCTTTTTCCTCTTACACCAAAAGGACTGATATTTTAGCCCTGAGCCCCCAGAGATGAGAATCAGTTGCAAACTTCTATAATGCTGCAGGAAGCTGCTGCATCTTACACCCCGTCCTTCCTACGTGATTATTGCCCACCCCTGTGCAGGAGCCAGTTGCGAGCGCTGAGGACTAAATTACCAGCTGATGCCCTTTCTTCTTCCTACAAGAGGTTTTGTTGCTACATTAAGGACATTCCCAATTTACCTTACTGGAAATTAGTCTCTTTCCTTCCTTCCCCCTTAGTAGTCCACTAAACATATTGCAATATATCCCCTTACCTTCATAGAGGATTGCAACATTCCCCTTGCTCGATGAAGGATTTGGAAGATTCTTGCTCATTTATTTTCACTGCATAATAAAGGCTTCCTCCAATTTGGGGGCTGATGGGATCAGAGAACAGGGGGCACAGGTCTCATTCCTGTACTTCTCTCAGACCCTTCAGCCAAGGGCAGTGGAGGTGAATACAGCAGAGAAGGAAGAGAGAAAAAGTGACCCCACCAAGGAAAAAAGAGTCTTGGAAGATCTTTCTGCAGCTTTTGAGTCTGAATATTCTTTGTGCAAACTTATGTAAAATCAAAGCAGAAATCACAGGGAGAAAAGGTGCAAGTAGTTCATTGCAGGAAATGAAAGTAGATTTTAATTTCTCTTGCTAGTTTTAGGATACCATCACTCTAGATGCATTTCTGGATTATATTTATATGCAAATGTTTTAATAGGGATGATATATTGGGAGAGGAATATTCACTGCCCTACTAACACACACGAAAAATGAATATTTACATCTGCTTCAGGAGTCAGTCTGTGCATGGAGGGCAGCCAGGAGGAGAATCTCAGAAATGTTGATTTTATCCCTTACAGGCAGGTATGCTGAGCCGCTCCTGTCTTCACAGCATGGCACCCACTCAAGAAGAAGAAGAAAAAAATAATGCAATCACCTCACTGCAGGGTTCCCTTGTTCTTGGCATGAGGATTACTGAAGACAGGACGGGAAGCACAATGTGCAAAGGAAGAAGGGCAGAAAAGCATCCCACTGCTCCTCATGAGCGCTGCATGCGCCGGTAGAGCATTCTCATACACCATGTGAACACCTAAAGTAATAAATGGTACAGCTGGCTGCTTGCACATGGCTGGGGGGATTGCTACACGGCTTATTTGTGCCATTTGTGTCAGCTGCATCCTCTTGGACCTTGCCCCACGGATAACACCTTGTGTCAGCCCGCAGCCTCCCTCCCACCAGCCACTTGTGCTGAGCCACTTGTGCTGAGCCTATAGGGATGCCCTCACCTTGGGCATCTTCAGAGAGCTGCTGCTGCTAGGCTTCACCTGGGCTGGGGGAGTGAGAGCCTCGCTGGCCCCTGTGTGGCTGTAGGTGCACGTTTGCTGGGGAGATGTGTCCAGGTGGGTATTCGTAAGAGGGGGGTATGGGGAGGGGTACTTGCCCCCAACTCCTGCAGCCACTGTCAGGTGGACCTGCTGGAAATGAGCTCCTCCATGGGCAGCCCTGGTGCCAGATAGGCTGGGATAGGGGCACCTCAGCTGGGGTTTGCTTGGGCAAGTGGCTCCACATCACGCTGATGCCCTGCTCGCAGCATGGGCAGACTATAGGACTCCACACCAAGCCAGGTCCGGTCCTTCCACAGAGGCAGAAACAGTCAGAGATGGCTCCACTGGGGATATCTGGCATCCAGAATTTCTTTTGAGGTCGCCTCTGAAAGTCAGAGCATGTAAGTTTAGGGCTACGCCTTAAAGAAATCCAGATTTGGCAACACCACCCGCTCCGTCCTCCTTCAAGCTCCTTGCAGACATGTCGCCTTACGGTCGGTGGCTGTGATCCAAGGCTGGACATGATGAACTGTGACTGTCCTTCCTATTCCTCTTCATTCTTCTTCACATTTTTTGTTTTTAAATCAATTCCCTCTGCCTTTCATTTACGATTTTAAGTGAGAAAATGCCTAACTTGTTTATAAATTCATTTGCTTACACTTTGGTTTCCCATTTTCTGCTTCTGTTTATTTAATGTCTATGACTTCCACAAATATGACCACCTGTAGACAAGAGGCTTTGTGTTCTAAGTCAGATTTTGACACCTTAACCTGCATTTTTTACGCCCTTCACTAAATACTGTTGTAGTTAGATGCCTGCAAAAAGAGGCGTTTGCCTACTTGTAGGCACCGTGCTAATATTTACATATTGGGAACACAGCAATGTTTATTTTCTCTTGAGAAAAAACTATTTTAAGATCTTTAAATGAAAGACACAGGACCAGGAAGGACGACTTTGCGTCCCTCTGCGTACCGTCCTAAGCGCTGTCCCCCAGGAGGCTGGGCAGTGTGGACCTCTTCACCCTCCTGTGCAGCCTTCTTGGAGTGTAATACCCTAATAATTCGATCAAGAAGAAAAAAAAAAAAGAAAGTTTGATGAAATTTTCTCATTACTAGTAGATATCGGTGGGCTCTTTTGATGGCTGCAGCACATTACAGTTCATCTCTGCCGTTTACTTATGGCATTATCTTACTTTCACTTCTCCTTCACGGGGAAAATAAAATATTTTGTTAGGCTGACAGATGAGGATTCATGCTCTGTTCTTTCAGTAATTTGGAAAATGAAAATATACTGCTCACAGGGTGGTGGGTTTTTTTGGACAGATCTATATTTTATCCTTTCATGTCAGAAGCGAGACAGATTAATGGCTTCTGGAATTTATTTCCAATGCTGATTTTGTTTCCAAAGTTTCAAGAGCGACAAGACAGATCCGCAGTCCTCTCTCCGCTGGGAGAAGGAAGTGGCATCTGTTCCTGCTTTGTCCTCAGAGCTGCCAGCGAGGGTGTCTGGATCAACCATCCATCCTCTGCCAGCGCATCCAGTCAGCTGGCAAAGCGGGCCAGAGAGCCCTTTTCTGCCGATGCAAATGAGAATTGGCCTGAAGTGCTCTAATACATGGGAAGGAGCCAATAGTCCCTCAGTTTGCTGAGGGAACAAAAGAGTTTTAAATCATCTTTGTTCTCCTCGTTCTTGGGTCTTGTGCTAAGCAAAGCTCAGCTGGACTTAAAAGACCTTGGCTTCCTGCTCTGGCTGTTACTCTGATTTCTGTTGCGCTGGCTGTCCCGATGCCGAGATACACAGCAGGTACGCGCAGCTAGTTGCTTTCTGTCCTAAATGGTATTGAAATGCTAAGCTTCACACGTGGCCCCGCTACCTTACAAGTGAGCTACTGCTTCTGCCTGGTCCCACTGCGAGCCAGAAGATCTGTGCTGCAGTTCCTCGGTCCTTCTATGAATGTTTTGATCAGCCCCAGCTTTCTGGAAGGCACTTTTTACGTCTTTCTGGACGTTGCTGATCCAGGATGGTGGTTTGCCAGTTACAGGCAGCACAGGGTAGTCATAATCCAAAGAGAGCCAGAAATACAGAGGGTTTGCACAGGGCAGCTCTCCCAGAGCCTCAGCCAGGAGAGACCTGAGCACGAGGCAGCACGGGGGGATGAAGGCAAGGGCCAAAGAAGCTGCTGGCTGCATCAGCTGCTGTTTCACCCTCGCCTCCCCGCTGACTACAATATGCCACTGAAGCCAAATCAGATCAGCATGGTGCTTGCTCTGATGCAATTTTCAGTGTGAACTGGAGCGGGAAGAATAGCATATCTGAACTCCAGAAGAAACCGTTCACACACTGGCTTTCTGACACAACAGATGCCCAAGCCTCCCTCCCTCCCACAGCAATTTCTGCTTCTCTCCATAGCTTGTTGCTGAGCTGGAGCATATTTTATAATCCAGATTTGATTTAAGCTCTTTGGGTGATGGTGAATTCACAACCTACTGATCTAAATTGTTCTAATTAACTAAATGGTTAAGAATTTTCTGATTTATCCCTTATCTGAATTTATCTGTCTTCAGCTTCTAGCTGCAAAATCTTATTATGCCGATGTCAACGAGATTAAGGTTTCCCCTCCATGCAGGTACACAGGGTGGCATTAATCTGTCCAGTCTGAGACATCTGCAGTGTACATCTATATCTGCACTAATCGTTGGTGCAACTTGTATGGTCAAAGGAGAGAAGCGGAGCCTAACACAATGCAAATTACCTCCCTTAAAATGCCAAGTACAGATCAGGTGAATTATCCTGCAGAATTGGTGATTTCTGGTAATTTCCTTTTTCTTTCAAGCTCGACGTCCAGCCCATCTGTAGACGTCAATATTTAAGGGAGGTGAACCTCCACAGCCTAGAAGTAGTCACCGCTTCATCTAGTGAAGCTATTTGGACTGAGTTATTGTTAAAGCTGCTGAGGAAAAACCCCTTTATGAAACTGATAGAAATGCCAGGCCTTGAGCATACTTCTTAGGAAGATTCAGCTCTGTTCTTCACTCTGTACCGGCAAATGCTGGTTGGTGGCTGGAAATTACTTTCATCTCACTGCAAAGAGACAGTGCCATGTCTATTTGTCACTTTGGTCCCATTTCAGCTTTCAGGGTTTATGCATGTGCAAATTATACCTGTTTCCAGCTTTCAGTGTTTGAGTTACCTGGAATTTATCTTGCTTCCCTGCAAATAGATTACACAGAAGAAAGAGTGTTGATTTTGAAACTGAGGAAACAGTGGGGTAGTATTTCCTTTCCTTCATCTGATCTGATTTAGAAATTATTTCTACCTCAGCCATGGAAGAGAATAGACTGTCGGTGTTACATCCAAAGAGAGTTCAAAGCCTGTTTTTAACTATATGGAGAAATGGGTTAAAATCAATATGATTCAGCTTTAATTGATTTCCTATAGGGAAGAGTCTGCCTTATAATATCTGAAAGCCATTAGTCAATGTCTCTTTGAAGTATTAAATTTATTATGAAAACCCTAAAGATATTCTATTTTAAATCCATGGAAGCTTATGTGCTTACTGGATTATAGCTGCGTATTAAATCTAACACTCACCATCTAATGGATCACAGCAGCATTTTCACACTGCTATCGTTGCTCTGAATCTCTTCTTGGTCCTGCACGCTCACACAAAAGGTGCCTATAAAATGCCTTTCTGGCATTATGCCCACTTAATTACCATCCTGGGGATTATAATAATGGGAACAAGGGGATCTCCTTGGAGAGTACAAGGTCCATGCGATAGCTTCTTTCCGTCCTTTAATGTTTAGGACCTTCCTCCGGATGCTCCAGGTACTGGCTTGGGTTGTTAGCATGGTTTGTTGTGCTTGTGTATGTGCCTAGCCATGGGATTTTCTGTCCCTGCATGATGTTTATATTTACCATGCCTCACACCAGCAAAAGTGCGACTCGGGGAACGTCCCTCACCTCCGCTGTGCTACAGCACAAAGCACAGAGCGTCTCAGCTTGTGGCTGCAGGCTACATGCACTGATTAAACCCACTGAGCGTAAGTAGCCCTGACAGCTCTATCAGTGGGATGTTTTATGGGGCTCCAGCCAACCCAGCACAGCAGATAACCACTGGGATTTCTGCCCGGTGCTCATGCACCACTGCTGGCTTTGCAAAGCACGTGCAAAGCACAGACACTGGCACGGAGGCTGATGGAGGGGCAGGAAGGTCTAATGCTGAAATCACGCTTCAGAAAGGGGGGAGGCAGGGGGCAGCACGTTGATGAGACCTGAGCTTGCAGAGGGGGAAAGGGGAAGGAGTCAGGACAGCTTTTTCTCAAGCACAATGATCTTGGTAGTCAAAGACAGCATTGGCACCATGGGACCTGGGACACTGGGACACTGCTGTGGCCCCTGACTAGCCGCAGGTCCTGGCTTTCCTGGGTGGGAGCCACCCTCTGTCTCTCTTTGGCAGAAAACCTGTGAGAAACAATCCAGTAAGAGCAAGGCTCATGTGTTACCTTATTTTATCAGATTCTCAGCCAAGATTTCTCCTGGTAGCAGGGAAAAAACTTTTGTAGTAAATAAAAACACTGCATTTCAAAAGCTCCTACAGGGTGTATCTGCAGATATTTATTCTGAGGAAACATGCCCAGGTCCATTAACAGAGAAAACAATTTATTCCCAAGAAATAAAACTACTGAAAGATGAAAAATTAATTTAGATCAGGGGCTTTGTGTCAAATAGATTGCCTGTTTATGAGCTAGAAACAACGTTTTTTTCTCTTCATCCTTTTAAAACTTCTTTATCAATGTTCTGAATGGTTAGAGCTTTGGCAGTTCTAGTTCATGAACTGGGGAATTAGGTTTTAATTCCTTGTCTTACCTTAACATCTTTAATAAATCAGATTTTCATCTCCTATTTTTTTTCTTTTTTGGAGGGGGGAAGGCAAGTGAAGTTATAGGAAATGTTCAGAGCTATGCAAGAGGAACCAGTTTCAGTGTGGAATGAGCTGGGCACACTCAGGCCCAAAGAATAAATTCACTTTCTAATTACTTGCAATTTTTGCCTCATGGAACATTCAAAGTGGGAATTTCTGCCACAGTAACAGAAACAGGGCATTTCCCACGTGAATGTAAATGCCTGAACGCAATTCCCTCCTTCCCACTTCAGTGAGAGTGGAGCTTGCCCAGCACCATGGGGAACTGAGCTGCTTGTGCATTGCAGCAGTGCAGAGCTGGGGGTGTAAAGAAGGTGATGCCCTCTGATGGGACAGAGTTTGGGCTGCTAAATCCAAAGCTATTAGCTATGGACAAGCTATGGACATGCAAGCTGCAGGCTGCAGAAGTATGGAAGTTTGGGTGTACCCAGAGAGAAACCCACTGTCTGCATGCTCTGCCCCTCGCCCTTTCCTGAGTACCTGCTGTTGGTCACTGGTGCAAACGTGGCGTTGGGTGAAACAAGCCCTTGGTCTGAGCAAAAGGGTCCTCCCAAGGCTTTAACGTACTCTTGGAGATGTGGCTCCTACACCAGTCTGAGTATTGCAAGAGCTTGTTCTCCTCGTTAGTCTAAATACAGATCTAAAATTTTCTCACCTCTAGTTTTGCTCCTTTTCAGGAATATTTTCTGCCACAATTTTCAAACTAATCTGGAATTGGAGATGGGCTGATGCTACTCCAGGAAAGGCAGTGTGGCTGCATTAAGAGCATCAGGCTACAGAGTGGTACACCAGCATCACCAGGCTGAAAGGTTGGATTCTCACAGTCACATGTGGAAAAATAAATCCCAGTAAAGGGATGCATCATTTCACTGGTGTCCTGGAGAACCAAGACATTTGATAAGGGGAAAACAAACAAACAAACTCCACAGCTATTTCTCTCATCCCAAAGGCCTCTTCAGACTGTTTTTGCTCACGTACTTGGTATTTAATGAACAGAGTGCAGAAGTGGCTGTTATTCAGGAATAAAATCTGTCCCGAGTGTCAGAGAGCTTGACTACTCCCGTACAAACCAGTCCATCCATTTGTGAGATCAGAAGTGTCACATCGGGAGTGTACGGGGCTCCGGATGAAGAGCAGGGAAATAATTTTGCCCAGACAGGACAAGTCTGCTGATCATTACTTGCTCTTGTTTAAAAGGCTGCAGTTGTCCAATCAGGGCAGAAGCAGCAGCACCCCAAGAAGCGTCTGCAGCAATCACGTCTTGATGAAAAGTGCTTACAAAATCATCAAATGAAGAAAAATGTGCACGAGTTCTGCAGCCTGGAGGGCTCATCCCTCCTCTTGGTTTGCTGTTTGAAGTAAGTTTTGAAAGTTTTTGCAGTTATTTCAGAACAAACGAAATGATTGTTTTCATTTTAGGAGTGGATCTTTTTATGCTTTTAAAATTAAATCCAGGCAAATTTTGAACTGAACTATAACTTCAAACTGTAAAAGTCAATAGTTTGCATTTTAAACACATCAAGACAAAACATTATAATTTATTTAATCCCCAAAGTTCTCTTCTGCAGGTCAATGGGGCTCATTCTTGTATATTAAAATGATTTTGTATATTCAAAATGAATGTACAAGTAATTTGTCTGATACAAAGAGATTTTAGTAATACGGTATTTGCCTGAAAATTCTTCTCCACTAGTTAAATAAAGGCTTTTTAATAGTGAATGGAAGATAGGGCTATTCCCTAAAGCCAAAATACTTTTACATATGGATGTAGGCAGTGGTTCACTAGGTCAAACAACTAATTTTAATTTACTCTTGCTAAGTAGAGCAACATTTTAGGCTTTTTAATAAAGACTTATGATGAACTTTCATAGTATTATATTGAGTGTTTCCAAACCCAGTTTGCTGACTCAGCAAATTTTCTCCTTTGTTTGCAAAGTTTCCAGTAACTATTCAGACTATGAAAAGGAATGTTAAATATTATTAGGGGGTTCCGACTTTACTGTTTGTGAAGGCTTTGATGGGGTAAGAATCAAAAAGGCCGGAAATGACAAAATCTGGTGCTCATAACGGAAGAAGAAGAAAGGAGATTAAGTGTTTGGTGGGACTCAGCAAATGAGAGACTTATGGTTGGGTAAGTATTCCTGAGTCAAACATACAGAATTATCAAAATGCTGTATTTGTATTCAGACACTGTGTTTCAAGTCTGAAAAGAAAAGTGAAATGATGTGATGGGGAACTGCAAATCTCTTCCATGAGAAAAATCACTTTCTTCCATGCTTAGATGCTTTGGCAAAACAGCACATATAAATATAATACAAGAAAATAATGTATTGATTTTGCCATTAAATGTTATAACACACGCTCTGTTGTTCCAGGAAAGGTTAATCGTGTTGCCCAAAAGAGAAACATGCTATTATGTTCTAACCTATTCCTTTAAGTAATGAAAGAACATTTAAAAGGTATTACCGTAGGCCACAGCACAGTGTAGGAGAGGCTAACTATTAACTTAGCATACATGATGAGAAACAGGCATCAGTGCTTACTGGAGGGCCAGGCTTTGCCAAACATAGTTTAAAAGACCGTTTATTTGTTAATGTGCCAAAGGCTTCATCAGCCCCCTCACTTGTCACCCATCCCTGTTTTCCTGCATACAAATGAGTTTCTTTTATTTCTCTACCTCCGTGCGGTGGTAGTAGCAGTTAAAGCAGAGTGAGGCAGAGACACTCAAGTAAATAAAAGGAACTTTGCATTTCACCTTGGCGTGGTCAATGAATGTTGCCTGTCAATCTGTGCCATCCATTCAGTAAAGCCCTGCTGCACCCTGTGTTTGTCAGGTACTACTACCCCATGGCTACCCAGTCCAAGGCATGTCCTCTAGCCTAGCCAAATAAATCCCCTACAAGTATCTCATGGAGAGAGACAGGTCCTTGGAGAAGGCAATTCATCTGAGCGTAGATGCCTGTTTTAGACTCAGATGAATGATCCACTAGCAAAACCTCCTTTCGCCTAGAGTCTCAGCATCAAGCTTAGAACTAATTTTCAGACAGCTAGATGTAGATGACTCAGTTTGAGATTAAGATATCTAAATGTAGTTTGTTTTTTTTTTTTTCGGTGCAAGAACTATCTGCCCACATTACTTTTACAAGTCGTGGCATCTGTGCACAATGCCATCAGTAGAGCTGAGGAGATGAGCATGCGCTGTCGACTGCAGGGTGGGTCGAATCATAGAATATCCTGAGTCATAAGGGACCCACAGGGATCATTGAGTCCATCTCCTGGCTCCACACAGGACCACCCAAAAAACAGACCATCTGTTTGAGACTGTTGTCCAAGTGCTTCTTGAACTCCGGCAGGCTCAGTGCCATGATCACTGCCCTGGGGAGCCTTTTCCAGTGCCTGACCACCCTCTCAGTTAAGTCTTTCTCCAGACTTCACTGACTGTAAAGATAAGGGAGAAGAAAATCTGCTCAGTTCACGCATTTTAAATCAAATCAGGATATGAGAGGTTTATTGGTTTATTAACGACATAAAATTAATGACTAATCAACATATATTCAGAATCGATATTAGCAATACAACAGATAAACCACAATACGACATGCTTACACAGCAGTAATACACAACTAAAATTTTCTAAACACCTCTCTTTAACGAATCCCCCAAATTCCTGTGTCACACCCACCCCCACTGAGTTGTATGCACCCCTCAGACCACGTGGGTTACAAACACAACCTCCCTGGAAATGTGGGTTCCGCTGCTTCACTCCCCTCCTGATGGAGGTGTGGGTCCTCCAGCTCCATGCACACCTGGGCTGCTGCAATCCCCTGCTGTGCACACCAAAAAGAAAGTCCCCATGAATTCCCTTGTATGTGCACCCCAGGTGGAGGTCTCGACCCTCAGGGCAGGTCCCTGAGGTGTCTAGAACCAGTGCATGTGCTCTGGGGTATGTGAGAGGTGCTGGGATGACTGGTGTACGTGACATGGGACCTAGGTGAGACCCACGCCTTCCTGGATAGTAGTTGGAAGTCCGATAGGATATCCTAAAGCGTTTCAGTTGACATTGGAGAGCTACATCCAGATAACTGAAACCAAGCTATGTGTTCTCTGTCCTCCTCATGTCTGCATCAGGATAGGCATTCAGATGGACTGTGATCAACCAGTCAGTCCTAGGGGCTCAGTCCCACGTTCTCATGAAAACTTCCAGATTTCATGTCTTGCTGCTTGCACCTTACACGCTTTCTGCTCCTGGACAAGTTTAATGGCTTTTTTGCCTTTAGCTAGAGTTCCTCCCTTAGTGAAATAAAATGATAGCTCTTTAAGCTCCATGCTCCAGTCCCTCCATCACCTTTACCGTTAAGTACAATTCTACTAAGAGCTGAGGAGGGAGTGATGGAGAGACAGGAGACATATCTAAGAGTGCAGGAAGCTCTGAGTGCTGAGGCATGCCCTTTTTGCAAAATTGTGAGTAGATGAATTGATTTAGATTTCAAGGAGATCTAAGCAGGCTAGCAATTAACCATTTCCAGGAATGACAGGCTGACCCCTGCAGCGTAATGCATGGGGAAGGCATTTTCACTGCCAAGCCTGATGTTTTATTCAGAGTTTGGGGTAAGAAGTGTTGATTAACTTGATAGGGTCAGATTCTGTCTCCGTGCAGTCTGGCCACCACCTTTCTCTTGGTGTCCATGTGTGAGGGAAAGCAGCATAAGGGAAAGGGGGTGTCACTAGGCTCTGCAAGAGTGGGAAGATGCGGCACTGTGAGAAGACAGCATGTCCTGACCTCCCCAAACCAAAACCCAGTTTTAAAGGGTGTCCCTTTAGCTGCTGAGATGGACATTTCATAACAGCATCCGGGCTGAGTGTTTATTCTTCATACCTGGGGAATTTCCCCTCTGCCTCCATGCCTTCAGCTTTCACTCCTCCTCTGTCTCAGAGCAACCCATATCTTCTAGATCTTTTCATCCATACTTCTTCAGGAATATTTACTCAATTACTGGGGGATTAGTGGTTGTCACTCACAGCAGGAACGTGCTCCTTGCAGCTCCCCACAGACACGGCTGGCAGAGGCGCATTGCAGGTTTCTCAGGAGTGAAAGGGATGAAGGAAGTCTTCTGTTTAAATAGAAACAACCCAAGACTGGGAGTTTGGCTGTATTTGAGTTTGATACTGAATGCTGTGTTATTGCCAAATCAGCCTCTTTCTCCTGTTCTTTTCAGATTGGTTTTGTTTCCATAATGATCACATTCAAAAATACCCTTTAAATCTTTTTCAACTAAAAAAATGACTTTTTAATGACATAGAAGTTTTGATGGAACTGTTTCCATTTTCATTCCTTCTAAAAAAAGAGCTACAGCAAACTTTTTCAATTTGCGAACAGAAATTTAAATACATGACAAAAGCACAACATTTTCAATGACATTTTTCTTTCTTTTCATGTAAAAAAGATTATATATATATATGTATATACATATTTATATCTTCCCAAAGCTGCTTTTACAAAGAAATACAGAAGAAGCTCTCAAAATTGTTGCAGATGACTTTCCTTTTTCAAAGCTGGAATGAGACAGTGCTTATGGGGACTGCTGGAGCCAGTCCTTCTCTCACAGGTTCCCCACCAGGAGAGGAAGAAAGGTTGAAAAATGTACTGCGTTAACCTATGAGCTCCCCATGGAACACAACCTCTCGCTTAGTGCTGGAGTTTCCCAGAAATTCATGTATTCTGGCATATATAGGCATTTGTACAGTTCCAGACAATGGAAGAGGTAAATTACGAGGAAGTATTTTAGGAAGACTGAAACCCACAAGGCAGTTCAGGGGGACAGTGCACAACCCTGGTGTTTACAGGGTTGTTTTTTTGTTTTGTTTTGTTTTTGTTTTTGTGAGACTCTAGAGTCTTTCTTGGTTTTATCTGCCACCTCTCTAACTGCTCAGTCTCCTGTAACATCTTCTACATCTTCTGCTGAATCCTTTTGGAAAAAATTTTAAATCACTTCCTTCTACTATAAGGAATTGTGGTTTGCTGTCTGCATAGTTGTCGTATCCTTCTCCTCCAAGCTCCGTGTTTTCTGACTGCTTACAGGTGTTACAGACTTGCCAATACTCAATACTAAGCCCCTGGACATCCACCAAATCCTATTGTCTGACTTCCCATTAATATCTGAAGGCATTTAATTTTATCTATTTAATCCACTTCTCTAGAGACTCATTTTTTCTCTCTGGGAGGATACTTACACACTGCAATAAAGACCCCTTTCATACTTCTTTCTTTCTTTTTACGTAATCTAAATGGATCCAGCTATCTAAGACTCTGAGGCAAAAGCATTTTCAGGAGCCTTCCCATCATTTCACACCTATCTTCAACAGTTGCCTCAAATTTGGAGCAGCTGTAACACCAAAAGCGCATGCACAATCCAGCACTGCACATTGTGCCACACCCTGGAGATCAGTGCCCTGCACCGAGGACAAATTTTCTCCCTTTTTCTTCTCACTGGTCTCCTGGTTTGGCACCCAAGGACTGCAATAGCAGGTTTATAGCCGTGGCATCTTCTGGAGTACAGGGTGCGATTCCACTTACAATTGAGCAGCTTCTACATTATTAATCTGACATCCTCTCCAGAACTTGTGCTTTAAAACACATATTTTATGCATGCTCTATATAGGTCTTACATGCTTTCTGTGTTCCCATATTTTGCACCTTTCTGTTAAAACTCAAGTTGTTAGAGTAGGCTCATGTTAGCAAGCAAACCAGATTGCTTTGATGACTAACTGGTACTTTAATTTATTCAACAATTTTTGCATGAGACAAATATTCCTTGACCTTTTTTTATTATCTTTAATTTTAATTCTTAATCATTGCTTACCTGATTGGATACTGTTTGGCCTAGAACAGCAAGGAATTTTTTCAAGCATGTGTGATACAGGTTCATCTTCCTGCTCCTCCTGATAATACCATAAAGTTGCTTATGGGAGGTTTATGTCTGTGATGGACCACTATTACTCATCTCTCAACTTCCTCTTGACAATTAGCCTATCTCAGTTCTTCTTTTAAAATTCTTCATATTGTTCTTAAGGATGGATTTTTCTCTGGTGCTTTTATACACATTTATAACTTTTCTGTACCTCATTAACTTCTCATTTATATTGATTGCTAGCTACTTTCCTTTTTTCCTCCATTTATTATATAGGGCTATTTTATTTCCAATTGCTGCTCGCCTTCCATCGCTGAACTAGGATGGCCTTTTGCCAAGGTTCTCAGCTTGACATCAGTTAGTCTGCTGATACACCGAGACTATGAGCCGCCATCCTGACCAGTAACGTCTCCTTGCTTCTTACTTTCTCCCTTTCCTCCCAGGCAGTCTGCCTGTCTCCAGCTATTGTCTCATTTCCTACTTAGACGAAAAGCTTTTTGGTCGGAGATTTCTGTCTTTGCGCAATATCTACCAGGGCTTGATCTATTGCAAGAAGTCAGTAACTCTAAGCTACAGGTTGATGCTCACCAGAGGAAACTACCTCAGAAGGTACCACCAGGCATCTGCAGCAATCAAAATGACTGCAGCAAATCAAAATGAGAGCATGCCTAGACCATTTCGGCACAGAAGAAGGCAAGGTAGCTGAAACCACTGCTAAAGGTGTTTTCTATAACCCTGGCTCACTTTGTATTGAAATGGATTAGGGCTGCTCACATGGTTGGTTGACTTGTGTCATTCAAGCAAGGGGGTGGTTTTTATGCACAATAATCTCATAAATCTTCCTCAAATATTGTGTGAGCAAATGATAAGTAATAATGATTTGAATCCGGACACAGGACACCAATCTCTTTGACCCTGACTTTCTTTGATTGCTTTTCCCATGGAAGAAGTGAGAGAAAGGAGGTAAAAGCTCCCTCGCATTCTGGTTGCATTAGAAGCCACCCTGGTGACGTGAATACCTGTTTCCCTTTCTCTAAATAACACACTGCTGCATGTCATGATCAGCGGCTTTGACTAATGTAATTATTAAATACTCAAAAGTTGTACTTGCATTTGTCAAAACAGATCAAAGTTATGCTTTTATTAGTCTCCATGCATGTAGTGTGGGTCTGATAATACATCAGTTACTACTTATTATTCAACCAGTACAAGTGGAATGAAAGAAGAAAAAGAGGGTTTGTGTGTGTGTAATGCTATTTTTCAATTAGTCTGCTTGTGGTTTTCAGCATTAAATTGGATAAGTGAAAGATGGTGGATAGGACCCATCTGCCAGGAAATTGCTAGCATGTGGCCATCTGTTGCTATCCTGCATTTGATCAGCGGTACAGAGTGTGTGCTGATTAATTCATTCAAGTCCCTCTGAGGTACACAGCCTGCCTAAGAATATACATCCTAATAAATAAAAACTCAATCAGAGAAAAGCATTTCATGCAAATATTGACTATTGTCACTGTTGTGTAGAACAAACATGAGGGACTCTTCCCCTTCCTTTTTCCCTCCTCTCCCTGCTCCAGCACAGCTAGGATCCCATCTGAAAGAAAACCAACTCAGCTGCTCAGAAGGAGCCATTCCCACGTATAGCGCAGCTCTCTCTGATGTTGAATAAGTAGGCGCTGTGGAGAGAATAGATCAAATTCTTGGCAGCTTTAAGCTCACTAATGGCAGGACACTTTCACCAAGACCCAGTCCATCAATTCATCCGAGGTGATCCGTGCCATGCTCCCCTCCTTTCACTGGGGGCCTTCAGGCTCAACTCTGCTTGTCAGGCACCTGCTGAATGAAAGTGCACCCTAAAAGTCCCTGCATGCCCTCAGGCCATATCAGAGACACAGCCAAGGCTGGCCAAGAAAAGCAGTGCCCATCCGGAGATCCTGTAGGCATCTGCGGGGGAAGCCGATCCTGAAGGTGTATATGCTGCCCTCAGCTTAGCAAAAGGACCTGCACATGTTAAATGTCCTATCTCTGAGCTTTCCAAAGGGGAAAGCCTATATGGCTCCTTTTGAAATAATAATAATAATAATAATAATAGCAATAATAATATTGTATAATGAAAACAATTACAAAATGGAAAAGGATAAAATGTTTCAGGAGACTGAAGTCCTTTTCCTTTTTTTACCGGAGTCCTTTTCCTCCTCTAGCTCAAGATGGATAAATTGGATCTTTCATCCTTTTTCAGGGTAGTTACAATTTTCAAAAACTCATGAACTGTAGCCCCTCCAGCCCTAACCCTCAACACCTTCTACATGCCTCCTCTGTTTCACCTCCCAGAGCCCACTGCAGTTCATGTGGGCTTTTCCATGCCTATCAGAAGTGGACAGCCAGGGCATCCTGACGCCGGTCCATAGGACTTCTAGGGCGTCACATACTCTGGGGTTACAATAAGGCGGATGAAGGTGAGCTTTGATATGCCACAAGTTGTCACACACAGGCGTAACTATAGAAAGATGTATTTACAGCAGCAAGTAGGCTTTCTGGAAGTAGTACAACTGCTCTGAACTGCTTGGGCTTCAGACGTTAGACAAAAATACTAGAAGGCATTCTAATGCTTGACAACATCCCTCCATTCTCCAATATTGTCATGACACAACATCCACTTGCAAGGTGACCAGGGCCAGATTCCTAAATTCTTCGAGTGAACAGTTAAAGGTTTGAATGCATGCCAGTATTTACTCTCTAGAGTGCAGAGAATAAATATTTCCACTTACCAAAAAATTGTTATAAAACATCTACTTTTGTGGTTGTTTGGTTAGCACATCACAGCTTGCTTTGCTAGACTCATCATTGCTTTTATAGCCTTGATAAGGTTTATGATTGTTTTAATACACCAGGTCCTTGGGTAAACCCAGCGGTACCATCAGAGGCTTTCATTAGGGATGTTACAACTAAAAATAGCAGTCATGCTCAGAAGGCGTAGTGATCAAGTACATCCCTTGCTACACCAAATAACTCTCTTGTTTATCTTTTTCTCAAAACATGTTTTAAATGGTGTGTTTTTTTACAGCATTTTATTCTAACAAAAAGTTCATAGCATTTGTCCTTCCTTTTGTCATGCTTAAACTTGGAGGAGCAACAGAATGACTGAGCAGTGGTAAGAGCTGAATTAAGAATGCTATCTTCTACAAAGCAAAATCACAGATTAAGTTGCTTCCAGGGAGAACTATTTACTATTCAGCCTTCAAATAAAAAAGCGAATGAATAGTATCCCTTAGCAACCCTGACAAAATCCTTGATTTATAGCTGGAAATAAACAGTTAAGCTTTATTAGATACAATCATGTAAGTCCTCAAATCAGAGGTAATTCAAAGCTGGTGAGGTCCAGAATGGTGTATCTGAGCCCTCAGATTTGAGTTCAGTTTATCCATCTTTGCAAAATTAGCTTTGTCAAAATTGCAAAATGTGACTGTAGCATTGAAGAAAGAATGAAATTCACCCAAGGTGGCAGCACTCCTCAGCAGTGCTCTGGCTCCTGGGAATTTGCTGGGCCCTTCCCCTGCCTCCTCCTCTCCCCAGGTACTTGCAGGAGTTACACCGCTATAGGGCTGAATGAGCCCCGAATTTGGGTCATTTATGAGCAGGGTTGCATATGCCTGAAAGAGACAGGGACTTTGGGGCCTCAGCTACTGCTGGATTGCTGTATCATGGCCCTGTTCTAGATTCTAAGAATATTTAGAGGTTTAGGGACCAAACCCGGATGCAGCTCCTGTCAGCATGGGAGAACTGGCTGAAAATTCACTCATGGAAAATCCGCAAGTCTCTGATCCTTTCTCCTGCAGACTGATTTCTGCCCGTGGGACATTCTAAACTGATGTGCTTAACAGCAGGAAGAAATGGCTCTAACAGAAAATTACTATCCTTAAACATTTGTTTTCGCTTTCTCTACCATTCGGCTCGACGTTTTGAAGGTGGGTGACTGTCACTACGGGAGGTACTATGAGAATTAGTGGGATAGCCCTCTAGAAGTGTTTTGGGTACCTGTGATCATTGTGAACTTGCTTTTTACCTCCAATACCAAATTCTGGGTGGACAGAACAGAACTAATTGATTGGAGCTTGTTTTAATATTAAATGGGAAACCTCTGTTAGTAGAATCTCAGAGAAAAATGTCAAGGTTTAATTGCTTTCTGTGCTTTTGCATACACACACGTACACATGCACACAGAGAACTGTCACAGATTTTCCTTCACACCTTCAGGGTTCAAGTGCTGTTCCCACGCTCTTCCTGTTTCTGGGGATCTTATCCAGGGGCCTGTGGGCTTCCACACCCCCCAGCACAGCAAGTTCACAAACCAGCACTGCAGGCAGCTGAAGGACTGCCCCGTTACCTTCCAGATACCCAAGAGCAGAGCTTTGCATGACTAAGCCAGGAGCTTATTTATAGGTACTGTTAAACCCAGAGGAATGGTTTCCTTGTGCTTGTGGCAGTTACCATGACATTTCTCTTTAAAAATAAAAGAAAAAGAAAGATTTAGGTAAAAGCAAATGTAATAAGCAGCTAAAAAAAAATAATAAAAAATCCAAGGTAGACAACATTTTTGCAGACATTTTAAAACCAGAAATTGAGAGAGTTTGGAGAGCTGTAGCCATTGCTCTTACCCTGCTTACATCCAGCCCACAGGCTGCCAGACCAAAGAGCTCTGTACAGCCCTGATGTGTCTGGAGACACTGCTTTTCATATTACCCCTGTCCTCAATTAACAAATGAAATTGTCACGACTAACAAAAGACTTTCCATGCCCATGACCCAAGCAGCTTTATGAGTGTTTAGCAGGCACCAGCCTCACGTCTGTAATACAGGGCTGTTTGCTTCCAGTACTGACTTATACAGTTCCCCAAATGCCTGTTTATTACAGGATGTGAGAATGATGGGACATACAGACATCTGTGTTAACCTCACTGTGTTCCCCGTCTGAGTCCTGCCCTAATTAAATTTGGGAGCCTGGTAATTTCTCCATGGACCAGTTTGCAACATCGACAGCAAGTTCTCTGCTGAGATAATGAAACTGTTATAATCTGTAGGATATGCTTTCCTGGGCTGCAGAGTTTATATTTGGGGTTAAAAAAAGAGCAGAAAAGGCTTGAGTTTTTATCATTTTTCCATCTAGATGGTAACTAGCAGTTCTTCAGCTCCCTGGGAATTCCCCACACGCCGCTGACACCGTCAATCACGGTGCTCAGCTCCATCTCTGATGCTCAAACATGTTGAAGTTCACTTTAATTTGTAACAGGCTGTACTTTGGGGCCCTTTAGAAGCCAACATGATATATTTGTTATCAGTAGCCGGTGCCTTTGTTTTTCTCAGCGAGCAGAATGAGAAGCCAGCAACCCCGCTGTGCTGAGACGGAGCTGGAGAACAACACGGCTCAGGCTCCGTCCTCGCAGCCCGGTCTGCGGAGCGGGCTAACGCTGCTCTCAGCATTCGTCTGACATCCACTGGGACGTGCAGAGGGATGTATTATCTTTATTTATTGAGGCCCCCACCATGGTTTGGATCACTCCTTAACAAGGTCACCATAATCACATTGCAATCAGGCTGCCCTTTTCCTTCCCAGTCCTGTAATTAGTGTTTGCCCTTGTAACTGGAAGATTAACCACATGACCTATTATTAACCTCTCTTCACCTATTATGGTCTCTTTGGTGTTCTTTTTTAATGCAGATACTGTTGAAACAGGGGCTGGTTTAATTATATTGTATTAACATGGGAGAGATTCTCAAACATGTAGGGAATGTGGTGATTAGAGATTTAATGATAACTGCAGTATCTGAAAGTGTAAATGTTGTATAATTAGAGAGTAACTCCAGTGCAACAACACATGGTACTCTGTGCTCACTACAAATCACAGCGGCTCGACTGTACAAATTGATGACATATGCAGATACACTCTCTGTCCCATGGAGCCCCATTTCAGGGCATCCAGTCCTGGTTCTGACAGTCAAGAGCCTGATGAGGGCTCATAGCCTCATTCCAGGTAGTTTTCAGTATCCCTCCATTGGGGGGGCCTTCACAAATTGCCCCAGTGCTCATTCCGCGTATTCACCAAGGCCTGGAGTGGCCCCGAGGCCACCTGGTCCAGCCAAAGGCAGGATGCAAGAGCAACAAAACGTAAGAGGAAGGATAATGATATCAGCAATTACATTACAGTTATTACAATCTATTAATGGCGCTGAATCACGCTATCAAATCAGGTCCTCCTGAGATTTCTTATCCTGTGAGTCTAATTGAACAAAACCTGAATAACAAACAAACAGAACACTGGTGACCAACAGACCACATCATTATTTTGGGACTGAGGGCTCTGAGCCAGCAGGCCTTTCATATGCTGTGAATAGTCCCCACTAAGAGAATTAAATAGAGAAGAGTCTGTACAAATGTTTTGGGGACTGCAAGCCACCTCAAAAAGTACTTGACATTTACTCACAGGTAAAACAAGCAAAGTGAGTTGTATAAGCGATACTCTGAATTATTCATCCAGTTTTGGCTCATTGGGAATGTGCTCTCATATCCTTCAGCAAGCTGCTGAATTACCTGTTACCCTTTCTGGTATTAAGGTCATGCCCTGCATCACTGCAGGAATGTGTATGCACATATATATCTCTCCTGGTCCTTGTACCGTGATTAGATCACCTAATGCCAGGTCAGAACAGCCTCCTCTCCAGAAACACACCACACTCCCAGTTTTACTTAAATGGCTAGAGGAGGGTGGATAATGGGTTAGGTAACAATGCTAGCTGCCAGGGAGTGGAGGAGGAAGCTGGCAGCAGCATCTAATAGCTTATTTCCACTTTCTGTTGGTTCTTTGATGCAAACTCTACATTTATAAAGTAAGAAACCTTCTCGAATAAACGTCAATCTGACGCTGTATTTCTCCTCCTACTCATGGTGCCCCAAGTAGACTATGTGGGACACATGATGTCCAGTCTGTGATCATGTCTGAACTGGCAGACCAAGGGCTTTTCCTGGCTGGTGAGGGTGTCCTGGCTGTCTGTGACTGACCAGGGCCCCATCCGGTGATCGTGCACCCACCTGCCTGGCAGCTGGGATCCAGACTGGGAGAAACCTGGTATCAAACACACCCGACTGCTGCTTTGTGAGAGTCCCGAAAGTCAGGAAGGGCATACAGTTTCACCCTGTAAAATGAATCAGACAAAACAGAGCTACTGAACTTCCTTACTGTGCCTCTAAAGCTGCAGTGGATGAAGTGACTCATGGACGTGGAAGGTCCCACTCACCTGCTTTGTGCATACCCTGTCTCTACTTGTCCTCAGCCAGTCTAGCACCCAATCCATATTCTGCCAATCTCATGGACAGTCCTTGCTGGACCAGGGCCCAAGAGCTCAGATGTTGGTCTCATCCTCCATGAACTCCCCATGAGCTGCAGATGGCAAGGTCTCTTTCCGTGTGATAGGATCACTTGCTGAAATTGTGGCCCCAGTGAAGACAACGGATAGGAGCACACATGCAAAGGCAGAGGTATCATGGAGCTGTGGGCACTACCACTATGTGCACTGCTCTCTCTGCCATTGTGCATGGTTTTGGATCTCCAGTGCTATAACTTAACAGCCATCAGCACCCAAGGGCTTCCAGTGCTGCCTATAGTCTTGGACTTTGTTATGTAGGATATAATTCTGGGCATAGGTGCTGCAGACATATCAACTGAGGTTAAATTTGGGGATATCCCACTCCAAAACAAAAAAAAAAAAGTGAAATAAAAAATGACTGTGATCAGCTCAGTGGGATGCCATCTTTTCATTTCTGTTCGCAAAAAGAAGTAACAAATTTAAGCATCATTTTAATCTAACAGCTTCATAACAAGTAAAAAACAAACAAGAAACAAACAGAAAAACTCCTATATTACTGCATTTGTTGTCAAGATTATCACTATAAATTCATCTCATAAATCTTTTGCCTCTAAAAATACCTATAAACACTTTATGTTTGATCTCTATTACAATTTGCTGTAATCACTAGAGAAAAATTTGAAAGCTGTCTAAATCTCACAAACAAGTAGAAAGGAGGATTTTTATGATTTATAGTGTAATCTCCTTTCCTCAGTTTTTAGGGGATATCAAAAGTGATAGTTTAATCACACATCTATCTATGACAGGAAATAAAGGAGAGATGCACGTGATATAAAGGGAGAATTCAATCCAAGCAGATACTCTATGTCGTCTGGTGATGGGAAGAAAATCACCCATATTTGCTGCTAATTCAAAGTCACTCACCATAGATTGACTCTTAAAATATTTCATTTTCTACTTAATTTGTTTGCAGTGAGTCTGAATTGTACTAACTGATTCTCATTTTTCATCTACACACAAAGTTTGATTGCTGTTGTTTTCTGATCTACACAGCCAAGGAAATACCTCCAATGGGGACCTGACAGAGTTGTTGGGATCTCTTTGCACTAACAATTTTGCTTTCTGGTAACATTCTGGTGCTACCTTCCCAAACATCCTGCAGGAGAAGTTGAGAAAACCATGCTGCATTTTCATGTGAAGAAAAATGCTATTGTCAGGTATTCCCCATGTCCAAAATCATATATATTGTTATTTTCCCCTGTGTTGTTGGACAGGTAAAGTATCTGAGATTCACAGGTCAACACTGATGTGATCTACCTGGGAATGTTTGTGTACTACTCCAATTTCTCAAGCCTGGATGAGTAACCATAGGATACCTGATGTTCAGTGGGCCCAGAGCCGAGGACAGAAATATCTGCCTGGGGGCTGAAATCAGTAAAGACCCACTAACATTGAGAATCCATTTGATAGAGAAGAGACAACCCACAATAAACTCTAAGATCAAGAAGCCATGGGGCTCTACTCCTTGTGAAGGGCAAAAAATATAACATAGGATGTCTCTTAGTGATTCCATTAACACTGACTAAGGGACAAAACTTCCCTTGGACCTGAATCACAACTGCTTCTCTATTGTCTGCAGTAGTACAGTCTTCCACACTGCACATGTCTAGCAGTATGGTAGATGACATCTGGTGTAGACTGGAGAGAGGGCATAGTGTTTCATTTAGTGGTATAATGACAGCAATTACTGGAACTCAGCTGGTAGCAGGAGATGGCGATTTTCTTGCAGGCTTAAGGTTGAGGCTTCAGACAATTAGCAAACTTCTTAAAGTCCTACAGAGATGTATGCAGGTGGAAGAATGCACTCGGGTGTAATTTTCCTCATTCCTGCCACAATGCCAAGAGAAAGAGAGAATGGAGCTCCCTATTTGTAAGAATAATTATGGCAAAGTTCCCCAGGAAATACTGAACAAACCATTTTTTAAAGCCATTGCTCTATGACACTGGATAGATTATGGTCATGGCCCTCACTGTCTTTGAAATTAATCATCCCTGGTGTATAGTGATAAAATTTTCTTTATACCCATCTCTAAATAGTTCCTACACCACTACAGACCTCTTACCTTTCCACTGCTGCCCCATGGCTGTCATGTATTCTGGCCCAGAGCCCTTCTCACTGCTGGGCATTGAGGCAAGCACTTGTTCTTGCCCATTGCTCACTTCCACCACTGATTCCCTCCAGATTCATGGCATCCAATATACCTCTTACCATCACAATAACAAGCCATAAGCTGTACCCCATTTTCAACACCAAGAGAAGGCCACTTGCATTGGTCTTGGAGGATCAGAAGTACAGATCTGAGTGTGTTACTGCTGTTTGCCGTGCTCTGAGGTGCTTTTTCTGAAGTTGTTCTGCTTATTCATAAGCCACATGTTCACATCTTTTACATGCAGTGGTTTATTTCTTCTGCTTAATGAGAGCTGATGCTTTACATGGAGAAAGGCCTTTTTTTGTGAATCATGCAGAGCATTCAGGACACAATTTGCCTGTAAGAAATCCCGGAGCAAATGTGACCTGACAACAGAAAGTTTGGTTCTTCATGCCCAGTTCCCAAAGATTTGCCAACATGAAAGCTACAATTTATGACTAATACAGCTGCAATACAGTATTTGGAAGAAAAAAAAAATCATTGATTTACACAGAAAACTCTAATTTATGTATTAACGAAGTATGACCTTCCTGAGCCAGAAAAAATTTGGTACCATTCAAAGTGAGCACTTTCCAGAGCTATGGCACTATTTCAATGACAAAGAAGGGAGTGACATGAGCAGGCTGTAATTTCCCCATAGAACTTTGTGTGGGAGTTCAGCTGCATGCGTGCATGTTAGTGAAAAAGAAAGGGACAGGCAGAGAGAAGAAGAAACTTGCTGCATTATGCATTAATGTGAGTGTATGTAGGCAGAGCACAAGCCGGAATTTTCTCTCTTGGGGGCCCAGAGTTAGATCCTTAACTTCATATTGAGGTACTTATGCAGAAGTGCTCCAAATGAATTCCGAGAGTGCACAACTGCCCACTACTTCAATTATGGTCATATTAAGAACTCAGCATTCACTCACATTGTTTAGTCCACTTATGAATCTGAATGGCTTAGAATAATAGGAGCTTGCATTGCAATTGTTCACCTTAAACTCAAACAAACCCCTTTTTCTCTGACTCCTCCTTTTCAATGCTACTAAGAAAACTTGCTGCTCAGTAAAAACAAATAAATGAACAGTCTTCCACTCCCCAGCAATTTAGACGATATGTTTGGTTTACTTGATACTGAGCAAGAAGAGGAATCCTATGACAGCATCTCATAGGATGAGAGTCCTAAAACTCTCTCTCATTTTGAGCCTGGCTCCTTATCCATGGTGAACAGGGAGGACTGAGCCACCACCTTCTCTTGATAACAGAGCTATTCCTGAGAAGGTCTGAGCACTAACCAGCAGCATGACAGTGAGGAAGCCTGCTGAGACCCTCCCCACTCACCTCTTCTTGTGGTCAAAAGCGAGAGTAGCAGGAGGAAACCAGCAGAGATATGAGACACAGTTTTGGAAGATGATTTCTCATGTTGACTTATGACAGGGCAGAGTTCAGCACTCTCAGAGCAAAATGGCCTCCTGAATTTGGGGGGGCGGGGGAGGACAGGTGTTGCAGAAGTGCTCTTGTACTCCTTAAGGAATTGGAAAGGTTTCCAGAGGCACCCATAGGACCTGTCTATGAAGGCAGGAGCTCAAAACACTAAGGGTTAGGCCTCTTCCTAATTCCATGGAAAATATACACGTTGCTGCAGAAAACAGGCGCTGGGGCCCAGGGGCTGCTAGGCTTTCACATGCCACACAAACAGCACCCAGTGCTCCAGCTCACCTCCATTGTGCTGACACTCTGAGCACTCCTAAACCCTCCTGCCAAACCCCATCAGACTTTTGTGAAAATTGTCACAATTATATCCACAAGCTCTGAACTGAAAATATATATATATATATTAAAAAAAAAAAAAAAGCTCTATCCAAAGCTTTCAGCCTAACAGACAGCTTCTCCTGAAATGACAGCTCCTCCATGTGCCATGTTATCTAACACCCCAGTTGTATCTTTATACATCTCTGTCACCTCCTCTCAGGCTCACAGACCCAGAGCCTGGTAATTTCACGGCTATCATTTTGCCAAGCCTCATCTCCAATGCTATCTCTAACACAGGGCCATGCTGATTATTTCTTTGATTCTGCAGCATGTTCAAAGCCATTTGCTCTTTTCTTTCTTGCTGTTTCTGATCTGGGCTCCAGCCTCAAGAGGAGCACTTAAATGTATGCTGTGCTTAAAGCTAGTCTATATGTGATAGCCTGAAAGAAGATGATTTTCGGGATCAAGGTCCCCTTCATCAGGACTATTCTCAAATAGCCCAGTCTTTTTGAAGGAATGGGACACTTAAATGCTTATTCCACTCCCTGAATGTTTCTCCAGGGCAAATGAAGATGGCTAACTGTCATGCACCTTGGAGCTGAGGTCTTGGACACACTGAGCAATGGGTGCTCCTGCATGGCTCTGCTGCTCATTGTTTCCTCAGCCCCCGGGGTTATTCCCTTCCCTGGTAGCCCAGCCTGCCCCAGGCTCAGCTTCCTTTTGCCAAGCAGCATGAAAAAACAGCAAAGACCCAAATATGTAAGGATCTCCGTGCGGTCCAGGAGGTTCATTCAGCAGTGCCTCCAGGAAAGGATGCTATAGTTTAGCAGCTCCATTCCTGCTATTTTTTGAGAGAGGGAATATAGAATAGAATATTCTGAGTCGTAAGGAACCCAATGAGGATCACTGAGTCCAATACGTGGCTCCACACAGGACACTAAAAATCAGACACTATGTCTGAGAGCATTGTCCAAGTGCTTCTTGAATTCTGGCAGGCTCGGTGCTGTGACCACTGCCCTGGGGAGCCTGTCCCAGTGCCCGACCGCCTCTGGGTGCAGAACCTTTCCCCAACACCCAGCCTGACCCTCCCCTGTCCCAGCTCCATGCTGTTCCCTCGGGTCCTGTCGCTGTCCCCAGAGAGCAGAGCTCAGCGCCTGCCCCTCCGCTCCCCTCGTGAGGGAGCTGCAGGCCGCCATGAGGCCTCCCCTCGGCCTGCTCTGCTCGGGGCTGAACAAACCGAGGGACCTCAGCCACTCCTCATACATCCTCCCCTTCAGACTCCTCACTATCTTTGTAGCCCTCCTTTGGACACTCTCCAATAATTTTATGTCCTTCTTATCTTGTGGCACCCAAAACTGCACACAGTATTGGAGGTGAGGCTGCACCAGTGCAGAGCAGAGCGGGACAATCCCTTCCCTCGACAGGCCAGCAGTGCCATGCCTGATTGTCTCCAGGGTACAGTTGGCCTTTTGGCTGCCAGGGCACACTTCTGACTCATATTCAACTTGCCATCAACAAAAGGAGTTTTCTTATTCCTCAGAGATGTACTTTTACTATCACAGCCTGCATCACATGTATCAAGCAGCCCTGGCCCTTAGCCGGCTTTCTGTTATGGTTCGTCAACTTCTGAAACACCCCAAAGTATTGTTCCTACATACATGTGCACCTGTTCATATGGGTCTATACACACAGGAATGAATTAAACCCTGCAGCATTTCAATATTAGTTTCCTTTACAAAGGACAAAGTATGACAGACTTGCAGCATTTGTAATGATCATTAAGTGGATTCACAACAGACCTGAGGCTGAACTATTATCCCCAACCTGACCATTTACAATCACCCCGTTAGTCCACTCCTTACACTTCTTAGGAATACTGAATGTTTCATGATATTGACATGCAAAAATCTCCCACAGTACATTTTCTGACTTCCTGTGGTTGTTAACCACATCTTGTTAATATTCTTTCTTTTCTTTTCTCTATTCTCTTCACAAACATTACTTCTTAAAAGCTGTCAGATATTTCTTCACCCTTAAAAGTCACCCCAGATCCAATCATGCAATAAACTATAGCCCCAGATGGCTTACAATTCTCAATTATTTTTCTGAAGTCCTTGTATAACACAATGCTTGCAAGGAAGATGGAGAACTTCAGTGTTTTTTTTTTAAGAATTAGTGTCAAAACAATTCTATCAGCCTATGGCACTAAATACTTTAATTACTGTTTCTTAATTTCAAGAGACAAAACTTCAATTGTAATAACAGAAACATCCATCAGAGAAGGCATCTTTGCCTTATGATTAACAGTTGTCCTCATAAAACTCAGAGAGCAAGATATTTGCAGGACTATATTTTAAAAACATAAGCAGAGGGAAATGAGCTTGAGTGAAAGAGTAATATTTGGTACCTTCTCTATTGCTTCAGGGGCAGTATGGAAATTGGGAACACTTTCTGGCGTGATAGCCCTCACTATTTATGGGATTATATCAATGTATGCCTGGATTAGCCAGTATGATTCTTAAGATGTTTCCAAAGATCTTGCCTCTAAAGCCAACGTTTTAGTCTCTTTAAAAAAAAAAAAAAAAAATTACAGAAGCAGCCTGTGCAGCTATTTGCCTACTGTCAGAGCTGAGTGTTGCAAGTGATGACATGAAGCCAAAGCTAATTTTGTCCTAGAAGAGTTTCTAAAATCTGTGTACATAGAAACAGACATTTTTTTTTATCAGCAGAGTAATAAGACTGTTTGTATTTTCCCCTGTATAAGTTCACCAGATCACTCTGCTTACAAAATTAGCTCTGGGCAGAACTCTTCCAGGAGCTGAAATAGGACCTCTCTCCTACTATACTCTGAATTAGTTTTTTTTTTTTTTTTAATTTAATTTAATTTAATTTTACTTTTTCTTCTTATTAGTATACAAATTCCTTGGCAAAATTCAGGTGTGATTATGCAAGGAACCACTGGTCAAGCTTTGTCACAGCTGTTGGTAATGCTGCTCCCTGCCACAAGCCAGTATAGATGTAGGGCTGCACTTTCTGTAGTCAGTCACAGTTTTGTATGCCCAACCTGGAACATGACAAGGGAGTACATCTGTCAGAAAAGCCTAAACACTTGTCCTCTCTAAGAAATGTCCTAGAGGTATTTCAAGAGGGACCCTCTGAAATTGGGACACCTTGCATGACTAAAGACCTTGCAAGTTGAGTCCATTGTGATTTCCCATCCGCTGCAGTGTAACTGTGTATGTATTTTTGACCTGAATAATTTAAAACCCAACATGAACCTTGATACATTTTAGGAGTGCATACCCCTTGCATCTTGTTTGGAACTTTTTTTTTTTTTTTTTTTTGAAACGTATGCCCAACTGATGAAGAAAAAGATGCCACCTCTATGGAAAAGGGACAATAATCCAGAAATTAACACTGCAGCCCCTCAACTCCTTGGCTACAGTGAACTCTGTGCTGAAAGCACACTGAAGAGAGGAGCAAGCTGTATTCTCTTCTTCATTAAAATGAAGTTATCATACTTTTCTGCTTCACATGGACATTTTCAGTAAATGTTACTAATTGTTTGTAAAACACCTTTCTACAACACTGATGGGGATGCTTCAGATCACTATCAAAACTTTGGAAATGAATATAATTCATCCCAATGCCTTCCTGAGCGGGGAGTTGAACAATAATTCAATCTTCCTGATAAATTCCCAAGTGAAAAAAATAGTAATCATCAGTCACAGGAATGTATGTGAGACCTAAGTGTTTAAATCTTTGCAGGAATTTGTAGTTAATATGCCTGGGCTGATTAAATGCAGCAAAGGCTGTCCAGGCTAAACTCTCTGCAGCCAGGGAAGGGAACTGGAAGTGTATGAAGGATGGGAGTTTGTAATAATATGAGCAGAATTGTAATCAAAGTCCTGTCTGAGTAGAAGCCTGCTAGAACAGTGCTCTAGCACAACACTCTTGAACACTGGAGAAGATTTCTGGGCCAAGGCTGCAAAACATGCTACTAATGTAGCTGGGTCTGGAGGACAGGAGTGAAAGGGTCTCCTGTCTTCTCTCACCCATCTCTTCCCCTTGGCTCATGTGCCCTATATCAGTCATGTGTCCCATGGTAGTAATTTGGAAGGGGAAGGACATAAAGGAGAGAAGGGAATCCCATGCAGGGAAATGTTCAGAGTCTGAACACATTGGAGAGGGGGCAGCCATGGAAGCTATCAGCCATTATCCCCACTGAAGAGATGGGAAAGTGAGGCACAGACATTATACCATGCTGCACCATCCCAAGCACTCTTGAAGGCCACTGTTCAGATCCAGCTGGAGGCAGTCGATGGGCTGCCTGCAGCCTGTGCAGGTGCGAGGGAGCAAACCCAGCTCTCCATTTCAAGCATTTCAAGAAAGATATAGAATCATAGAATTATAGTATCATTTAGGTTGGAAAAGACCTCTAAGATCATCAAGTCCAACCTTTAATCTAGCATTACCAAGTCCGCCACTAAACTATGTCCCTAAGCACCACTCGTCTACTTACCTGGCCAGCCTGTTCCAATGCTTCACAATTCCTTCAGAGAAGAATTTTTACCTAATATCCTACCTAGGCCTCTGGGGGAGCTTCTTTGGTATCTGTCATGTGGGAAGTCAGGCGGGGTTAGGAAGATCACTTCGAGCATTCAAACTCTGCAAAACTCTGGTGTCTCAGGCAATCAGCTGAACCCCAGGGCCCCACTTCCTCTCTGGAAGCTGCAAAGTGAAGTGTGTGTTGATCATTTGTGGCTGTAAAAATCCTTTCCTCACAGAAAGACGGAAGCCTTTCTTCTCTTGCGGTTTCATTAGTTTAGAAATCAAACAACCAGCTCTGAAGGCAGCTGCTGGGACACAGATCTGTGAGCTTTCCATTAACCCCCTCTTTGGGCTTCTCCTGCACAGGGATAACATATGTCTTCTTTCTAAGAGCAGCAAGATCTTTAGTCACGGTGGGCTGCTATTTCGTACAGGTTCTCATGCAGACATTGCCTCTTCCATCACACTGGCAGATGAGGATCAACTTCCTAGGAGGAAAGTGGGCAATGACCCTGATAGATCGTACATCACTGTAGCCTTGGCTGCATTTTCAAAACAGCTGGAAAAGTGCAACAAACGGAGGAGCCTCAGAGCAGAGTACAAGCTGTCGGCTCCAGGCTTGGTCTCACACCCGCCAAAGTACATGGCAGCTCCTGACTAAATCCAGTGGGAGGAGGTGGTTTTTTTTCTGGTGTCTGCAGTGATCAATGAGGAACCAGCGCAGAGTGCCTGCAGCTCCGGGAGCAGAAAGCAAGGCAGGTGCTGGTGAATTGGATTGCCGTGAAAGTGGCTCTCAAAAGAACTGCTGGCTCCTACGAGGGCTCGTGCAGGGTCGTTCATCACCATGGCAGATACCAAGCTCTATCAGCAGCATGGAAAAGAAATTAAAAGTGGGTAAAAAAGACCTTTCTGTTTAGCCAGAGGATAAGTAATAGATCAAAACATTTAAAGTGTCAGCATATTGCTGCAGCTCAGGCATGCAAGTGGGTTCCTGCAGTTTAACACACGGCAGAGTTGTCACCTATGTGATGGAGCACGTTGGTGGGTGACAGCCAAGAGAAAAGTGCGAGTGACCTGTGGCAGCTTGCTGCCGTGCCCATGTATCAGGCTTCTGGCTGAGCTTGAGAGTGGACTGGGGAGAGCAGCTATCCTGTCCACACAGGAGCAGGATGGGACTGGACACAGGGCATGGGACTCTGCCCATCACCTGCCTCCATCAGCCTCTGTCAGCAGCTTGGCCTTGGAGAGCTGGAACTGTTTCCCAAGGCAGTCTTCTAGTGTTTTTGTTGTTGTTGTTGTTGTTGTTGTTTTTTAAAGCTCACTACAGTAAAGACACCATTTCCTAGATTATTAAATTTTCTTTTCAGTTTTGAGGCATTGCAGAGGGTGCTTATGTATTTAATAGGACCGCAACATGCTCACTGCTGTACAGAAGGAAAAGGGAAGAAGCAATCCCTGCCTATTAGGAATATTTGCTACTCTTTGACACTGAAATTTTAGTTCCTTAACTTATTCCCTCCAATTGCATAGTGTCAACATCTGCAGAGGTGAAGGTGAGCTCAGAGCAGCCGATGGAGACAGACCCAATTATCATGTGCTTTCTCCCAGCAAGGTGCATTTGCATGCTTGCCATCAAGTCCCTGGTGGCACCTCAGCAGGTTTTGTGGCTTTGCAGGAAAGTAGCACTGCCCACACCACCTACCCCAGTGAGTGAGACCCTTGCTGGGCTCTCATCATTCTGGAGCTTTTTCTCTTACGGGGAGGGAGCGGAGCAAGCCAGCTTCTCCTTGAAATTCAATTCATACATGCATAAAACCCCACAAGACAGCAGATAACCAAAGTTTTCAAATACGTATCACCTCTGTAAACCTATTTCTTGCAGGGCAGGGACCAGAGTGGACCTCCAACTCCCAGTGACACACCTGTGCTAGTTTCTAACCCTCTGCCAGCAGCCCCCAGCCAAACGTATGCCCCTGGCTGACATTTCCCCACCTTCCTGGGTCGCTTGTCACCATGCTCCCTCCTGCCATGGTCCCACTGCCGGCTGGGTTGGGGTTTGCTCACCTGCACCGAGCCTGGCTGTGTTCACTGGAGCGGCAGTAACTGCCTCGCAGACCTCCCCCTTCTAGCTGAGTGCAAACCTGCTGAATTTATCAAAATAAATAATATATATATATGTATTATGCATATATGTGAGGAAATGGGCTGTCTGGTGAATGCAGGCTTCCGAGTTTACCTGGACACAGAGAGCACGTACAGACGTCTCAAAATTATGTATCCTGTAGGCACGTCAAAGTGGCCAGAAAACAGAAAAGCAGCTGTGCATGTTTTTCTCTCTCCTCTCACTTCGGGACTAAGCCTATAAAATAATAATGTGCCTTTCTAGTATTATCATTTGTCTTTGATTTTCTGTAGAGAGTTGCATAACAGCAACAGTCCTATTAGCATTCAGCACTCAATTTTTTGCTTTGTGCTTTCTCCCTTATTCCTTTGGCTTAATAAAGAAATGAATTTTGCATTTGCTAGTTGCCTGACAGCCCAGGAGGCTGGGCTGTCCCCTGTTTAGCTGTTAAATAGGAAAACATGGGACTCACCTACGTGGTAGTCCCTTCACAATATGCCAGCTCTGTCCATAGAGTAGGAAGCAGGGAAATTCAGATCACATGAAGCTGGTGATACTGATGGGAACTTAAATGAGAAACAGGGACTGAAAGCTGCCACTGCCAGGGGCGATTAGTACTAGATGGCCACATTTACAAGCTCTAGGATGTGAATAGGTTGAAAAGTGCTGTGTGCAAGGTCTGCTTTTTGATCATGGGCAGTGTGGATACAGCACATGGCAATGGAGTTTGCAATACCTGGCCACTTCAGAGGGGCCAAAGGCTGGGAGGAGGTAGCCTTGGAAATATTTGCAAACAGCTGCTGCCTTTAAACACTGCCCAAGATGCCTCGGTCAGCATGGAGGGGTGCAACGCTTCCCTTACAAGCAATCAGCACCAGATTTGGGGCCCAAGGCAGCAGGGCTGGCTCTCCAGAGCAGCAACCAAAACCAGCAGCAGCTTCACTTAATCTGGTTGCACAGCTGCAGAGCGTCACAGCTGGGTCAGAAACACTGCTCTGAGAGTGTGAAGGACTTGTCCCTCTCCCTCCCCCTTCGGGTAACGCTATGGAATAAAATATTTTTATTTCTAGTGCCAAGAGAGGAAAAAGGCAAATTTTCCAGGGAATGAAGTTTATTGAAATTTCTGGCACAGCCACTAGATGCCCCTGTTTTCTGACGAGCGCTTCAGAGCGGGGCATGCGCCGGCTGCTGCAGGCAGGGCCTGGAGTTGGGGCTCAAACTATGCAAAAATCCTGATTGTTTCAGCCTTTTCCTCCCTAATGACCTTCTAATTAGCCGGGACTGTGCTAGCAATTAGGAGAGATGGCGATGCACAGCAAATGGGAATGGTCTCATTCACCTGCCTTTTCTGCTCCGGTTTCATGGTGGCTCTGGAGGAGGGGACATAAAGCTTGGTCACCGGTGGGCCTGGACCTGCACACCCCATTCCTGTGACCACACGGCCTGTGTGGGTGAATCTGTCCCTACCAGAAAAGTCACTCTCCAGCAAAGCCATTAACCCAAGCAGAAACATTCCCCTAATTAATCCCGAAGTGTTTCCTCGAACATTGTGTGCAGGTCCCAAAAGGAAGGTCAGCTGATGCCACTGAAGTGGGAATTTGGCACTTGGTCAGCTTTTGTGGCTCTCAAATTGCTGTGCCTCCAAAAGATAAATGCTTGTGTGCCACTCTTCCAGCCCAAGGCAAGGCAGGCAGCAATGGTCAGCACTTGGTAGAGAACACATACAGCATTTGCTCTGTCTGGAGTGATGCCTCCCCCAAAATGCAATGAGCAAGGATTTCTTTGAGGGTCTCTTGATTTAGGGAGAGCAAATGTTGCTGCTCTGGTAGAGTCGGTTCCCCAGTAAGGTTCGAGGGGCTTGCACCAGCGTGTTTCCTCTTACCAAAGTCCACACCAGGCCTTCAAGTAAATATTACAGTCAGTTGCCCAGCTCAGAAATCCTGTAAGATACAGAGCAGTGATTTATTGATTCAAGTGCAAAAAGGCCTTGTTTGTGTCTGGGCACTCAGTCTCACAAGGGAAATGATAGAGCTTGAGCTTTTTCCTTAATGAGCTGAGTAAAGTGCTGGGAAACCTTCAGAAGAGAACAAAAGTGGGCTCTCAGGATGACAACACCTATAAAGGTCTTTTGCTGCCTAATTCTTCCTGTTTTCAGGAGCATGGTGCCTAATTAGCACTTGTGAGTGTGATGGGAGCTCGGGGGCTGAGTCATCTGGCAAGGCGTACTTTTTTTGGTTGACACTGCAGGAGGAGTAAAGAACAGCTCTGAAAAAGAGGTACAAAATATTCCCAGCTACCTAGTATCACACACACCAAAAAATAAACAAACAAAGCCAAACAAAAAAACATACTGGGATCCAAAATACCTTTGCAGGTGTCTAGAAACCAGTAGTTAGTTTATACATCACCCACTGCGATTAAAAAAAAAAAAAAAAAAACTCTTCTTCCCTCCAGAAGCTCCAGATCAGGGTGTAAACCTTGTGGCACCACTCCTTCCAGCATCCTGCTGCACACAACTGTGTTTGGTGCAGCCTAATCCACGGGTTTTCGGATGTGATACATGAAAGTTGGGTAGCCATCCTTAAGACCACGATGGTGCCAGCACGACAGTGTTTCAGGCAGGCTTACGTGGATGTGTTACTGACACTGTGCAGGCCAAGCCATTTCTCTGCAAGCCACACTTCGCCTGCCATTTTTTCCTAAATTAAAAAAAGACTCAGATGCACAATAGAAAATGAAGCCTGGATTAACTGATATCTCTCTTCTCTCAGTGATTTGCTTGTGTTTTCCCTTGGGCCTGTGCTGCTCTGTAGGATTATGGCGTTCCAGAGTCATTGGCATCGATAACATGACGAAGAAATATGGAGGCTCCCCCCTCTAGGCTAATCCATGCCAAGAGGATACTGAAGGCAGGAGATAAAGGAGTCACTAACACTGAGCTGCATTTTGCTTCTAAGAATTGCCTCCCAGAGGCTGCAGCCATTTTGCAACCTTTTTAATTTTCAGAGAAAATGCCTCCTGTGCCCATAATTAAGAGTTTAATATGCCACAGGGTCCTGTTTATCACGATAACTTATTTTGCAAGAGGATGCATAGATAGAGTCTATTTTATAGGTCCTTTGAATATCTTTCCGCCAGTCCATTAGATGGGGCTGTGATACTGAGGATTTTAATCACAGATATTTATTATGCCATTATTATTCATTTATTTTAATAAAGAAGCTGCATATTTCCTTTGTCTCACAGATAGCAAGATCTGGTGAGGGATTTCAGAGTACAGATTAGTATGGTTACCTTCACCACTGACTAACTATGTTCACAAGTTTGCAGTGTGAACATCAGGCTGAGCTTTCTCTTCCTCTCTTAGCATCAGACAGGAGGTATGTGGATCCAAGGCAAAAACACCTGTAAACGTGCCATACATCAGAAGATATATGGAAGCGGTCTTTAGTCTCCTGTGATGATTAATTGCATGTTCCCAGCTGGAATACAGTTCGAGCTCTCTATGCAGTTCTTCGGTAGGGAAAATAAATAAATAAAAAAGGTCTGTGTAATCGTTCTAACAACTGTGAGCAGAGGGCCCTGGAAATGGAACATGGCATCAGTGCAATGCCCTATTAAAAGTGCACACGAGATTTTGTGGCAAAAAGTCAAGATTGCTTTAGTTTCTCCTTGACGCGGGATCGTACAACGGGCAAAAGTAACTGATCTGTGCTACCTCAGCCAAGAGGGATGGCTGTAAGCATGCTTGAGCGGCCAGAGAACAAGTGAGTTAACACATACGCTGTGGATGTGTGTGTGTGTATGCTAATACACGGCGATGGTTTCTGTGACAAATATAGTATATAAATCACGGTGTCTCATGACTCGCTTCCTTGCTGTTCCACTTTGGTTCCGGGAGGCAGACTGATTTCCAGCTGACTTCTCTCCCAGCTCCCCTGTTTGCATATGCTGGTGGACGATGTGCCCTTGTTTAGTTTCTTTTCTCTTCGCTGTGCAGAGGATGCGGGGAAATAGAAAGTCAGCCAGATGTACATCGAGGTGAACAGGGAGGGAGTGCCTGTGGTACATTAGCTATTAGGAATCAGTACGAAGAAAAGCTTTTAGGATGCCAATCTCAAATGGTTCGGGCCAATGTTAACAGCCTCAAGCTATGCCGATTGGATTTATTTTCTGTTTTCACCTGTCAGCATTGACAGTTTTGATTGGTGAGCAGCGCAATAAAAATCCTGCAGTCCACTGGGTCTGTTTTTGTTGTTGTTTGCTTTGGTTCAGCTCAACCAGGAAGCTGTGACGCATTGAGGCAGACCTCAAATACCTAGCCCATTTCCTATTCACTACCTGGCTGCAAACATCTCTCGGCTTAGGGAAGACACAGATGCTGGTTTGGAGGAGTGGGAAGGAAGACGTGAGGGGACAGCCACCCCTGCTTTCTCCCAGCTGTTACCCTGGGCAGCACATCTGGGTCCTGTCCTGAGTCTGCCTCCTCCATGTCAAAGTAGCTCACAGAGGTCTGTGGTCCTCCGTTTTGGGAAGGAGAGCTACCACTGACCTTATTGTCAGGAGCATAGGGGGACAACGCTTGCCTCTGCTGCAGACCTCCAGCTCTGCCTCAGCAGATGCATTTTTAAGTTGGTAATTTTCCATACCACTTTGCGCTGCAGACAAGGCCTATTGAATGGTGTAAAATAGAGAGTGCCTAACATGCACAAAATCTGTAATTATACATATCTCAGCAGAGACCTTCACTTCACACTCTTGCATTTTGCTAGGCTGAGGCACTCAGACAGTAGAGAAACAGCTGCTTCTGTTTCAGGTCAGTTAAGTGTTGCGTCAGGATCAAAACATTCCTGTAGGCTGCTGTAAAATACAGCATTTAAACTGAGAAATGACTGGTTTCTCTGCTCCTGTACTTTCCAGTTTCTTGCTACGAAAAGGGGTATTGCTGGAGAAAATACCCCAAGTTCCAGTCGTCCTACCAAACCCATAAGGGTCACTGTCTTCACTGAGACTTAACTGAAATAGTTTGGGCTGTTTCACTTTAGAAGGGGATACTGCTGGAAAGGCCATTTTATATTTACCCTTTGCAGTGGCTACAGTCAGGGTCTAGGGCATGATTTGATTTTCCAGTTAGATAACAAAGAAGAAATCAGGTGTTGTAAATCTAGCATGCTGCACACCACGAACTGCCAGCTTTATGTTGTAATGAAGGCAAACACAGTGCTGAGGCCACCGGTCCCTAGCAGGCAATTCCTGGCTGTACAAAAATGCCCCAAATACAGGGATCTATTAATCCAGCTGTTGTCTCATCAGATGTATCTGCTTCATTCCTTGCTCCTAATTATTTCCTGTATTACAGTGCCATAGGAGCTAGCCTACAGGTGATTTTTAACATGCTGTTTGCAAAGAAAAGATGACATCTTTAATAACCGTAAAGCTGGTCTGTGACAAGTCATTGGTTGGCACCATCTGATCCTAACCGTTGTTTCCTTGGGCTGTCAGATAAAGGCAATAATCCTCTGATGTACAGCGACACCAGGACTCTGTGTCAACCTGCGCTGCCAATAACCACCCACATCCTGTGAAATCCAAGCTAAGCTGCACGTTTGCACAGATTGGCATTGTTTCTGGCCTAAATCATCCAGCAACACACCTTTCCGTAGGAAAATGATGTAGTGACCCCCCCTCACATGCAGGATCTAGCTGCCTACACTATGAAGCAGCCTAAAGGAGCCATATGTGACAGAGGCAATACTGAGGTGCCTGTATCCTTGTAGCCTGTGTACGTTTTAATGTATTTTCTGATGTCAAGGAGTCAAAGAAGAGAGAGCAGAGAGACATACTCAATATTTTGGAACCTCAAAAGCATGCAGGAATGCCACTTCCACACAGAAACCTGAGCCTACTGGATTTCCTCTAGCAATGTTCCAGCTTAATCTGGGGGAAGAGAGAGAGATCCCTTGCAGTTTTTTCTACCTTGAGAATATCATCTCTGTCTTAAGCCCTTTCTTGATTCAGATATACTGAACCACCGCACAGAAGCATCTGGAAATGTTGGGCTCCCATCTGGGCCAAGTAGGTCTTGCTGGAAGTGTCCTCTCTTCCATCTAAGCTGAGTTCTTGGCTTTTACGTGTTTGACCAAGGTCTCCAGGCTTCTCGTCGGGTGGGTGGTGTGGTAGCTCCCAGAAATTTCACTGACTGCTGCATAAGCCATAAGCAATGGAATTTGTCTGGAATTGGACCTGTTGTCCATTTGGTGTGCAGTTGGTCTGGGTACAGAGAGAGTGTCTGATGCATCTCAGAAATGTTAGACTCAGTTTTATGCACGTATTTGGACTTGGGGTATCCATGACAGTTATGGCCTCTTTAGGAAATGTGTTGCTATGCATTCAGGCTTCATAGTGCAGAGATTGTTTACTTTTGATACATAGGGAGTTTCAGATATCTCCAAAATTATAGTTGTATTTTTAAAAGTTGAACTAGATGACTGGCTAGGAGAACCAGTCAGAGGTAGGGTTGATGAGAAAGTGATGCGTTTTGTTACATTTAGTCCCTCTCCATGTCTGACTTTATTAGGAATCTAAGATACAGCATTTTACATTTCGTAGAGATGGGGTCAATCTTTAGAAGTAAAGACTGAAATGGTTTTAAAGATACTAATGCTAAAATACTGTGAAAAAGAAAATGAAGTAAAATCTACTAGGAAGAGGAGAAACACCAATGAATAAAATATGAATATATATGCAATAGAAAGTGGAGGGGAAAACAATAAAAAAAATCAAAATGAAAGAAAAGAAACAAACAAACAAAAAAAGAACAACCGTCCTCCTTCCGAACACACATCCATAGAACTCCACAGAGGCCAATTTAACATGAGGAATTTGCATTGCTCTCAGTGGTTGTGTTGTGTCCTCTGATGTAAAGGACAAATTCATCACTAATGAGGAAACCAGTTAAGCACCTGATTATCTCTCATCATGCGTTGAAGTCCCACTGACTTCAGCAAGTTGGTCAAAAGTCAATGTACATACACATTTACTCACCCCTCGCTTTGGCTCAGAGTGCTTCAGGGCAAAGATTATGGCCACTTTAGGAATGTGAAACTGGTCATCAAATCCAGACCCTCCCAGTTGCAGGAACTATGGAGCAGATGTTAAGACCAGAGGGATCTTCACAACATCTGTTCTACATCTTATCCCTCCTCCCCAACAAGCTGCCAAATACTTCTTAAGACTCTCTAACATAGTCTGAACCTTTCTTTGCTTGTGGAGCATCTAGCACAGCTTTGGGTTCACTTATGTACAAAACTATGCAGCTTGTTTTTTATCCCTGCTTGGGAGGGAAATGAGCTGTTATTATACAAATTCTACCAAAAGGAGTCTGTGACCACTCTTCTTGTCTTATTACCTGTGGTAAATCCCTGAGCAAAAAAAAAATTCAAAGTTACTTTTTGCTTTTAGTTGTCTTCCTTTTTTTTTTTAATTTTTATTTTTTAAGTACATGGTTTATGGTTACATTTTATGAAAAAGTCCATTAAAATTGTAAATGGTAATTTGAGTTTTGAGTTTTTAAATTCACAAGAGTTCACCTCTGCTGCTCCTTCCTCCTCACACTCTTTCCCTGCAACACCATGGGATCTCTTCCGTGAGATGCAATCCTTCAAGAACTGCTCCAGCATGGGCCCTTCCCATGGGCTGTTCTTCAAGAATGGCTGCAGCGTGGGTCCCACCTGCAGGGTACTGTCCACAAGGAACAGACTGCTCCAGCATGGTCTCTTCTTCATGGACCACAGCTCCTGCCAGGATGCTGCTCCTGTACTGGCTCTCCATGGGCTGCAGCTTCCTTCAGGACATATCCATCTTCTGTGGCATGGAGTCCTCCGTGGGTTGAAGGGGAACAGCGTGGTCGTCTCCATGGTCCTCCTCTCCAGTGCCTGGAACATTTCTTCCCCTTCCTTCTTCACTTTGGGGTCCGAAGAGTTTTCTCTCATGTTTTCTCATTCCTCTCTCTCACAGCTGCTGCAGAGCATTTTTACCCTTTTTTAAGTATGTTATAACAGAGGTGTTACCAGCATCACTGATGGGCTCAGCTTTGGCCAGTGATGGGTTGCTTTTAGAGTTGGTTGGAACTGTCTCTCACACAACATGGGGCAGCTCCTGGTCTCTTCTCACATAAGCTTATCCTGCAGTCCCACACTACCAAGACATTGCCACATAAACCCTATAAAGCTGGCCAAGCTAGGACCAATTCATAAGTCCTGTCTGGTACTCCTGTAAATGCAGGGACATCAGTGATGAGTGAGTGAAGTAAAGGTATAATACAGCTGTGAAACTCTTCAAGGCTCACTCTGGCATCCATCAGAACCAGTCTTCATATTGTCCTTGCCCACACAAGATGATAACTTGAGAAAGGAAATAAGAAGGAAATGTAGCACAGGGAAGATAAAAGAAAATAGATATTTAAAGGGGATCTGAGTTCTCAGATTCATGTTTTGGGGCCAGTTTGGCAACACATTCTCTTCAGAATCAAGTTCACCCAGCTTTTTTGCCACCCTGGGTTAGATACATGCTATCAGTGATTTGGCAGGGCTAGCAGAGCCAGGTTGCCCAGGTGAATGGATCCCACAGATGAATAACCAATTGGCAGCCGATCCAGGCTGAACCCCGACTGACCTTGAAAACATTTTCTTAACTGCTTGGTGAGAGAACTGAACTTGAATGTTTTGATTATCCTCCTCATCTATCCACTGCAGAGAATGAACCACCATTATAATTCATATTTTAAATACTCATGTTGTTTTCCCATGCTTCTGGCTGGAAACCAAGCAGGAGACATTTCAGTATTTTGGTGGAAACCTGTAGAAATTTCGCTCAAGATGTGCAGCTGCCAGGCAATGCCAAGGAAGGATGCTACCTTGTGACAGAGGAAGAAAATCAGAGTTCCCATTTCTACAAGCTTAAAAAAGACTATAGAGCTGTACATAGAAGAAACAAATATGTACATCCCAGCTAAGCAAGACAAAGCTACCCTTAAGCGATGGCACAAAAGTTCAATGAGATAATCACATTAGCATTACTGAACTAGCCATGCATGTGAAGCACAATACAGCTCCTATTTCCTATTTGTCTGCATTATGAATCTAAAATATTCATATTTTATTGTCCTGTGTTGACAGCAAACTGTTAGAACAGAAGAATGGCTGGCTTTCTGTCTGGAGTTTCATGTCTTATTTAATGCAAGCTTGAATGGCAAGCAGAATTAATCAGGTTCTCAACTTCACTTTATCCAAGGTTATTTGCACTAACAGTCCTTAAATAGAGCTCGGGATGGGAGTCTGGTGTCCTTTTCATCGGCTTTGATATATATATTCAACCTGCCCAAAAAATCCTAAGAGAATTGAGCACTCAACTCTTGAGCAGTTTCAGTAGGATTTTAAGACTTAACCTATTTACGCCTGTCTGAAAAGCCTCGAGTCAAGCAACGACGGGCACCAGGCTGCAGTGTGCTCTGACCTGAGCGTCCTTCAGCCCCACGTTGGTGCTGCTGGGACCTGCCAAAACAGAGATAGATGCAGTCCCCACCCAGCTCTACTGGAAAGCAGACACTGGGGAATATCACGCCATGACAAAATGTCAGATATATCCAAAACACCGTTTGTACTTTAACAACCTTTGGTGTTTTCCCATGTGTTTGCAAAGGACAGCCAGCCAGAGACGAGAAATGCAATGTTCTTTGTGCAGCATCCCAGTTGGAGGGCCTGGTGGAAACCCCAGGGGGACATCTGTGATGTCTTCATGGGCTCTGACTGGAGGAGCAGGAGTATCCTGCTGGCCCAGCAGCAGCTGCTGTGGCCTCCCCATCAGAGGGGAAGGGGACAAGCTGGGTGTACTCCCCATGGAGAGGCTTTCCCTGAAGACACGTACACTTGTCCCTCAGCACAGGTGGCCACGAGGAGCGTGGAGGCAGCCTGCATCACAGGGAGTTACAGCAAGCAGATTTGCCTCAAGATCTCAGCATGGTGGAAGGCCCGGAGCAACCCCCATGCTGCCTGCCATGCATGCCTCAAAAGGAAGCTGTAATGAAAACAAGTGATTTTCAATAAAGCCTGTGCATTCATTTAGAAATAATGAAAACAAGCACAGAGCAACTGGGGAGCCCTTCTCAGGCTATGTATCACTGCTCTCCGTGGTCACACTGTCACCACTACCCCCTAGAAAGGGGTCCCAAATGGACACAGCCATCTGCCACAAGGTGCTGTGGCCCCACAGAGAACTGCATACTAAGAGTCCCCACTAAAATTAATGAGTCAAAGAAGAAAAAAAAAAGAAAAAAAAAAAGAAGGGAATATTCCAATTATTTCAATTATTTCTCAATTACTAAAATTGGTGTTGCAGGCTGTTTTTCCTCCAGCGCCTTGCAGAGCTCCTGTCCACTTAAAGCAAGAAGAGAATTCCCTGCTCTGGTGGTTTTCATGGAGCACCAGCCTGTCTCCATCCCATCCATCCCTTCCACAGGACCAGGACTGTTCTGGTCTCTCCTTTACCATGGGATTTCCTGCCCCACTGACTCCCCTGGGAGCTGGCTGCAGGCACTGCACAAATTCAGTGTGAATTCATGCAGTTGTGACCACCTGCAGAAGTCTTCAACCCAGAGTATTCACTGTTCTTCCTTTACTTCTTCTTAGTTCTCAAGAAGTCATGCTAAAAGAGAGGGAGAGGAAAAAAAAAGATGATTTCTATGAAGCCATCTGAATTACCTAATGGTTTTATTGATCATGTTGCTCGGAAGGAAATACCCCTAAAGAGAGTAGTCTGCATCCTTGAAGGTTTTAACCTCTTTTCAGTTGAACCTGATTGCTGTTGCATGAGGACAGTGACAGTCCAGGAGGACGAACTACTCCAATAGTATGTTTTAAAGAAAACATAAAATCATTGATTTTTTTTTATAATGCATTTCACAAGCTCATCTCCTGTACCACAACTCAGCAAATCAAAGTCTTCCTCTCTTGCTTGTGATGACTGCTCAGCTTCTAAAGCTTCTTGAAAAATCTTGCTGGATCCCCACATGGCTTGGTTGACACGCTATGTGTTGAAATTAGTGCTTAAAGAGATGAGTTAAAGTTTACTGTTCTTACCTTTGTCACTCACTGGGTGTGTACTGGGTGTGCCTGTCCCTTTCTCTGTTTTGTCTGCTGAATGAAGCTGAAGCCCAGCTTTACCATTGTCAGGCATTTGCAACAGCAGCAGATGGATAAAAACAGCAAGTTTTCCTACTTTCACTCTTCACCTTATCATCCTCCATCAACGCAACCCCACCAAATCTGAAGTTTAGAAATACATCCAATAATCATTTCTCCCTACAGCACAAACCCAAACTATTAAAGCAAACTAGTAATTATTCTTCCACACTAACATCAACATAAAGCAGATTAGAAGAATTAAATGCACAAGAGTGCAGTTCTTTTATGATTATGTACCCTTAATCTTCAGAAGATGGTTAATTACATTTTAAGCAGCATAAGAACCCTAACATATTTGTATGTTAATAAAAATTCTCACCAGGGGTTTAAATCTAACATGTAGTCACAGGTATAACTAATGGCATTTTTCAGTAATGCTGTGAAAAAAATATGCCTGTAAGTTAGTAGCTTCACACAGAAAACTGCTGGGAGTTTTTAATTTGCTCTCTAACTATTCTCCTAATCATTCTCTTATCATGCTGGGATGGCTAAATGCATACAGATTATAATGATGGTGTGCACCCACCATAGCAGTGTCAGCGCTGACATTTGTCAGCGTTTGAAGTCAGGCTGCTGCAATCAGAGCTCTGCAGCCCAGGGAAGGAGGGAAACAAACAGGGATGATACTGCAGCTCTGCAGTTTCACCAGAACTTGTGTTTGCTGGTTTAAGGTTTATTCCAGTGCAGAAAGGGATTAGCCTCTACCCAGCACAGGCCCAGACATCTGTCTGTGATTCAGAGCTTTTAGGACTACTTGTTAATTGTGTCATAGTTAGAGACTTTGAAGGTCCAAACAGATTTCTTCCCTAGAAATCTTCATAAGGGAAGACAGAGTCTGTCATTTACCCTGCTTCCAACCTCTGGGAAGCTGGACCACTGGGATTAGAAGTTGAATTCACATTTTTTATCCAGATCTGCTCTTTGGAAGTTTCAGCTCCAGACAGTCCAGAATTTTGGCTAGGGTTAGACATGGCATGGTTCAGGGTCAAAACCCTGCTTCCCACCCCAGGCAGCTCCAGCAAAACAGAAGACACGAGGTTTGAGGGTCCCAGTGCTGGGAAAGACCGTACTGAAATGGGAGATGCCTTCTGCCTGGCTTCTCCCACTGCCCAGGAGGAGAGAGGGACTCATTTCTTCCACTGAATGGTACCAGAGCAGCGTAAGCTCAAGGCAATGAGTATTATGGAGAAAACAGCAAAAAGTGGGAGCTAGTAATGTCTCCTGCAAGTGCTGAGGTCAGTGGTCACAGGCTTTGTCCCTCCATCAATTATGTTTATTCTGTTGGTTGACCTGCATCATGCCAGTTTCCTCTATGGGAACCACCTGAGTTTCAGGGGAAAAAAAAAAAAAATGTTTTACAGCTTAGCTTCATTTTTCTCTACTATTTGGTCATTTCTTCCCACAGCGGATTTTCCTCACGTCTGCCTCCTAATGCAGGCATTCTCATTCCGAAATATCCCCAGGGCATAAAGGATAATTTGGGAAAGGAGGAAAGAACAGAACTTTTGAAATATGTTGCCTAATTATTAGTATTCCTCATTCTGAGCCTTATTTGTGGCAGGGATGACTCATTGCCCTTGAACACCCACTGCCTGTCTATTTCCTCTAATGTTGCTTTCCTTTTTGATTTCCCAGATACGGATAGCTGACTGCTTATCTATTCCTACCATTAAAATGATGCATAACTACTGCATTTTGTGGATGGAAACATTATGGACACTGAAATGCCTTCACAGCCCCATTTGCTCATCTGCTGTTATTTACTTTCCAGCAGACAATATTCGGGCCACAGGCACACACAATGCCGATGCCAGCACAACATTCATCACACTGATATCAAGACACGCAGCGCACACCGCCACTGATCAACACCAACAGCCCGGACTGGAGGATTTACAGAGCTCCCCATCTCCCTTCAGGCTCTAGTACACATTTCTGAGATGCGGCAGCTCTGGGAAGGAGCCGAGGCATGGCTCCCTGCCGGTGGGAGAGGTTCCCAAAATAAGGGGACAGAGAGACCCACGGTCAGAGCAATCTTCCTCTCTAGTGGAAACCACGGTGCTATGGTTCCCTCCACAGCCTACAGGAAGACCCCTTACAGTCGTCATGAGGACTGTGATAATATTCAGCCAACTAGTGGGACTCCATTGACAGGGAACTAGCACTAATGAGGACGTTGGTCTGGGGCCCTGTGGGGACTTGTTTTCTGCTGGTGAGTCAGCAACAGCATGGACTGGGCACCTCTGGAAGTTAGGTGGCAGGTCACAGGCAGGCAAGGGCCTGTACCTCACAGGGCTTCAGATCTCTGGAGGTTGGGAGGTTGTCACCGCATCTGCCTCCATCTTATTGCTTCATTATCATCCGCCCTTGGCCACTTTTTGAGAAAACGTCCTCTGTCAGCTGGACATTTGGTGGCCATTCTGATGTGCTTAGTGACTCATACCCCTAGAGAGAAAGCTCGGTTATTAGAGAGGGATGGAAAGTGAATTTTGTTGTGTGATGAAGCTCTTTTGTTTCATATTTCTTTCTTCTTATTGATTCAGTCAGCATTCACGATGTGTCAAAACTTCTGGCTTCACATTTGCATCAAGATACTCCTCAGCCCAGAGCAGAAAACTGCCACGCAATGCTGAAAAAGAGCAAAACACCCACCAAAATAACGCATACAAAAAGGTGTGTGGATGATAGCAAACAAACAGAGCCATTTGGAGAGCACTGGGGGTCGTAGGCAGCTGGCTGCAAGGCGAAGGTAGATCTGGGATGAAATACTCAGCCCATGCAGGACTGGGGCTCAGCCCAGCTGCTTCCCTGGAGCCAGATCTGCTCCAAGTTGACGTTTCCCTTTTCTTCCGCATGGTTCTGAATTTTTATCTTTTTCTTTTGATGCCCTTTCAAGCAAGGAGCTTTGCCATATGGAAACTTGCAATAACACCAGCTTGTAGTTGCCTCGTATCTGCCACATAAAACAAAGCCAGTCGCTCCCGACATCTGGAGGTAGCTGGCTCGAGAGGTCAGAACCAGCTTCAAACAGCACTCACATTTGAGGGGCTTGTCCTCCAGCCTGGGTTCACACGATTGTTTTGACACAACCAGAAAGACAAGTATGTAATTTTTACAAGATGTCTCTTAATGCAAGAACAAGGAACAGCTTTACCAGGTTAGCCTTCAGTCCCTGTGTGCCCTCTCCAACCTGGCTTGGAGTGAATAGACATGAAGGGAAGAGGATATGGGCATATCAAGTAGGTGGCCATACCTCCTCAACATCTGGTATTTGAGGTCAAAGAATGCGGTCAGACATGTATTTATTTTTTGCAGAGGAAGATCCAAAAGGACAAAAAGATGCTGATCCAAAAATGACAATACAAATTTCTGATATTGTCAGCTGCTGCCCCAGCCCCTGCTCTTCACCTCCTTCTTCAGGGATTGAGACTGTGTCTCCTGATTGCAAATGACTTGGCTTCAAGACCACCACTGTGTTGAGTCATTATGGATATGAATATGCACAGAAGACTGGGAATAAAAATGGTGGAAACATAAGGCTTTCATAAAAAATTGTAATTAGGATATCAATTTTACTAATCTTAAGGTTGTGTTCTGGAGCGATGGTGTTCAGGGTGGCATGTCACCATCACCAGCAGCAATTTCTCCCCACTTTTTTCAAGCAGACATGAAGGGATTTTCAGTCATGCAAAAACTTCATCTGTGTAAGCTGTGATCTGGAAGCCTCTGCTCACACAAGGAAGAGATTTTATTGGGACACCTAGAGGGCAGGAGGTTGCACATTTCCCATTTGCATCCTCCCACCCCACTCCAGCTGGGTGTAAATCCTTCCTTCTCCTGGGGGTCCTTCCACCCTCACCTTCCTTTTACAGACCTCTGAATGAAGCCAAAAGCCATTACCCAGAAATATGAGAAATCATAGAGAATCGGGAAATGTGGGGTCACCTCCTTTCTTGGCCAGAGCCTTGCCATGACTCTGAGCAGGTCACTTAATCTTACATCCAGACCACAAGCAAGGAAGGTTTCTTTGGTATTGTATTAATCTGTAATCAAAGCTTCACAAAAGGATTACAGGAACAAGATACTGCAGCAACAGAATATTCTTCATCTGAATGATCCTTTTGTTCCAAGAGTCTCTGCGTATTATTGTGTGCCATTTTCACATCTGTTCATCACTTGAAGAAACTTTCTTTTGTCCCTTAGTAAGCTCAAGCATCATCACTCTGCCACGCTCCCCCACACCATTATTTTTAAATCTAAATACATTTTCTAAAGGTTATGACATGTTGTGTAATTAAAATCAAGTTGGCAGCAAAGAACAATTTCTTTCACTACAGCTCTTTTCACGAGCTGTATAATTCTCCGTCTGGAAAGCAGGTGGGGAATTTGAAGTGCTCTCATGCTTACTGACAACAGCAAGGCTGAGGTCACGGACATGACTAGTGACAGTGGATGTTCACTGTGACACTTCTTATGGGAGCCTAATTTTCAGAAGCTTTATGCAGTGTGTTCTGAAAATGAGATCTCATGGAGTATTCCCTCTTAGCATCCCCAAATCAGAAATCACTTCTGCAAGTCGTGACTTCTGCACTCACACTGGGGATTGCACAGTGTAAGAAAGGTGGAAACTGCTCAGCACTTCCACTGCCCCCGAGGCTTTTTCTCTCTTTTAACTTCCCCCTGTTTAATATGAAGAAGTGTCCTTCTCCTTGTAGACTCCTTCCCAATATCTAGTAAAAGTAAATGAACTTTAAAATTGGAGGTGGTTCTCCAGAGAAGTAATTCAGCAATAATTCAGTCTACAGAAGTTCCCAAGTCTGTAATTTATTGATTTAGCTAACAGTTTGTACTGAGTAGATAACAGTTTCCTATCTTATTGCCCTGTGTTTTCATTATACCCAACCTGTCTGGTAGAAGGAATATTAATCTTTGGCAGTTTACAATTGCTAACAGTAGCTGTTAAACAACTCTAAATTCTCCTCTACTTCATTTTGAAGTCTCTTAAAGTTTCCCAATTTGGAGGGTTGGCAGAGACTTAAAGAAGATATACTTTTTTTCTTTTTTTTTCTTTTTTTTTTTTTTCCCCAAGAAAACCAACAAAAAATATTTTGATCTGCACTTTTGTCTCCAAAACAGAGACAGACGGTTCTGCACTTCTGGTGCTTGCACAAAATCCTCTGCTGCGCTTCCCATCCAGCCTGCAGAAAGTGTTCAGGAGCTTTTCGTCACGTCACCCCTCCCTCTTCCTAGCCATAAATGCAGACAATATGCAGTTGCCTAGTAGAAGGAATAACAGAAAGCATCGATGCACTTTATGATGCTTGGCATGGAAGACAGGCTAGTTCTTACGGTGTTTTTAATGCAGACTAGGTGCAGATTGCTGACACTTGTAGCTGAGAAAAGGTTCACCAGGTCAGAGCTGCTAAAATCAGTCCTGTAAAGAAGAGTGTGTGAGGAGAGTGGGAATAACACAAAGCAAATGTTGGGTGAATTTACATTTGTGAAACATCTATATTTCAACAATAGTCAAGCTTTTTTTTTTTTTTTTTTTTTCTTGCTTTTGGAGGCTATTTGAGTGATGAAGTAGCTAAAGGCCTGCAAACTGTCTGTCTAAATTGCAAAGGGAAAAAACAGGTAATGAATTCAGAGTTCACATACATGTCGCAGTACTGACACACGCGTTGGAAGCGTTCTTGTGCTCTTACAGAAATGCTGGTCCCATGGTGCAGACAAGAACGGGAAAAGCCCCCATGACTCAGCTGACCGGTCACAGCTGAACAAATGCCAAGTGCACGCTGCCTGCTCAAAGAGGAAAAGGTTCAAGGACAATTTTAGGCAGGAGAAGCAAAGAAGCCCTTGGATTCATCAGTTTCTGCAAACTGGAGTTACTTAGCTCAGTTTATTAGCTCAGACCTGGCTCATCTGATGAAGAGCTCTAAGCCCTGCAGCAGGTATTTAGGGACCATTTGTCCCATATGGCTGATATCAGCATTAATAAGGAGGTCTGCTCAGGCCAAGGAGAACACAGGGCCTGCAAGTCCCATGTGAAAGAAAGTTTACAAACTTTCCATTGCACTGATGGAGAAATAGTTATTTATCTGGCTTTGTATGAAACCAACAGCTGTTTCTTCTTCATTCTGTGCAATAGCACTATTTTGTAAGAAATAGAACAAACCAGATCAATGCCATCCTCCTAATAGACCAGGAGGTCTAATCCTGCCCAGATTGGGATGTTTTTAATGAAGAAAATCTATATATTCTACTCTGTTTAAACAGGTGACGTTGCTAGAGCTGAGGCTTTGCTCCCAGGCAGATTCTGGCTCTATCAACACTCACATCTTACCCTGAGAGCAGACCTGTTGGGTTTCCTATTTCTGGGACTGCCCACGTTAATAAGGAGATTGTAAAGGGATCTGCACAGATGCTCTACATGCCTGTGTAGTGCCCACCCCCTCACCAGAACCCAAATACCCCCTGATATTACCTCCTCTGCCCTGTCTTTTGTACACCCCCCTGGACTAATAGCCACAGATTGTTTCTTAACTTTCCCAATGTCCCAAAAGAAATAAAACAACTTCCTCTGTCTTTTCCCCCTTTTCTTGAGCTCTGTGATGATCAAGTGACTCTTCAGCTCCTCCTGCCATTATTTTGAGCCTGAGGACTGCAGCAGTCTAGACACATTAGCACTTCTAATGTGGAGCTCACAGACTGTATCAATTAGTGGGCTGGCTTCAGCCCACATATCCCAGGAGGCAGCACATAGCTTCTCCTAGGTTGTAGCGCTGATGAGCTTCAAGAGGTGGCAGAGAGCCCTCACCCAGGGGACTGGTTAGTGTGTGCTATCCCTGTCCCTCTTTGCAGGGCTGAGATTTGCTTTCTCATCTTACTTCTTTCCAAGATACCCAGTTTCTTACAGAGTCGATGGGGTCTTGGTGGGGCTTTTAATGCAGCTTACAGCTTTCTTCTGCTAAGAAGGGTCAAGCCAATTCCCTCTGCATGGCAGAGCACATACTCAGCCCTTAAGCAATATTCTTGTTCCCTGAGCTTCATCCCACTCATAAACCAACCACTGGGAACTTCTACATCTGCTTCTTTTCCTTCTGAAACAACCAAAGAGGATGAATCTCCATAACCCCACCGCCTCCACATCCAGCAGCACGGCTCCAGCTGAGGTAGCCTGTGTGACTCAGCTCTCCCTGCCAATGTGACAGCCTTTGTAAGGAACAAAGCCTACGGTTTGGGTACCAAAATAAACCCAGCCTTGAGTCTGGCTGCACTGGTCTGATGTCACCAGACAGGCTGCATAGTGTGGTTCCAGCCCCATTCTCCCATCCCTCTTCTTGGCTGTCTCGCTCAACATCCCCTGAATCCCCTGGGCTGCCTATTCCCAGGTGTGAACAAAGAAGTCTGAGCTGTGCTTTATCTTCTTCTGCTGACAAATGCCCCAGTTTGAACTTTCCAGCCAGTTATTCCAAGTTGTGGTAGCATTAATCAAACTAATGATATCTGGTGATCTGGAGGAGAATCACTATTATATGGCAAAAAATAGAATCCCATAGTTAACAGCGTATTGTACAATATATCTGGGTTCCCTTGCCAGTCTGGACATAATATAAATGACTTCAGTTTCTCTCATTTATTTATGTATGTCTACTCTCTGGAGGGGAATTTGGTGTAGTGACAATTATGGGAACCCTGCAGCTGTTCAAGGAGGAGATAGCTTAGCTGTTGGCCGTACTACGCTGCTCACCCAGGGTTATTATGGCCATGGATGCCAGTGACAGCTTAGAGTCTCTCTTCTGCCCAGATACTTCATGCAAAATGTTTGTACTGAAGGTGCAAGACCTAGGATAAAGCCTTGGAGAAAAGAGATTGCAAATCTAAATGAAACCACAATGACCTGTGGTTTGGGGGATACCAATTTAGCTGTGTGAGGAGAGGTAACAGCCATCACCTCTGTCTGCTCTGTTCCTTTAGAAAAGAAAAATAAAGCATGGCCCCTTTCCTGCAAACAATACAGTGGTCAGGAAAGGATTTATCTTAAATCTGTCTGCAGTACTTGCTGCTGGGTTTTATGATTGTGGCTCTTCAGCAATCCATGAGCAATAAGAATAATTCAGTGACCAAAAATTCTCTTCACGTTCCTGTCAGAGCTCTGAGCTCTGAGCTTTGTGCCCATTGCTGAAAAACCAATTTAACCCTTTTAGTGTGCTGCCAAGAAGTATTGTTTGATATGAGATCTTCCAGCCCCTGCCCAGCTTTTCCAATAAAGGCACTGTTGAACAACCAAGGAGATAAGAGAGATGTTAGACACTGGCTAAACCCAAGAGCAGGATCCTTTATGAAAAGACTTTGAATGTCTCAGCTGTTTTTAAGCAGACATTTTCATCCAAGATGATCAAGTAAGGGAGGCTCATGCTGCTAACGGGGGCTCTGCAGTGTCTTCGGTGACACACTGACCCCAAAAGCCCATCCAGCCTCCTGTCCCTTCCTCCTTCTGGTTATAGGGGTATCTTTAAAACAAGAAGACAGCATGATGCCCTTTTCCTCTGTAGTGATGTCTTTCTCTAAGTTTGTTGGCCCTGGACTCCCTGTCTGGGGTCCCTCAGAGGCACACCTTCAACCTGTTCACTCAGGTCCAGTAGATCCCCTTGGTGCTGTGACCCAGGGAGATTCCGCAGGCAGTGGGGAGAAGCAAGCAGAGAAAACCACCCCCACAGCAGCACGTATTCAGAGCCAGAAAAAAAAACAACCTCACATTTCCTCTTTGTGCTGGAAAAGCCTTTGGTGAGGATGGGGTGTCAGCTGGAGGACGTGTCCCCCAGGCACAAGGGGTGGAGGAATGGGGCAGGCGGCATCTGGACCCCTGCCACATCCAGACCCCAGCTGCAGCATGTCCGAGGGAGAGGCGGGAGAGCAGAGAAGCAGACTCCTGCAGACTGCTTTAGGAGGCAGCTCTGCTTCCCCATCTGACATCCCCTGCTTCCCCAGTCATGTGGTTTGCATTTGTCTCTTTTTCATGTGGAGACATTGCTTTCAAAGTCATCAGCGGGGACGAGCGCAGCAGCCGTGCAGCCACTGCCGGCACGCTGCTCCCACCTGCAACTCGGCAGCTTCTGACAAAGTGGGAAATCCTGAGGGGGCTCGCATGGCATTGGCAGCTTTGTTTTTCTCTTGCATGCAGACAGTCTCAATAAACAGCAGGAGAAGGTGTCAGGGAAGTGGAAGCAGGAGAGAGAGGTAAGTTAATTAGGAGGCAGCGACAATTACTGTGATGTGTAATATCAATTCTTTCCTTTTCATAGAGAGCATTCTGTTTTTTTGGGGGGGGAAATCTGCTACCAGCTTTAGACCAAATGCCCAGCAAACAGACATCAGCAGAGCCTTTGCACTTGGAGCCACATGAAATCACCCCTGTCCTGGCCCTTCCCATGGTGCACAGCCCCATGGCTCTCAGCACATCCCTCCTGGAGCTCAACACAGGCACTTACAAACAACCTTGGACTTCATCAGACAGATCTATTATTTCCTATAAGATTCTTTGGTTTTATTCAAATCTCCATTAGGACTTGTCACAGAAAGGCCATGAGTTAAATATATATATATATATATATAAAAGGAATAAAAAACACAAACAGAAACAAGGACAAAGCTTTCCTGCTGCTGAGTCCAAATTCGCACTAATGAGATCTGAGCAGATAAATAAGAGGTAGAGCAAGACGCATGACTCAGGGTGTGTTTGCACTGCACTGCAGTCAGCAGAGCTGATTGAAGCTAGGTGGAAATACTCCCACTGTCCCTCCTCTGGCCATGCTGAAGAAGCAGTGCAGGTTCATTAATGACCCCCTGAGTACCTCAAAGACCACAGGGACTTTAGCAGCTACTTCACATTGCAGTCCAGCCTGTTATTTCCCTCTAACTAAGTTCCTGACCAAAACTAGCATGAAGAGGTTAGCACATACTGCAAACACTCCTCTAAGCACAAGGCCTTCAGATGACTATGGCTAACTCCAGGGGATCGATCCAAGTCCCAAAAACGTGTCCCACGCTCTCACCTCAGCACTCCGGCTGTCCATCATTTCTCCACTTTGAGAGTGCTGGATTCAGTTGGATTAGTTTTGAAAGATATGTCTAATGTGATTAGCTGCAAATGATTAATTTTCAGCCAAAGCAGCACCCTGGTCCACTTGCCTGCCCCATTTCATGCTAGTGCTTGCATAAAGCAAGATATTGCTTGGGAGGAGGGAATGCAAAGCCATTCCTTTCTATCCCAGTGTAGATTCAGATCAGCTTAAGCAAATGGAAAAATTGCGGACAAAGACACTGGAATGGGAGACCAGGATATCTGGACTCATTGCTACTCAAGCTCTGAACTGCCTGTAGAACCTTGTGCATCTGTTCCCACTCTTCTGCCTCTGTGAAATAGCCTCACAGGATTTCCAGTGTGATAAAAGAAAAAAGATGACCAGGGCAACTAAGTGAAGAGAGGAAAGAAAAAGGAAAGTGAAAAGTGAAAAGTGAAAAGAATGCCTGGGGAAAGGACTCCCAGTGCAAACAATGGTCTTGTAAACTAAGCTAACAAGACTTTTTAGGCACAGCTAAAATATAATGTTTTTATATATATGTTTTATATTTATAATATATATGTTTTATATATATGTCTTTATATTCATATAATTTTATATATATATACATAGTTATTCGTTACTAGAGATCATTTCAAAACCATGAAGATATTGTCCCCCATCATTTATGTCAATTTTCATAGAAAAAGAAAAAGAAAAAAAAGCATTGAGTCAGGGATTTTCTATGAATCTTTGTGCTTAAAAGAGTAAAGAGGGATTGTGATTCAGAAACCAGTAAAGCCACTGCTTGATACTTGATGTTGATGGCACCTACACTGTCAAAGTCCTCTAAACTCTACATCTCTCTTCTTCTAGCTCCAGCACCACATTACCTCCCAACAACCAATGTATGAAAGACCTCTCAGTTTTCTCCTTCTCACAAGGGCAGGAGAAAGAAGAAACATTTACAGCTATTTCTACCTGTTAGTGAACATCAGTGAAATGGCACCAAGGCTTTGTCAAGCCTGGGAGAAGAAAGGTCCTTCCTGCTCAGGTCATACTTTGACTCTCCTTGAAACTCTTGGTTGCCTGCACCGAAGTGTTGTCGCTTTGGTTCAAAGCTCTCTTTGTCCATTCAGTGGCAAAATCATTTGTAGGGACAGCAGAATTGCAGATGACCCCATGGGCATTCATTAATTTTGTGTTTGCACTTCTAAATAGCCTAAGGAGCATTTCCTACTCTTCATTTTCCAACTCCATGCTTCAGCTGCTGGAGTGAAAGGTCAAACTGGAAGCGTTCACAAGCCAGCTGTGGGCAGCTCTCTGCCCACATGCTGTCCCTCCCTGTCATCCCAGGAGATGAACATTGCATGGCATCCTTGGCCATGAGCAAGACCTTGCCAAGGAGATTTCCCATGGAGAATCGACAAATTCAGCTGTCACTTTCTTGCAGCATGTGCAGGGAGAGCTCCAGTTAAGAAGGGATATTTTTAGCCTGGAGGTACTCAGCCAACTGGCCAGAGGCTGTCCCTGGTGCTTGAGATTATAAAAGGAACGAGGAGGTCCCAGAGGTCCCAGTACTATCTCTATTTTGGGAACTCTGATGGTGATCTCCTTTGCAAGGAAGGTTGTTCCCCTCCTTGTGAGCCAGTATCACATGTCAATCAAAACTGCAAAATTCATGCATTCTCTGCTGAATGTGTCCTGAGCCATTGTAAGGGGTAAAATGTATATATCAAATAATATATCACAGTGCCCTGGAGAAAAGGAGGGGATGGGAGCTGCCCTGATATGCATTATATTAAGTGTGCCTGGCATGCACAATCGTGTTACAGAGCCAGTCCTTGAGTTCCTCCTTGCCTTTTGCTGCCTATTATTAACTTGAAGGAGAAATGCTCTAAGTGGTGCAGGGAGTCAGGGACAGCTACTGCAACAATCATCATCTCCAAATCAATAATGGACACCATCCAGAGATGCTTCAGGATAAGAGGCATTTCACTTTCAGAAGACCAATCCTTGAAGGGAAGCAGCTGGTATTGTTAAAGACACAATGAAACAGCAGAGTGGGGTAAAAAGTGCTAAGAAAAGAGTGTTCATCAAAAAGTTCTTTGTCACTTGATTAAGAGGGGAAAAAAAGGGCCAAATTCTTAGCTATTTTCAGCCATCGTAGTCCACTGAGACTGATGAATCAAACTTGCACACTGACATTGGGCCTGTGCAAGCCAAAAAGGTCTGCCCTGCCTGAGGTTCAGGGCCTACTTTAACAAACGAATCTTTGGTGATGATGCAGATGGCCCCAGTGCTTGCTCACACACACAGTCAGACACACACACAAAGAGAGCCCTGACCAAGTCTAAGAAAGAAAATTTTCCTCCATTTTACCAATTTAATTTGAGGCCCCAGCATCTCCTGGCCCTGTGTCTGGACATGGCTGTGCAGATGCAGCTGGTAGGAGGCAGGAGGCTGTCACCAGTAGCTCCATTAAAAAACTCAGTAATCTGTGGTAAAGCAACAGGACATCTGTAAGAAACACATGCAGGTTTAAGTTGAAGTTTTGGCTGAATTCAGTTATATGCCTGTTAATCTCACATCAAGGACTGTGCACCTGGAACAGTCAGTCCCTGGCTGTGATGCTGGCCTTGGTCTGCCCTGTGCAGCCCTAAGCAAGTCACCTCCATCCATTGTGGTATGTGACTTTCTGTGAAATGGGATAATATCGTCTCCTAGGATTAGGAAAAAGCTTGACCACAATAAGTACCGCCTGGATCATCTGCTCTTGCTCTCAGGAGCCTATGGAGAAATTACTGTATACAAACACTTCCAGTAACTGCTTTTGTAGATTCAGTAAACAAAGTGGTTAAAAATTATACCCTGGGTGAGTATCCAACAGTGTAACCTTTTAAGGTTGGAAATGAGTTCTGGATTGCCTGAGTAAAAACAGCTTTTAACTAACAGGATGGAGTCTAATGAGAGATCAATGTCTATTGTGGGAGAATTATACCCCTCCCCAGGAAACTGAAGGAAACATTTGCTACCGTGAGGAGTGCTGAGATGAGGGAAAGAGGCTGGGAAAATGAAACAGGTTTGATTTTTGGTCATCAGCACCATGAGAGCAAAGCATGGTCACACTGCAGCCTGAGAGGAAACTGCCTCTAAGACCCAGCCTATTCAGGATTTGAGTTTTTACATTCAACCGTCCTGCAGGATCTTTAATTAAATGCACAGCACATACTAGCATACAAGCTAATAAAACACAATGAAGCCCAAATACCAATCACTCCTTCAATATCCTCCCTTTGCTAACCAGAGCCAAAGCAATCAGGTCAGCACGAAATGTGCCCTGAAGGTGAAGAGCCCTGCAAGTGCCAGAGCAGCCAGGGGAGGAAGGGAGAAGAGGAGAAGTCAAGATCTGAGGACTTTTTAACCCAACTGCAGTACTACAAGCTTTAGACAAATAAACCCAGATGTTATTTTGGAGAAAAAAGATACCCATATCTAATCCCATTCATTACAGTAAAGCAGATGTGATTTGGGAGACTCCAGTCTGATCACAGGGTTTTATAAAAGAAAGAATTGAAACTCCATAAGTGAAAAGTGTTTAAGTGCAACACATCTTGTATCAACTTTGGGAAAGGATGCTATGGAGAATCATCAGATTTGCCAAATGAGAAGGCATCTGCAAATTACAACCAAAGGCCAAATTACAGAGCTGATCTGATCTGATGAAAAGACTCTGTTGACCTCTCTGGGCATTGGGTGAGATCACCATTTCCACTGAGGAGTTATGTAGGCATTTCTTCAGGTTATGAAGTTATTTAATCTTCTTAGGTCTTTCTTCTAGAAAGGAATAAGCAACACCATCTTTGTCGTGTTGACTAGCCAGAGGATGAATAGGAAAGATAACTGGGGAATAAGTCACCCGAAATTAATTCACTGCTGCTGGAAGGAGAGGGTGGTTGATAGAGAACATGCACACCTCTCCAAACCTCCTTTGGGTAAGAAACTTCAGACAAACAGCCACTAAAACTTTTGCACTGGGCTGGGAAAAATCCTGGACGTGGTGAACCATTCAGCACATCACAGCAATAAAAAGGCGAAAGATGAAAATTGTTGTACAGCTTGAAGCTTGTCTTCCTCAACGCTTGGCTTCTGTGCACCATCTTGGTTTATGGGCTTTCTGGGGGCAGCTGGGTTAATGGTCTTACAAATCAATTTTATGGACTCAAGGAGCCTGATTCTACTTTAACCAGAAAATCATGCTTTACCAATAAATTGGAACAGGGGAGATGGACTCAGTGGCTTCTTAATGTCTCTTCCAGCTCTGTCTGGAGAGATTAGTGATCTCTGACCAGTGAGTGTCATCTAACTTCTGCCTCAAACTTTCAATGCTACCAGCAGGTTCAGAGGCTCAGGATACTTTATGCCCTTGGAAGATGTGCTACAGGGAAGTAGGGCGTAATCCAAGACGTAATCAGAGCAATGCTGTTTAACCAACAAAAAAGGGAATTTGATCCAGATTTTCCCTCCTCGCTTGGGTGGCAGGATGATGAGTACTGAGGAAAGCGTTTTGCCTATAACATTCCTGCTGAGGAAGCTGCAGTGGGGTGCATGGCTGTAAAGCATAGCAAGGCTTGTTAGCAGCTAATGCTCTTCTTGTGGGGTCGTCTTTGTGTTCTGATTATCTGCCTAAGTGCTTCCATGCCTCTCTGCATAACAGCTCAGCCATTTCTACCTGGGTGACTGATAAGGGAATCCATCACCATTACCTGCATTACCTGCTCATGTTCCCTGAGTAGTTCTGCTCTACGAAGTGTTGATAATGCTGTGCTTGCCTCTTAACACATTTATTTCCCACTCCCTGCATTAAGTGTATATTTGATTATGTTGGAAGAAAACCTCATTCTGAAACTGGAAACCTCCCCGTGCACAGCTCCTCTGCTGCTGACCTTCTTCAAAGTCACAAAGACAGCCTGTGCCCTTTAGGGATTTCTCCTCATCTGGAATTAATAACTTTCTTCCCAGGATAATCGCCTCTCTGTTCAACTCATCACGAATTTCCTGGAAAATAAAATAAAATAAAATAAAATAAAATAAAATAAAATAAAATAAAATAAAATAAAATAAAATAAAATAAAATAAAATAAAATAGTATTAATAATAATAATAATAAACAGTCTACCTAGGTTTGGAGCCCTGTTCTAGGTTTGGAGCACCTGGTGTTTTCTTAGTTACTCAGACACAGGTGAGAGTTTTTGTTTGTTTGTTTCACAGCTGACCCTGTTTAGTGCAAGAAGATGGACTAGAGATTTCTTGAGGTCACCTCCAACCTGAATTATTCTTTAATTCCATGATTCTATGCTTTTTATCTGAGCATTTTTATCTTTTTCATTCAAAGGCTATCAAGGGCTAGAATTGCCCATAGTGTCAGTCATCAATGGACACTTCTTGCACCTTTCCTCCTACCTTTGTGCATCCACACACATGCTATTTATAACACCTTTTTCTTTCATATGGCAATCCACAAAACAGAAATGTCAGATTTCCATCGTTTCTAGAGGAAGCTCAGCATCTTATTTTGGACATATGCATATGTTGTCAACTTAGACTGAAATCCTTGGCATCTGATTCTATATGACTGAGGTTCCAACATCCTAGAAGTGTCCCAGCTGGAACTCCAGAAGGAATCTGTGGGTTTGCCCCCGCACTGGAGCACAGTCACCTTATACCCTTATTATATCTCCTTTGCATGAGGCACATGCAACTGTTTGCTGAGTTCCTGTGGTGCCTTCCATACAACTCATGATAGAGGCATCACTTTGCACCACACATTCACTTCTCCTTGAGTTTTCTTTGTAAGATTTAGGCCAGAAACCACAGCAGAACTCAGGAGATAAAAATCTTTGGTGTTTTTTACTTTTTTTTTTGTATTTGTTGTTGTTTGTTTATTTGTTTGTTTCTCACATAATAGAGAAATGGAAAGAAGAATGTAATAAAATCAAAATTTCACCTTCTGTAAACAACTTTGTAGATAAATGCAATGAGATGTGTCCTGAATATGAATACTGCCAGGCAACCCTTTATAGATCTTAAGCTTGTATTGATCTGTGCATCCGTAAAAGCTCTTGTTCATCAGGCATAAGAGAACAGACTCAGTATGCATGACCACACATGCCAATGCCAATGGAGCTATAAAGCTGCACCCTCAGAAAAATAAATTGTAAGTCAGATTTTAGTTCAAAAGAATGGAAATCTGTGACATTAAGAATTAAAAATCAAAGTCTTCTGACCCAGATTAACTTTCTTTGCTCAATCACCCATACATAACATACTCTAAATCAGCTTCTGGAGATGTTCTTTTGCATGTTTCTCATGATTAATTGAATTAGCAATTGATTTGTATAATATGACTCACTTAGAAATAAAGACACACCAGCCTGACACCATGCATACCATTCAGGTGGCAAGAAATAACAGGCCCTACAGTTAATATTACCCCAACTTTCCTGGGCAATGCAGATTTGCTATTTACCAACCAGAGCATCAACTATCAGAGAAAGATAAGAGTGCTTGTGCATGCTCTGTGTGTGTGCATACTAAACAAACATGCGTGCACTTGCACTATAAATGCTCAAATAAGTGTAGGAATTGCAGGTTCTTTCTATGGCTGATTTACAGATGCTCTGCTGAGCTCCAGATTTGGCCCTGCGCAGTACAGGGACTGGACAAAACAAAATAAAACAAAAAATGGTTTTCCTTTGAGGGCAGGGAAGGATCAGGAGAACCATCTAAGTTATTCAAGATTGGAGGTGGGTGCTTTAGTGATCCTTGGCCTAGGTTAGAGTAGGACATCTCATGTTCTGGGCTTGGGTTACATTTTGGGCCTCACTAGCATGATTTGGGGTTGAGGCTTATAGGCCTATCTCAGGGCAGAGCTGGCAAGGAGGATGGGATAGAGACAATGCAGGGACATGTGAGGTTCCACAGAGTCAAACTGGGATTAAATGGAACGAGGGCAGAGAGGAGCCCCACAGCCCCTGTGCTTAGAGCTGGTGCTGGGGCCTGCAGAGCCACCCAGGTTGCATTTGCATTGTGCTTCAGGCCATGAATATGGTGTTGGTTCCTTGGATCCCCAGAAAAGGTCAAGGCTCTAAATTAAATGGCTACCTGAGCTGTGGTTAAAGTTTGTCTGAACAAGATCCACGGAGTGTTTTTTGACACAAATGACTGAGCCTTGCTGGCTACCCCATAGTCCAGCACCATGTACGAGGCTGGTGGCTCATAGCTGAGGAGGCCTTGTGCATGAGGAGGTCCTTGCCCTAAGCATTCCATCCATGGCATGCCATACCATGATTTTAGCCCACCAGGGTAAAGCATTTAATTGCTGTGCCCCAAGAAATGGCTGCAGATATTGGTTCCTTAACTCAGCCGTGGCTCCTCTGGTCCTCCGAGACGCTGTGCGCCCTTATGAGGTGCTAAAAGCTTTCACAGGAACGCAGCGAAGGAGGGCGGCTAACAGCAGTGGGAAGAGATGACCTTTCCTCAGCCCAATTATTTTGATATTTAAAATGTGAATCCAGAAATAAGAGTTCATCATTTCCTGTGCTGGAGATCATTATGCAGTGAGAAATGGGCAATACTGTGAATTATTATAAACTGGCACCAGACCGAGACTACTCTTTTCTCTTCCCCGTTCTTTTTCTTTCCCAAGAAACATCCCCATTTGTGGAGAGAAGCAGCAGCTTTTCATGAGAAAATAACATTTTTATGCCTGTCAAAATTTCCTTTCATTTATGCCAAGAAGTCACGACTGATGTCGTGTCTCCTTTTCTCCAGGGTGCAAATCTCTCTCCCAGCACCAGTTAAGTGGAGGGAAGAGCAAACTTTATCTTTCCTGTCAGCTTGGCTAGACACTACTGGGAATGGGAAGGCACAACAAGGAGACCATTTTCTTCTCCCTTCTTCCACACCGGTTTAACCCTGCTGTTTATGGCACACTGTAATGCTTGGATGGACATTGTTTAACCTGATCTAAGCCATGGTCATTTCCAGAGTCTCAGGGTCATTTCCCCTTACCCACTGCACAACTTGGGAAAGCAATCTTGACTTGTTAAAAACAGCATCCCCATGTGGAAAAAGAATAGGGTTTATTCCTACTTGCCTCTAAAATATTTTCACTTCTTTGAAGTGGGACCGCAATTTTTAAGAGGTTCACGAGCGGGCAGGGCCTCACTGACGTAAAGACCTCAGGATTTGGCTCGCTGGTCATCAATCTGCATAAGCATGCAGCAGCTATGTGGTCATTACCATAGTAATTCCACCCTTTCAGGATTTCTCTGCTATGCGTACGCACGCTGGGGGAAAGAGAATCATTTTGTTCTCTGCAACTGCATCATTACATTAAAGCAGTGTCCCTGCTGGCCTCTGCTCCTGCCTGAATAGAGCTGCTCAGCAAAGTTGTGTAGTGCCTTGTTTTGTTCAGAAATGCTGATTCCTAGAAATGAAAACTGGCTTTGTGGGAAATGGTCAGTTTTGATGCATTTTTCAGCTTTTTTTATTCTCCCTTTTTTGTCTTTAGAGAAAAGGGTTTTGAAACAGTGAATTAGCTGCAACATATTCAAAACAAAAAATGCTGGTTGCTTTTTCTGCCTAGAAAATTAATTACACTGGTTAGAACAAAAATATTTTGAAACTAGGGTTGCTTTGAGTCAAAGAAATATATTTCTGATACTTGAATTGCCTTTTTCTGATTTTCATTTCTCAAATGTGTTTAGCTTTTGGTGTTTTTACCCTCTTTAGGTCCAGATTTTTCTTTTTTTTTAATCTTAAATAATAATAATATTTGCAGGGTGGGAAAATCATCTCCTGAAAAGCCCCTGAGTGGATGTTTCAGTGCACATGACAAATGTTACAAAGCAAGTCACTGTTCTCATCTGTTCCTGGGGGACCTGGTACTAGCTTCTTATTGTTTTCGTCTCCTTGGAAGATAAGTTATCTAGTGTAAAAAAATCATTGTGCTCTTTCAGGGAAAGGAAAAAAAAAAAAACAGGTTTGAGTCTTCTCTCGGTATTGTTTTTATTTTTTTAGTCTATTGAGTCTAAGGAGTGGGGTTTAAATCAAATGCTGTGATCTGGTGCCAGCTGCTGTTGCAGGGCTGCAAAGGCTGTGGTATAACGTTCACCTGGAAGTCACTGGGAAGACAACAGCTATGCTGTTATTGTTTCTGCAGGTATGGTCTGTGTAGAAAGGAAAGCCCAGATCTAGGACTGAGCTCTTTGAAAGAAGTTGTAAAATGACATCTGTGCATCTCTGAGCAACCCAATCTAGAGTCGGGGGGTGGAACTAGATGATATTTAAGGTCCCTTCCAACCGAAGCCATTCCATGAGTCTGTGATTCTGTAAACTTCAAGCTGAAGTCTAACTGAATCTCAGTAACCAGCACATGCTAACTCTGGCCCAAATTCACTTCTCGTGTGCCAGCTGTGACAGAATCGATAGCAGCACCTCTTTAGATTTGAATGCGCCCAACTTTGGGGATAATAAACTTGAGCTTCCCTGTTAATGACTGCATGGAAGGAGGACAAAAGAGATCAAAAGAAATGGCAGCAAATCTCAGTATTTGGGTTAAAGTTCAAGGCCACTTGGAGCTTCTCTGTACTTCTCAAACTGAGAAATCCTGCAGCGTTTCTAGCTAAGCTTTTTCTTGTGGTCTCCCCTTACACGATCGCACGCCTCTCAGATCACTCACTCTGGGAGGGTCTGGGCTGGCAAAACTTCCAGACAAAAATACTCCACGTCTTTGCTACAGGCTACACAAACAGCAGGTGAAAACATCACTGAGCTGCATGGATCTTCCTAGCAGCTGGCAGGCAGCTCACAAGGAGATTAACTCTTCAGGGCTCGTCAGTTAAGTTGTTCTTCCTCAGATGCTTCAGACTTTCAGGAGCAGTCTGAGGTAAAGGCTGAAAAAATAGTGTTGGTTGGGTGTTTTGAGTAGGCATAATGTAGTTACAAGACTGAAGAGTGTTTATATGGTCAGCATGAATAAAATACCATAAGATCTTCATCTGGACGTAGATTGCTTTGCAAACACATCTCAGAATGGTTTTACTAGAGCAACTGGTTCTCCCCTTTACAGCCTTATGGGGGCTCTGATTTTTGGCCACACTAAGCAGCAGGCCACCAAGAAGGCTTTGCTCAAGCACTCAGTTGTATTACAGAAATGCTCTGTCCCTATCCTGACTTGAACCAAATTTACCCGGTTTAGGAGAGCAACCAGGATCACAGCAAAAAGCAGGGGCCAGGTGGGGAAACCAGATCTGCTCTTCTCATCAGATCCTGCAAAGAGGGGAAGAGGAGCGTGATCAGGGAAGGTGCTGAGAAATTCTCCCATTTTGCCAAGAAATGTGCCTACTGTTTTGATCATCTGGCTAGTCCACATTTCCTGGGATTTTCTGTGATTTAAATTCACCTTTGGTGATAGCAGCGAGATCACAGTCATGATGTGGGATTGATCATGTTTAATTTTGTTGGCAACCCACCTCCAAACTCAGTCCAATGTGCTGAATCATATCTATCAACTTCTCAAACTTTGGGCCCAGCACTGTAAGCTGGTTTTCATGTCTTTGGCAGTAGGTTTTCATCTGTTGAAACTTTAGTCAGTAACAACAGTAAAGATTAAAAAAAAAAAAAATGTAATGGGACTCAGAGAGCAGCTTGGCTATTAGAGTCAAGAGTGAAGGTCATCATTAATTTGGCTGCTTAGCATAAAGACAAGCATTTTGCAAATACTATAAAAATATAAAGATACTATAAAGGTATAAAGATTTTTTTTAGAAGTTGTCTCCCAGCCATCAGGCACAAGGAGATTAATGTGTATTCAGTGCCAGCATCCCAGGGTGTGTGTCAGAGCAGGGCAGTGCTGTGGTGGTGGGACTCAGGGCTAATTAACGCCCGACAATGTGTCCCCAATTCATACCAACACTAGAAACAGTAGCTGATAGGGAAATTCAGGCACAGCAGCTGCTCTTTTCACAGCGGTACAATAACTATCTCTTTAATGAGAAGGGATGTGGGGGAGGGATGCAGCCCAAATAACAGCACCTGCCTGCTTATGCCACACCGCCACGCCGAAAATCGCAACAGCTAATCCTCCTTGCCTGTCATGTTAATTGCTACGAAGCTCCTTTTGATATCAAACTATTTGTCCTTTGACTGAAATAAATCAGGCCTTAAGCACCGCATTTATCTCACTGCGATACAGGACCAGAGGTGAGCGCTGCGGGGAGATTTATACAATGGGAGCAACATACAGCACGCCGGGGCAGTATTTATGGGCTCAGGATCTTTTCATCAGGAAAAGCAGTCTGTTGACATTGTTCACTACAAAGAAAAGTTCAAATGCTATATATTACACTACAGCCCTAATATACCATTTGACTTAAGCGGGAGGTAAATAATGCAAAGGAGGAGGGGGAATGCCTGGCTGGCTTTTACATGAAGAGCTGCTTCCAGCTGGTTCAGCGAGGTATTTAAGACTTGTACACAAATATGGGGCCCGGTAGCTTCGTCCAGAGTGTCTGTGCATTTGATACTGAGGTTGTATTTAATGGCATTTGCTGAAGCTGGCTCACATTATGGAAAATTAACTTCTGCAGAGCCCTTGGTGTGCACAGGCACAGCCCTCTTGGCACAGGGATGTTTGGCAAGGGAGGAGTACAATCATAGAATCACAGAAATCACGGAGTAGAGGATAATGGCACAGGGGCTGAAGCGACCCTCCCCACGGCCCTTCCCACCTGTTAGCCTCCACTGCTGTGGCAAACCTTTCATCCAAGATATTGGGAGAAGATGCTTGGGGAAAATCCCATGGAAGAGCCTTCCACACACGTAGCTCAGGGAGGCTGGAGGGTGGGAGGTGGGGAACGGATGCTGGACTTGTTTGCTCTTACCAACATGTATTGTCAACAAAACTTCACCATTTCGTACAAATGACTGTAAATGGCCCTATCTGAAGAGCTGAGATGACTTCAGACAAGCTATTTGGGCCCTTTTATTTGTTCCAACAGTGTCCAGATGCTTGTGTTGGGGTCCTTTATCCCCCCTGCAATCCCATCTGAAGAGGTCCCAGGCTAATTGCCCTGAGGGTTTCAAGGGCATCTCCAAAAGGAGAACCAGAATCTGCAGGGGCAAACTAAGGGGTTATTTGCTGTAAGCACTCTTTGCCTGCAGGGATGGCAGGAACAGCAGGCACAAACCTGCCTGAATTTCACTAAGCACCAGTGAGTGCTATTGAAATTTTTCCTATATTCTTTGTGGAGGAAAAAAAAAAAAAAAAGAAAGAAAGTAGATACCCTACAGTGACAGCGTCATCCACAATCCCAGAAAATCCTGTTAATCTTTCACACCTCCTAAGAAACACCTGTCCTCTATTTTTACTGCTTGTGTTACTAATGGAAACCAAGCAGTTTAACTTTGTTCATGCAAACGTGCCATTCTGCCTGGGAGGGGAAAACCAGAAACTCCCTTTCAGATATGTTGGTGTCACTAGGACAAAGAACTTGGGGTGTTTTGATGGGGCAAGTCCCAGAGCAATGTAGAAGTGTTTTACACCATCTCTTCTAGCAGGGGTGAAATAGAGCTTTTACTGATTAAATGAGGCTCCCTTGTCTCTCACTGTGGAGGCCTCTCTGTCTCCAGAGAAGTGCTTATGGGCTTCAGTGGGTTCCTCTATGAGCTCCCCCGTTGTGGGCAGTGGTGGGGAGGTCCTGCTGCCCACACTGAGGTGTCTGTGATCTCCATCCTCCTGTGCTGCTCCGTAGAGCAATGCCAAAGCCATGCCTGTGCCTGGGAAGGAGCAAGGCTTGCATCTTCCTTCAGACTTCAAGCAGGTTCCCAGGCACAAAAGTCCCTTTCCTCTCTTTGTCAATGCAAAGGCTGCCCCAAAAAATCCAGCCAAGCACTGAGCAGTATCTGACCTCCCTGCTCCATGCTCATGAAGCTCTTGCACAACCCCGTTGCCAGGAAGAACAAACCTCACGGTGAAGCTGGAAAATGCTACCCCAGCTGCTTCAGGTTGCAGGGTGTGCTAGAAATTATCAGATGGGGAATCCAAACTATGCGGAATTCACTGAAAAAAAAAGCGTTGCATATGGTCCCAGAGCACAAGGCAGGTATATTTGGGGATGATCTCACCCCATTTAAAGCCAAGGCCTTTTTTCTGTTCACTGAAGTGGTTGCACATAACAGAGTGAACACAGTTGCTTTCTGAGGAGGAGGCTGTGCTGCGCCTGCACTCATCATCTCCATCTCCTCTCCCAAACCTGGGCTGCCCCAGGGTCTCCTCTGCCTGGTTTCCAGTAGGAGCCAGATGAATCTGGGCAGTGAGTCAATGCCTTTCCTACACACCCACCACCCAGTCCCCTGTTCCCAATAAATCCTGAAGCCCGTTGACTCATTTTATTCAGATCTCCCAGAGAGTCAGAAGTCCCAGCGATATTACACTCCATTTCTCATGAAAACAAGCAGCCCCTGCAGGAGAGAGAACCTGTTAGCACCGTCACCAAGGGGGAGGCTGAGCCATGAGCTTAATTAGACATGGGGGAATCTGTAGAGACAATCGTTTCCCAACAGCTGGAAGGCCTTCAGTCATAGCTTGCAACTTATTAGACAGTGGAGAGTCCATGAAGGAGGCAGAGGTGTGTAAGTCAGAAGGATGCCATTGCACTCTGCTCATGCAACTGTTTGTTGTACAGTCCAGCCCAGCTGCTTTCAGCGTCACATAAAATTAATCTTCCCTCTTAAAAATGTATATGTTTTTAACTTCATATCGATGATGGCAGTATGCCATAAATACACAGGCCCATCCACCAGTGAAAGCATTTATGTCCCATGTGTGGCACCAGGTGATAAATGCCTTGGGTACAGGAGCTGTGATGCTCCTGGCATTGTGCACCACACAGAGGTAACTCAAGGGTCCCACACCTCCTTCAAGACATCCTCGAACCACCCATTGCTGTGGGCAGGGAAGGCAGTTCTGGGGAGGCACCGCTCTCTGATGGTTGTTCTGCACCTTTTGTGGCCATCTGGGTGAGACGAAGTCTTACCTCGAGCCAGAGCAGCCCTTCATGTGGTCTTTAATGCCTGTGAAGTTTCCTCCAAACTGGGCTGCACCATAAACACGAGAGCACACCCTGTTCCCAGTACATCACAGTTCTGGAGAAAGTTGTGGTTTATGTTTGCTTGTAATTGGCTTTTTTTTTTTTTTTTTCTTTGCAGTTACAGCCTGCTTGAGTTACGGTTGGTTTTGCTTTTCCAACTTTAACACCATTTTACAGCAAAGGACAGGTTTTCTGTGAGAAGTGCTGTTCGCAGGCGGTGAGGCTGTGTTTGCAGGCTGCAAGGAGTTTGAATTTTAATTTCTTAATGACATTCTTTTTGGCTCTGAAACTTTCTGGCTCCATTACATGCTTTTTGTTGTTGTTTCTGTCGAAATTTGCAATTAACAGCCTTGCTACGTGAAAAGCAAGCCGTGAAACTGGCACAGCAACCTGGGTCCTGGGTCACTGTGGAGCACATCCACCCATCTGTGCCCATCAGCATCTTCCTAGGGCAGAATCACCCATTTGCATTATTTTGACTCTTTCCTTTTAGAAGCCTTTCTGCTCTCTCATTAATTTGCTTTCAGTGTCACCGGCAGGTCTAATCTCTCATCAATATGTAGAAACTCACCCCCTTCCCCACTCGCCTCCCTCCAGCTCTGGGAGGGGTGGTACCTGCAGCCCACACGCATCTCGCCTCGCCTCGGATGTGTCTGTGAAGGTTTCGTCACTGTTTACAAACATGTTAGATCTGCCCAATGGTCCCTGCTCTGCCTTTCATGTTCTGTGCACAGCAAACAGCGCTGATCTGCGCCTTGATCTGTAGTCAGCAAAATCACTTGCTCGCATTTTCTACATCAAAGCAGGGAGGAGGGGGGAGCAGCCATCTGGTGAATTAGCTCTAATAAAAATAAAAGGGGTCTCTTTGCATAATAGAGTATTAGGGGATGATACTGTGGGGTTGTTGGGACAAATGGCTGTAAAGGGTTTTGACAGCTCACAGGCATCTTGGCTTATGTTGCAATATAAACATCATGAAACCAGAGCTCCATTAGTCGGTGGCAGCGTGTCTATTGATTGCAATGAGGCCACGATTCCTTCCCCGCATAAATGCCTCGGTCAGCTGAATCCCATTACAGCAATGTGCAAAGTGTTTATTCAATACAGTTTTGCATCGTGGGTTGCTCCTTTCTTCTACCATCCCTGTAAAGTTTCTGTAACAGTTCTACCGGTTTTTGCTCATCTAAGCTGTTTCATTGCTGGGATCTTCTGGTGGCATGCATGGGCTTCTTAAGATGCTTAAAAGGTGGTCCTCATTTGATCCTTATTTAACTTCTCTTTGTAGGAGAGCAGTCCTCCTGAAAAGGAAGGGGATTTTTCATGAAGGCATCAGGACCCACAGGGGCCACAGCCTTTCTCTGGTCAGAAGTTAACATCAGCTGTGTTCAGTTCACAACCACGACTTTTAATTCCCACGTCTTAGGGAACAGTGAATGGTTATTTGCTTATTTCTGGTTCCAGTTCTGGGTGAAAGGAGATTGTACTCAAGAAGATATAGATGAGGATGACTAGCAGGCGGGGAGATTTTATTTTTAAAGTAGGTCCAGTTTACAGGCAGCTGGCATCAGCTCAGATTTCATTTGGAAAATATCGGCTCCAATTTGCTGTACAAAGAGGAGATTAGGATTCTATTTTTGTTTGATTCTGATCAGACCTCTCCCTTCCCTTCCCTTCCACCACACATCCATCCACACAAAGATGCACACACTTGTGCACCTACCCACATTAGTTAACCTCTCACTTCAAATGTATTTGAGGCTGCAGCTCTGCTTAAAAGTCAACACAGATCCATTATTTAGTGGATAAACAGAAGATTGATTGGCTGGAAAGGACTTTCACTGATGGGGAAATGGCCACAGGTGCCTCACTGCAGGGAAACCACACCTAAAAACACAGATGAGGAGGGGTTATAGCAGATTTTGTCAGAAGTGAAGTCCTGCTTCTGTTTTTCACTGAGTTACTCATGCACTGGAAAGTAACCACGGACATGCTCCTTCGCTGGAGATATTTGTTATTCATTTGCATGTGGATCTCCGCTGTGCTATGGCTCACAGCAGAAACAGAGCTAATAATAACCTCTGTCCCAGAGACCTCCCCATCCACACAGACAGGACTGTAGCTGGGTAAGGAATGTAGAGGTAACGTTTTTCCTCCCAGCTGCCACTGGAGAGGCAGGGAGAGCACAACCAGCATGGCATTGCTGTGGTGGTGATGTGTGCATTCACAGTGGTGTTGGCCAGAAGGGACCTCTGAAGGTTTCCAGTCCAACTTCCCACCTGGAGTAGGACTGTGGCCAGCACCGGGTCAGGCTGGCAGAGTTGTGAAAGCTTCCAAGTGTAGTCCCAAAGCTGGGAAAAAAAAAATAATAAAATAAAAAAAAAGGAGGATGGAGGTTGGAGCAGGCTACTCCAGTGCTGCAGAGCCCTTTCCATCCGTCCAACCTGAACATCCCAATTCACAGTCAAGGTCACTGCCTCCTATTCAAGAACAGCTTGGTTCCTTCATCACTCTAACTGTCCTACTGGCAGCTGTAGGCTGCCATCTGCTTGGTCATTAGCCTCCTCTTGGCCATAAAAATCAAGCCCAGATGCCTTGGTGTCTCTTCATGGGGATTCAAGACCCAAGAGCATCTCCAGAGCACCCTTTCCAGCTTCTTTACAGCCCTCTTGAACAGGAAGACCCCAAAAAGAAAGCGATATTCCAGGTGTGGCCTCACCCATGCCAAGTAGAGGAGGAAGGTAACTTCGTATAACCTGCTGGCCACACTCCAGCTCGTGTAGCTCAGCAGGTGGCTTGCCTTTTCTGAGTTAAGAGCATATGGTTGGCTCAAATTTGTCATAGCATCCTATGTCCTTTTCATCAGGGCTGCTTATCCAGGTGGTTGTGTCCTGACCTGTAGCCATGACTGGCATTGTTACAGCCCTTGTGTAGAACTTTGCGTGTCACCTTGTGAACTTCTTGGCTTTCTTCCCTCTAATGGCTATCCTATGTGTACATAGATATACATATGTATGTTCATAAGTATAAGGCAGAACAGCGATATGGGGAATTCAAAAATGCTGGGGTCTAGGCATTAAAATCTGAGGGGGATACATCAAACAGAAAGCTTCTGTGGCAACTGAAATTGTCCTTATCAGTGACAGAACACACAGCTATGGAGTGATCCAGAAGCCCCATCCTGCAATTTTGAAGGAGCTGACCTGTAAAATGCTGGTGTTTCCAAATCACGAAGACTTAATGCCTGTAATTAGGTTTGTGTCAACACCCTTTCCCTTAACTCTGCCTCACACAAGAGCAGACCTGACTCCTTCGCTCAGTCAAGCTTTAAACTTCAGCAGTCCACAAGCTCTCAGCCTCTCCTGGGCAGCTGAGTTGGTTTCTTGCCCAACACCCCAGCTGGGCAACTTCCAGCAGCTGCAGTGGAGGGGAGCAATGGAAAGCTGCTGGCAAAGTCAGGGCACTGCAGATCAAACAGCAGATGAAGAAAAGCTGCTCCTCCTCCCAGCTCCTCCAGGGCTGGGTGTGACAATTTATGGAGAGAGCCTGGCAAGCAGGTGATGTGGGGCAGGAAAACACCCATGAAGTGCAGTGACCTGAATTCACCAACTCATTTTGGACTCTTCTTCTTAACAACCCCTTGCCAAAGTTGAGTATGTCCCACCTGCGTGACCCTGGTACAGGCATTGTAGGATGACGTGGGGTACAGGACACAACCCCTTGTCACCACAGGGGCTTAGCTACTCTGGGTTGTTGCTCTCCATGTTAATTGACTGCAGCCAATATTGTGCTCACTTCTAGCTGTGCCTCCCCTTTAAGTAGTGGGCAGGTCCAACATCTGCTCTGGGCAGCTGAATTGCATTATAATGACTTCTTTTTAGCTGTGTTGCAGACTTTGTTAAGTCTCCCTGCTCCAGTAGTGCTGTTGCTGCTGCTCCCCAGTGCTTCCCCCAAGGGGCTGATATTGTTTCATGTTACTTCTCTGGCTCAGGGTTACATTAATATTTGCTAAACAGAATCAGACCCTTTGTGAGGAAACAGCATTTGGCTCTAATAATTACCAAGAATCAATGTATTGTGCTGAAGGAGGAAAAGAGTACAAGAAACACAAGGCAAGCATAGATCTCATTCCCCTGTGATGTTGTTTAGTTTCAAGACTTTTCCTGTTCATGTTCTCCTAAAGCATGGCACCCACCAACTTCTCAGAAGCAGAAAGACATAATCTGCTTCAACAGCAGCATTTCTAGAAGCACTGAGCATGTGGGGGGACAAGTAGAGCCTCCTTGCAATGGAGCTGTCAACAGAGCAGCTATTTGTAACACCACAGCTTGGCATACCTCCTCCTATTTAACTGCTTTCCATTTTGGTTTTGCTCTGTACTTCTAGCTCTGGAGGAACAGAGTAAAAACTCTTCTGGTGTAGGACTGTTGGTTTTAGTGGGGATGGAAAGAGCAATGCTGCAGCAGAGCAATTATCAGCCAGCAGGTAATTACAGGTGGCCATGGGTGCAAGAGCCAGGGTGGCACCAGAAACAAAAGCTGGGGAGGGCAGATGGGAGATAGGCAGAGGTGGTGGTGCCCCAAAGACACCCACAAAATTGTCTGACTATCATGCAAGGGGGCACTCAGTACGTGGTAAAATACACATGATCTTATATACAAAGTGCTGGTGAGACAGGCCGTGCATGGTCAGAAATGAGGATGAGGGGAGCTGTACATAGACTGGCTCTTGCAGTCTGGCTGCATGGGGTTGCTGTATTATGCAGACACGGTGTTGCATGGTGTTGCTCAGGTAGGAACTCAGACAGTGAATGAAGCCATCTTCAACCATATTGTTTGGCTGTGACTGATTCCTGAACACCACATTGCTGAGAGAGCAATCTTAGCAGGTTTATTCTATGTTTTGGCTTACCAAAATAAACATTTTTAATTGTTGGGCATTTGGAAGAGTCTGAGATGGAGCCTGGGTGCAGCTTTACCAGAACTGTTCACCTCCCCACCCTTTGTCTCCCCACCCATATCCACTCTCTGCTTCCTCTTCATTTTCAGCCACCATCTCCAGAATAAGCATCCTTCCGCAAAGCCTCTGCAAGAGGCAGTGGAGCTCAGATGTGGCAGGACGCAGGTGCTGCACACCTAGTTTGGGATTCACCTCGTCTAACTCGGAGCAAGTCCCCCTTGCCTCCCCTCATAGTTAGCTGAGAGAGACAGGCTGGGACTGATTTGTCTCACTCCAGAGCAGATGTCAGGAGATCAGCTGTATCGCACTTCGGGTGTGCCTGGTTCTCATTCAGCATGAAGCGAATGTGACAGCTTGTCCCAATGAGGGGCGTGCAGCCAGGCAGCTCGGCCTGACCCAGATGCTGCTGTGAGCAGCTGGGTTCCCTGACCTCTGCCTATGGACAAAGCAATGTTCATCACATAGGTTCCCGCTAGCATGCGCCTGCTGTTCCTGGCGGGACATTCCCTTGGGGATCATGGACAGGTCTTCCCAGAGTCTGAGACCTCCATGAGGCCAGGGGTGAGGGCAGGAAAATGGCAGACCCAGCATGGGCAATGCACATTGATCCTCCAGCAAAGTGCCACCAAGGGGCCTGTGGGGCCTGTGGCAATGAGACAATCCTGCCTTGCCCTCGTAGGGTTCATGGGGTACCTGGTGCTACGGCAGCGGCTGACAGCGTGACACTAATGAAGTCATCCTGCCCTGAAGCTGTCTGGGAATTTTATCACTTCTGAGATCATGCTAGGCCGGCAGCCTGCTAACGAGCCCATCAGAGGGACGGCACCTTCACAGGGAAAGGCTGCACAGCTTGGCAGAAACCAGCACACAAAGGTTTCTTCCAGAATGCAATGAAGAAACAGACCTCACTCTGCTTTGGGCTGAATCATGGGCCTACGGGCGCTGCGCAGGCTTGCTGGGCCAGACAGGGAGCAGTGGTGACACTTCCCTTGGAATCCACTGCCAGCCTTAAACAAAATAAGCCAGGGATTCGCTAGGTGCTATAAGCAGATTCCGTCATTATTTGAGAGCAAGACCATTGGGGAAGGCTGTGCTTGATGTGGACTGGTTTGAAGCCCAAGGTGAACACCCTGGGTCTCAAAATGAGGCAGCTTGTCCTAGTTAATGCTGCATCATTTAGTCCTCAACATGAGATTTACACTATGGCTAGTGAAATCAGACTCATGTGTGGAAGCCTGTCACCCCTACTGTCCAGCAGAAGATGGGCTCCCAAATGCAGAGATGTCCTCACCTTTTCAGCAGCCAGACCTTGGCCACCAGTCCCTGAAGTAATCAATGGACTGGAAGAGTATTTTCTCCGTTCCTCCTGGAAATGGCTCTGGATAACACAGCTTTACTGAACCTTACAAGTACTGTGATGATCAGGTCTGAACAAGCTCTCTCCCAAACTCCTTGCTGTGCTGGTGGGGTGGCACAGTCCCATACCCCAGGGTCATGTCACTTCCCCCATGGGTGCTGCTGTGGCCACAGGGCCATGACAGTCACTGATGGTTTCAATAACTTCCACTAAAAAGGACTTGTGCAACCTAAAAGCAAACAAGTAAACAATCTCTTGAAGAACACAAACATTTTTAAATCATTAATGCCTCTAGTTCTTCATTTTTCACTCCCTGTGTTTAAAGTTGAACACATGTAGCAAAAATCAGCTTGCCAGGCTTGATTTCTGGCACCGTTTATAACTGCCAGCTAATTGTACTGAATGATACATCTACTTGATTTATTTGCCATTCAAATAAAAAAGCAGAACATAAGACAATCATCATGAAAATGTCTTGAATGCATCACATGAATGTGAGAGGGATTAATTTATTAATATTTAATCAGTGATTTGAAAAGGTGAAGTGTCTAAAAATGAAAAGGGTTATGAGAACTCCGTTAATGATGAAAGATGCAGGAGATATTTTATTTATGCAGCTTGACAGTATAACAGCCAGAACAATGCGACTCCAAGCAAGGACGAAGAGACGGTCCCTGCAATGGAGAGTTTTTCTCAGGAGACAAATTCTGGATCCATTAAATTAACAGCTTTCCTCTCTGAGAACAACTTCTGTGCATCAGAGAGGTTTAAGTACGGCCAGGTCAGTGCAACGTGCTCCTCGTGGTGACATGGTGAGACGTGAGATGCTCACCCTTCACCCATGTTCCCAGACTTGGACCTCACCCAGTTTCTGCTCCCCTCCTCTGCCTCAGAGATAATGTGTTTCTTGCACAGAGAAACTCAGGGTCAGGATCTCCACAAGGCTTTTTGCTGCCAGGCACAGCTTTGAGCTGTTTTGTGTAATGTAGGCTGAAAATCTCTGCTTTTCATGCCTTGATACTAAATATATATATATAAATAGATTTGCGTGCACCTCATGTACCACAAACAGTTGAACATAAATCAAACTGCCTGCAGGCAATACATTTAGCAAATGCACACCCATCTGAGGTGTGAGCAAGAAGTAACTTTCAAAGCTATCAAAGACTAATATTTGCTTGGGTTGGGAGGCCAAACAAAGGCCAAACCTTTCCTCTGACTACCTTGTACTGTCTTCGCTTTGATACAATCTCAGCCGTTCCTATACAATTTTCTGCGTATGCAAATACCTTCCCCACCTTGGTCTCTCAGTTTCCAGCCAGTTTCATGATTGGAAAATATTGGAAAAGGCTTGTTAAATTTTCTTCCTTCCCTAAACTCTCCTGACTGGTTTTCACAAAGAAAAAGCTACAGTGAGAAAGAATAAATCTTGAGAAAAGAATCCATACTGCAGGTGGATTGACCACCATCAGTGTTCAGGGTGTGAGCACATTCATTGCCTTGTATCTTGGAGACCATCAGGTGGACTCCAGATCTCCTCCCACTGAGGTGGTGGTGATAAGGGTGGTGTATCCACATGCACATCACTCTGAAGAGTGGACAGCTAAAATTTCAGCATTCCCATGCCACTGGGGTGAGGTGGAGTCCCCTCACGCTAACCCCCCTAGCTGATCCAGGCACCTCTTGCCTTGTATTCTGTATTTCCCTGAAGACAGTCAGGCTGTGTTTCTCCCTGGGGAAATGCACTGTGACTTCTTACCAGGTGCCAAAACCTCCATGAAATCCCACCTGGAAGGGGAACAGGGGCTCACACGAGCTCTGTGGCAGAGCATCACGGCTCTGTTTTCTGTCCTGTCATACTGTCTGTCCTCACACAGCTCCCTGTGAAAGCTCCTTCCCAGGCCAGCATCAGCCGTGACAGAGAAAAGCCATTTATTGCCCTGGGAGGCTGAGAAGTAGCTACTGTTTTGTACTGTGTAATCACTCTTTCAGAGGACAGAGCACTGAGACACAGGCTCTGGGTTCATGGGTTCAAGAGTTGTTTTTTTTTTAGACTCTGGGTGAACTGGGACAAAACACTTGCTCCCTCTGAACACTTTCATGTGCATTAACATTTTCCCCATTCTGGTTTACAGAAAGTTCATAAGAGTCAGAAGGTCATGAAATATGAGAACAAAGGATCTGACATATGTGGTGTTATCTTACAGTGACGATACCTACACCAGAAGGGAAAAGAACACGCTCATAAACACAGCCTTACCCACACAGACAGGTATTTCACTTTGGGCAGTTTAGTTCCCTGAGGGAAGAGCAGTCCCTGCTAAGCATCCTCGAAGGAAAGCAGGCTGTGACCTGAACAGCCCTGTGTTGGCGGTGACAAGGTGCCCCAGCTTTGTGGGGTGGCAATGGGTCCTGCGGCTCTCAGAGGTTCCTTGTTCGGGCATCCTGAACCAAAGTTCATGTAGCTAGTGTACAGCTTCACACTCGCAGTGTCACTGCATGTAGGGGAGGAACTTGATCCTTTTCCCTTGGGACTCAACTGAAAGTGGTTTTCTCATACCAGCACCTTTGGAGCCCAGGTTCTGGGTTGTATTTTTGATGGGTTTGGGCTATAAAAATCTTTTTTGTCATTTATTCATTAATGCCACATATAATTTGAAGTCCCTCTTAGCAGCTACATGTTTATTCCTTTTCTTCTAAACTTAGATGTGAACTCTCCATTACTCATATACTTGCTAAATGATATCACTTAATAGGTTCTCTTTGCCTCTACCACATTTCCATAACTTGTTCTTTAATCTTCCTTTGATCCTGAATACCAGAGAGATTTATGTGTAATTTATTCTTACGTTGTTGTACTTGTTTAATCTTTCATTTTCAGTTGGATTCATTTTCAAACAAGAGTGCTTGTTATAGGTTCAGATTATTGTTGACAGTTGGGACCTACCTGCTCTTTCTGAGACAAGTTTCCATTATTGTGTTTTATCTTTATCAGTTCCTCTCAACATGTATTTAACTCAAGGGCTCTGAGAGACTCAGCATAACTCTTTTCTACCTTCAAATAGAGACTGGAGTTTTCACTTTCTTTGGCACATGCTTGATTAGTCCTTGCTCTAAAGGCAAAAAATACTACATCCATTTTTCCATCACAGGCAGTTTGCCCGTGATCTGTAACATCAGCTCCATCCCTTTTCCCTCCCCTTTGATCTATGAATGAAGCTCTTTTTTTCTTCCCCCTTTTTTTTGATCTTCTATGTGGAGCAAGATATCAACAAATTTGGTGCCTTAAGAACACCCTCATTCTGGTAGGTCTAACAGATGATTGGGGTCTCTGAAGCAAGAGGAGTCTCTACCTTGCAGAGGTACCTGAATTAAAGCTTCCAGCTGCCCTCAGAGTTGAACACACCAACAAAGGAACAAGTTTCCTCTCCCGGTCCATCTCTCCACCTGATTCTTCAAAATAAAAGAAGGATGAGCAAGCAGCTGGCCAGCCACTGTGTGGTGCTGGTCACATAGCTCACCAATGCCACAGAAGGTGACCCATGAGTGAACAGTTTCCCAGAGTTTATTTTGGATCAAAGGAAGAAGGTTGCCTTTGGGAAGAAGCTGCGGTAACTGAAGCAAAGAAGAAAAAAACTCCCCAGCTGAGACAGAGACAGCCCACGCCTTTTCAAACTATATCAATCCCTGAAGAGCCCTGGGTTCACTTTGAAATCTGAGACCAGCCTAGATTTTGGCAACAAAATAAGGCTTGTTTAAAAAAAAAAAAAAAAGAAAAGAAAAAAAGAAAAAAAAGCAATCAAAGTTTCTACCTTACTTGAGAGTAAATAATTTGTATAATTTGTGAATACTATGTGGTCCAAGACCTGCAGAGCAGACACCCTACAGACGGATGACATTATGCTCTGGAGTAACCCTGAAAATCTCAGTGCTGCTCTCCAGCTCTCACGCTCGCTCCTGGGAAACTGAGACTGGGGACAACCCCCTGGCAGGGAGCTCAGTACTGGACACAAGGCAGGGACACAGCCAGTGGCTGGGCTGCGTGCCAGGAGCCAGCACCACCACCATCGCCAGCATCGGCAGGTCTCTTGGCAGCTCCATGCTGCCTTTCTGACGCAGAGCTGCTATAAATACTGCCTGGCAAGCTGGTGTTCCTTGGCAGCTTCAGGGTCCCAGTGAACCTGCCTTTAACAGCCTTGCTGATGTGGGAAATCTGAAATATTTTTTGGGGAACAAAATAAAAATGAAATTCTCAGAAAAAAAGAAACTATCAGAGTCTAAAAACTAAAGACAGATTCTAAGATAGAGGGATAGTAATTTAAAGACAAAAAATAAAAGGTACAATTGGAGGAAACTCTTGGTTTAGTTCCCCATATGGGTTATAGGCTTAGTGTAAAGGAAAAATCACAAAGTGAGGAAGCTAAAAGGAAAACAAAAAAGTTAACTCTGCATTGTAATGGTGCCATGAGGAAAAAAATATGGGAGAAAAAAGCCCATCTAATGTCTCGTTAAAATAGATTTAATCTCATCTCAGACCACAGATGCTAAAGTGATTTCATCATAATTGTATTGTTATGGAATGACTGTTCCGTGTAATCTTCACTCTGAATTTCTCGGCGTTATAATGTTTGATTATGAGGGGAGGGAGGTTCAGCATTAATTCTTCCATTCAGCTTTGAAGAGGTGTAAGTAGGTAACAGAAAAAGGGATGTCTAATGGCGAGACGTGCAAATTTTGTAAAGTTGGAGACATTTTAAAAAGCAATTTGGTAGCAGACTTGATGTTTTACAGCTTTTTATTCTTCTATTTTGTTTTCCAAAGTTGAAGGAGAGAAAAAAAAATCTTCATTTTCAGACCCGCTCTCCATTCTGAGCTGCTACAAAGCCTGCTGGGATGTCCCTGGAGGACAACGGTGGGCTCATGGGCAAAGCCCAGCATCACTCTCGTCCATAATAAAATGAGGGCCTCACGGTCTATTCACAGTCCAGGTACAGACCCTGGCTAGAATGTATAAGATCTCACAAAAAACAACACACTAGTCCATGGCTGCTCCAAAGGTGAATGGGAAGTGGGAGTCACCTTCATCTTCTGTAGGTGGAAAACACAAGGGACTTACAGCATTCCCTTGCACAGCTGACATAACCTGGATGTCCTGTACATCCCCAGCTTGCTTAAGGCTGTGCTGGGTTATGATTAGTCCCTGAACAGGAGTTGCAGCTCCACCCCAAATCCCATATCAGCACATCAGAGCGAAATCAGTCTGGAGATAACCAAGGAGCTAAAGGGCATTCAGCTGTGCTACCCCTTATCTGGGCTTGCACAAGGAGGCCAAGCAAGATGAGAACCTTGGATGGGAACCTTGATGCATAATTAAGTGGTTCTGCCAGCAGAAAATACAATTAAACCTGGATTCCTACAGATTTGCCTCTGAAGTCTTATGTGTGTCTCCTTCACAAAGCCAATAGACGTCCTACAGCATCTTCGATGCAGGATGCCCTCCCCAGGCTCTCTCCTGACCACCTCTATCTCCTCCATGCTTTTTCAACTTGGGCACACCGTGGCGATACTACCATCTTGTGACATGTTCTCTATCTCCAATTTTGGGGCAAAAAGCAGGACACGGAGCAGGCAGGAGCTTTCTAGGGGGCCTGCTTGGGCATTGATTCAGCTCTCCCCCCAGTTTCTCCTCCAATACAGTACCCTCTTTTTACAGAACTTTCTGAGATTTCATAGCTTGAAAACATTTAGTCCCCTGACAAATTCTGTTGACATTGGCCAACAGACTGAGAAGGTGTGCGGAAGGGCAGGGGGTGTGGGCAGGCAGACCAAAGGTTCATTGTCTTCAGCCCCGAGGCTTAGAACCAAATTACTAAAGAGAAAATTCAACTGTTTCCCCAGGATGTGTGACTTGGACAGGAGTCAGGTGGGCCTGATCCTGCTGCGATGAATGAGAGGGAAGGCATCCAGCTCCAGCAAGAGCAGCCGGGTGGGTTCACACATTCCTATGGAGACTTTGTGCTGCCCTTTATCCCCTCTTGCTAGTAAAGCCCTGTAACTGGCAGCAGTTTGGAGCATTACACAATAAACACTCAAAATGGTGACAGAAGGAGAACAGCTTGATCAGAGCCTGCTGCTGCCACTAATCTGCCTGCTTCAACTTCTGTTGTTGCTATTTTGGCTGCTGCTTCTTCCATATTGTCTCTTGCAGCATGTTCAAGAAAGCTGGGCTATTGATCCTAAACTCAGATACACCAAACTCAAGCAAAGACCTAGCAGGGAGATGCCAGAACAACATGCAAGAGGAAAAAAAAAAAAAAAAAAAGAAGTCTATGGCCAGGTATCCCACTTTGGTTGCTGCCATTTGGGATAGACCAGACCTGCAGTGCCATCATTTAACATGGTTTATCCACAACTAAACCAAAGGAACCACGCAGAGTGTTCAGGACACTACTTCTCCATCCAGCCCTGGGGAACCTTGCAGGGAGCAAAGCCCTTGATAACTTTTCCCGTTATCAGTAGAGAGCATTCCTTATGCTAAGCTTGTGAAAGGAGACCTTTGCAAATCCAGGAGCAATTTTGTAGCTTAAAGTCAGGCTCAGGTCTGCCTTTCAAATGCAGGAAGTGCTATGCAGGGGAATTGCTGAAGCGTCAGGAGGGTGCTGCACCACGCCAGGCAGCCCTGCAGTCCTCAAGGCTCCCACAAAGGGGGAAAGGCACAGAGCTTGTGCCAGGGGAGGGGTGAAGAAGCATTAGCAGTGATGAGCTTTGCTGAAAGACATGTTTCAAGGAGGAATATGAATGACTAAAAGGAACTGTTGGCCTCAAAGATGGGAGAGTGAAGGTAATGGTTATAGAGAGGTTTGGTATTATTCAGTCCATCGTGGACTTGACGTTGCTTCAAGGCCACTGTTGGAGGTTAGCTGTTGTTTGGATGAAAAATAATTGCTCTCTCGATTAGAAGCACTTTGGTTTTGTGTCTGTCAACCCCTGTGTGATGTCACCACCACAATGCCCTGCACAACCCCGACAAGCCCCAGGGGACACAGCAGGGTCGGGCTCCACCCGGGGAGAAAACCCCATGAGAACGGCAACGGGAGGGTAGGGGAGACACAGCAACAGTGAGACGTGTCCTGCTGAGCTGGGATGGAGACCAGAAATACACCAGGCTTTGGTTGGGTGCAAAGGACTAACAGCTTGGGCCTGAGGAAGCAAACAGGAGCCGCCAAGGAGCTGTGGAAATGATGGCGGGAGGGGGTAGGAGAGATGCTGAGGGAGAGGGGAGGGGAAAGGTTTTGCAGAAAGGATGTCTACATTTGCAGGGAAGACGGCAGAGCTCCAAAGGTTTACTGACAGTTAAATATCATTCTCCTCAGTTAATTAGTTTCATAGCTACTGTTAACAATATATCAAGCGAGCTGAAAACCTCGCCAGCAGCACTAGGGAATGCTCTGAAAATGCTGTGACCAAGCACCCTCCCATCAAAAAGCCCCTGTGCCTGTGAGATAAACCCCTGACACGCTCCAGGCGAGCAGCCCAGGTACTATCCACAGGACCTGCTCTGCACCATTTGAATAGCACAGGGACATTTTTGGTGTTGGAAGAAAGGGAAGTTTGGATGGCAGGATTCCTGTCTAGGTGCTTGTGGAGTTCGTCTCAAGCCACCTCTCCTCTCTGGGATCCTTCCAGGCTGATCCTCACCGCTTATAAAAGAACGCAGGGTCCTGCACCTATACTGACTCTGTGACTTTTAAAACAAAGTAAGCTTGAGATTGTGGCGAGGTCTTTCAGAAGTGTGAGATGTGTCACAAGACCTGGATAGCAATGCCCTCAACAGCTCACTCAAAAGTCTACCCAAAGGGTGCCATCCAAAAACCACCAGTCACTTGTGAAAATCTTGGCTTGCAGGGATGATTTTGTCATAGATTTGCCATTAAAAAAAAAAAAAAAAGTATCTCCAAGTCTGGAGATACATTCACCTCAGTTTGCATCCTACACACATTTTTAAACTGTGTTCATTGTTTTAGAAGTAACCAAACCCTCTGGCTGGCTCAGATGCTTTTTCCAAAGAAGCATCAGGCAATTTGCTAAGGAAAAAAAGAAAAAAAAAACAGGTGGAGGATAAATTCCCAAGACCAGGTATAACCTCCGCTCCCGTAACTCATCTCACTCCAGACCACCGCTGGAGAATTATTCTGTAAATGTCATTTTCCTTTACCCACCTTCCCGGCTGCCAGCTCCCCGACACCTGTGGCGGGGAAGCGGTGGCGGTGGCACACCATATGGCCACTGCTGCTCCACGCTGCTGCACATCAGCTGTGCGATGAAGCCAGCCCCAGGGTTGTTTTTTTTTTTTTTTTTTTTTTTCAGCAGGACTCTGCTTGCTTCTTTCACAACCCCAGAGCACATCTTGGATCTCACTGCTGCTGCTTGCCTCGGGATCTGTAAGGGAACTGATCACTGCAACAGATGAGCGACAGCGATGGAGACCTGGTGGATGATAGGGCACGATCACCGGGATTCCCAGCTGCATGCTTTGCCTGGTACTTTCAGTTCTTCTCCCTGACCATTTTCAGTTTCCCCACACATCATGGTGCTCAGCACTGGCTCAGGACAGGAACCTCACCTCCCTCCCAACAGACGAGGCTTCAGTCATGCTGTGGACATCCACCCTGGGACACACTCCCTGTTTTGCACATCGATCTCTCCCAGGATGACAGCAGCTCAAAGCCACATGGCAGGGAATTATTTGTCATTTTTTTTTAGTGCCATGTCTCAGGAAAAGCTTTTTTTCCTCTTGTACCCCTTTGGGGCAGAAATCATCTAATGGGGATGCCTGTGCCAGACACCTAACCTTTGGGCTTAACCCAATAAAACAAGCATCGCCAGGCAGAAAAGCCCAGCAAAAGGAACCCAGCCAGAAGAGAAGTGCTTGGGGAAGCCTTTTGGCACCACAGCACCCCAGGAGGCCTTGGGGGTGTCCTGGGGCAGCCCCTGCTATTCCCCTGCTGCTGGAGGATGCAGATGAGCAGTGGCCAAGGGGGGACAGAAGCCAACTCCCCTGTCCCATCTTGAGCAAGCGAAGTGGCCTGGCAGGCCGGCAGGATGGCGAGACCTGCTCACCACACTGGGGTACAATTTTCTTTGATTCAGTGGTGCTTGAGATACCTCCGAGGAGGAACAGAGGAGGGGGCAGGGGATTTCCCAGCGCTAATTATCACGCAGTCATTAGCCAGAGCGGCTCCCCCTGCCAAGGGATTAGACAAAGCATTGTTCCTTACTCAATAAATCTTTACAACAAATGCCTAATTCCCCAGGCGCCGTGTAGGAAGATTAATCCCAATACCTCCCCACTCTTTTTTTTTTTTTCTCATGGCTGGGATGTCTGCTCCCTGCAGCACCAGCAGTGATGCTGCGAGGTGGCGCAGGGAAGGTGCATGTCCTGTGAGGTGGGATGGTGGGGACAGGCATGGGGACAGGGATGGTGCCCCTCCAATGAGCCCAGCGAGCAGGATAGCAGCCCTGGGAGCACTCGTGCTCTGGCAGCGGGGTCATCAGTGGGAAGCACATCCTAGGAGAGAGCCAGGACCCCGTGCTGCTTCAGGCTCCGCGGGTGCAGCCAGGCAATGGCAAGGCTGCTTTCATCTCTGAGTGGCATCATTGATGGGGCAGCTAATTAGCTGCTGAGAGGGTTGTAATGGCTGGGAAATGCCTCCTGGCTGGACATGAGGGCTGTGGTGGGGATTTCAGCACAAGCAGAACTTCCTGGCTCTGGGCTAAGAGGAGCCTGAGAAGGTGCTGCAGGGTGCAACATCAGGCTGAGGGGCTCCAGCTGGCCACAGGGATATTTCTCACAAACCAGGCTTTTAGCAGGAGCTAGGAGTAGCAAGTCAGGGCAGAGCCAAGTGTCTCCGTGCCACACGACCTCATGAGCCTCCTAAATTCCTCCATTTTACCAGCTCCTGGAGGGAAGGAGGACAGCAGAGAAACCATGCCTTAATCCCGCTCCAGCATCCCCATTACATGCAGACTCAGAAAGACCTATGGAAATTTTACCCCAGAGTCTCCACACAGCGACACTGGAGTCAGCACACGCAATCCTCCCTCGGCAGCGCCGGGGCTGTCAATCTTTTCACACCTGCTAAGTGGTAGAGTGCTTCTCCCAATTTACTTATCCATCATTTTTATTGAGAAATCTGCTCCAGTCCCACACAGTTATATGAGTTAATGGAACGGTGATTAGGGGATTCTGTGGGAATGAGCTGTGATTTCAGGCACGCCGGTGCAAAGCCGGCACGACACCGCGCTGCTCCCAGCACAGCTGCTGCGAGCAGGATTTGTTCCCTGTGCTGCGGGTTTCTAATCGTTTGCATACTCCTTTGCTTGTTTTTATCATTTTGAATATATATATATATATACTTATCATTTTTAAAGCCATCTGGGCAATTATTTCTGGGTTCTTTAGCAGGGATATTGCTGTGCCAGCCTGTTCACACTGGAGAGCCTCCCTTCCTGATTAACTCTTTTGGTGCCAGCTCGATCCCCACTGAGCCATGGTGCAGTCACTGCTGCTAACACCACAGTGAAGGCAGGGAGCAAGCAGCCTCCCCGTCCATGGAGGCACTGAGGCACAGAAACTGAGTCATGTAGAGGAATACAAGAGCAAAATTCATGAAGAAAAAAAAAAAAGTTTCCTATTGAGCCCCATTTCAGTAGGATATGAAGCCTGGGCAACGTCATCAGTAAGGCTCTGCATATCTTAAGTCCCAGAGCACTTCAGCACCTTCAAACACGTATGAGAGCTTTCACAAACCATCACCTATTAAAAAAGCATCTGGAGGTTAAAGACATGCTTGACCGCTGAAGTTTAGAGAGCTCCTGCTCTTCCTCTGCACATAAATGTTCTGTTCTGAGCCCAGATCTGAGCCCAGGTCAGGGTGGAGCAAGAGGGACCAAGAGGAGGGTTTGGGGGTGTTAGTCCAGCAATGTTCCTAGTTCAGTCTCAGCTTGAGAATCTGCACAGTCAATGGGAAAGCCAAAGCAAGGTAAGTCTCAGCTAATCTACAAGATATTTTAAATGTGTGTGTTGAAAGGCACCGGGGGACATTCCCATCTCATCAGGCCTGGTGTTAATGGAAGCTGGATAAGTGCTCAGTCATCCACAAGGGAACAGAACATTACCCTGATGTCCTTAATCACATACAACCCAGCAAAAAGCACCTGCAACAAGGCACCTGACCAGTACCTGCAGTGCACAGCAAACATCTGCTGCTCCTTTCAAATGCTCGTTCTGTGCTCCTGCCCCTCTGACCTCTTTGAAGCAGGGCTGGGATTTGGCCGCAGAGCTGATGGAGGAAACATCAGGACCCAGGGAGCAGGTGAGCAAACAGTAGGTCCTGTCCAGTGCCCACCCCGCCATCTCGTCGCCCTATGTGGGATATAGCAGGAGAAGTTTGAGCTGGCTCAAGACCTTTCTAATCTACAAAGAGCAGCCAGACGTTGAGAGCGAGCTTTTCCCAGCCACTACAAACTGTGACAAATCTGCCTCAACCCAAGAGCTGCTGTTCTGTGTGTCTTTGACAGTCAAGTAGCTTGTTTAGCACATATATATCACAAAGCTCCAGGAACCGAACTCTCTTTAAATGACAATTGATTAAACATTCAAGCTATATAAAGTACTGAAGTATTGTAAATACATTTTAAAAGGAAAAAAAAAATCTTTGAAATTCACTTTCAGCTTTCTTTTCAATTATTTATCACAGAATCTAAGCCCATTAAAGTCAGGCTTAATGGGCTTGTTTATATATTACAGAAAACATTCTGCTTTTAATTGCCTGCTGAAAGGCTCTTACACTCCTCTCAGCTTTGCAGCAGTACTTAACCGGAAGGCAGGAGCCCAGCCAGGCAGGAGGAGGGCAAATCCCCCCCGCACCTCCATCCTGAGATGCTGGGGGGGTGAGACCCCACCATGGAGACCCTCAGAGGCTCTTTTGCTGGTGAAAACGCCTCTGCTCTCCTCCCTAGTTAGGTAGTACATTAGGAGGTTGTGTTGACTTGATGGTATTCCTTCCCATTTTGTGTTGACTTGATGGTATTCCTTCCCATTCTGCTGCAGACACATTATCTTCATGGTGTCATATCCAGAGCTATTCCCATGGCGCAGAATCATTTTGCCCATGGCTTCCTTTCCCAAGATCCCTCTTTTTCTCCCTCCTCGCTTGCTGGATATGATCAAAGTTGTTTCCGTGAGGACTGACACGACTGGAGACCCGTGATATTTCAGAGCTCAAGGCCCCCAAGCCCTGTAGCAGCACTCTCTGGTGGGTCAGACGCCGGCTGCATCCTTCTGCTTAGCCAGCCGTATCGGGCTTGCAGAACAAGGCTGAGTATAGGCTGAAGGGCACAACTAATCAAGATGCATCATTAATTGAGGAAATGAGATATATTCTCATCTTGAGCAGCAACTACCTGAGAACTGGGGAGGGAATAAGTTTCTTCTCCTGGCATACATTAGTGAGACTCTAGAATAGAGTAAGTGTCTGTGTGGGCTGGAAACATTACTGCTGGGAGCTCTGAGGGACGGGGACAGCCATCCTTGTCTGCCATTACTGGTATTAAAATAATGAGTCTGTACAAAAAGTCCATACAGCGTGAGAAAAAAAAAAAAAGCCAGCTGTGGCATTTCTTACTTTAAAACCTATTCCAGACACAACGATCAGTCTGAAGACAGAGGAACAACTTCTCTGAATTCACTTCAGGGAAACGGTTCCAGTTTCTTCAGAAGCTGATCCTCAGGTACCTTAAGTTTGGAAGAAAAAGAAGAGTTGATGTCATAATGACTTCTGGATTTTGTGCTGAAATTACATTTTTGGCGCCGTTAAATCCCACTGTGTGCTATGGAGGATATAATGTAATACTCATCAGAGGCAGGCAGCAGTGAGGTTTACTGGCACTAAAATCAATAGGCACTGAATAAAATGGCTCCAAATGATTTAGGATCATGCACACATCTTCTTTTTGTAAGCTTAAAACCATTTGAAGAAGCATTAATTCATTAAAGGCCTCTTGAAGAATGTCATCATACTGTGTAGTCTGGGCCTGTGCACATCAACAGCATCATAGATTGTGGCTTTTATTAAGGAGGCTGGAGAATATAATTCTTCCTGGAGTACAACAGGCTTTAAAATACAGTGCACTTTGAGATCAAAACAATGTTTACAGCAATGTAGTTACTAAATATTTTAACATGTACAATATAAAACATAGTGCATCCTGGAATGTGAGTTTATGCTACTGAAGTAGCCGCAAGATTGTCAGATCCATTACAAACCACCATGTAGAGTATTTTATTTGTTTCCATTTCCTCCTTTCCTTTTCTTTTTTTTTTTTCCTCACCCCTCCTTTTTTTTTTAATTTGGTTGCATGATATTATAATTTGTTTTTATGTAGCAACACCAACCCATAGCTCCATGCCTTTTCTCTCAAACATCGTGCAGACACGCAGTTAGCATGTCTGTCCCTATTTGCTAACCTCTGAATATGGGCATCTATATTTTCACACCAATAATCAAATCCCTTACTGGGAGACACAATATGATCCCATTGAAAGGAAGGTTGTCTGCAAACAAGTGGGGACCTCCACGTTGCCTCACCCAACACAAGCTTGCAGCTCACAGCGTAACCGTGGCACAGAAGGTAAAAGTCAGAGCTTCTCATTCTGAACACTGGTTGATGGAAATCAGGGTGGCTCAGTGACTCTAATATGGGCTGTGGGCATGGGAGCCACTCTGACACAGAGTGTCCTACCGCACCTCTGCAAAGCAGATGGTGATGGGCTATGGCACATCTGCTGTGGGAGATGCACAGCAGAACCTCCATGCACAGCAGAGAGGAGGGATCTGCCGCGGTGCAGAGATGTGGGCAATGGATCCCAGCAGCTCAGCATGAGAGCAAGGCCCCTTTGATGTAGGGTCTCTCTTCCTGGGGGTGGGATTTCATGTGCAGGAAGGGACGGCCCTGTCCCTCTGCTCTGCCTGCCAAACCACAACAGAGAAGCTGACCATTAGCTTAAATACTTAAAATCAGACCCTTCCTTTCAAACAGCTGTGGCTTCCCAAAATTTCAGAATTAGCTACAGTCAGCTCAGGGCTGTGCAGCTTTTGAAGTTCACAGCACTCCCAACACCAGGAGGGAGGGCTGGTTCACGGGGCTGAACGCTGTGCTCAGCTGGGACACAGCTGGCTTCACGCCACCCTGGAAACTTCCCCGTCTGCACCCGTTAAGGGGTTAGCTTAGGGACACCAAGGACGTGTATCCAGCTGCTTAGGGATGTAAATCAGATACTGTGGGGCGTTGAATTACATTACATTACGTTGAACTCTCAGCCCTGCCCCTGCCCCTGCCCCTGCCCATCCCAGGTGATTCTCCATCATCAACCTGAGCTGGTTCCCAGGCTGGCTTTTTCCATTTTACTTTAAACAGAATGTTATTTTCTTTCTAAAAAACTTGGAAATGTGGCATGAGGACAATAGAATGAACTAGATTTGACCAGGGAGGGCGGGTAAAATTGAAGCGTGCTGTTTTGTCCTCATCACATATGTTTGACAGAGCCTTCTCAAGAAGATTTTGACAGGATGTAGGATGGAATTTCTGTTGTCACTAGACAGAGGGAGACCTAAGTAAAAATAAATAAATAAAAAAACAATAAAGGACTTTTTTGGCTCAATTCTGTTTTGCAAAAATAATTTGCAAGGATCATTCTTTACTCCTCCACAGACCAAAAAATAATTAGAAAACTTCTGAAACTGACCCATGAACATGTCCTTACACCTGATTTGTTGTTGTTGTTTGGCAAGAACAGAATACTGCACTAAGGCTGGAGCTAGTCGCACGTGCACCCTGTCCAGCCTCCCCACCCAAAACCTAACTGCAGTGCCCACATCCAGGCACCTTCGCAAGGAGTGAAGTGTCCGCAAAGAAGCACGAGGAACTTGAAATTGGGAAAACAAATCATGACTGAACCGTCATGCAGCAAGAGAAAGGTTAGTTACCTTTGTGTGAAATTCCTGGGCATCTTCCAGTAACTGAAGTTCAAAGAAAGTTACGTTATTTGAGAAAGCTTTGAAAATATTCATTGGAAGTTACAAAAAATCACTACTTAAATTCCAGGGCTTTTTCCCCATTAATTGGAATGCAAAACAGGTTTCTGCCTGTCCTGATTTTTCTACCATTTTACCTGTTAGCAGAAAAACATCATCCTCTATGGAATAAGCTTCAAGACTTCCACAACCAAAGAAGAGCTGAAATTTCAGGATTTATTTCATAAATATTAATATTTACATACCTAATAGTTTCCCTCTTTCCTTTATAGAGTTTATATTCAGGTATCTGCAAACAGAAATATTCTGGGGCAGAAAAATAGCGCTGCTTCCTTTTCGTATCAGCCTGATATGGCACTGTGCTGCCTTTCCATGGGGTGGAAGCTCCTGGCTCCTACCAACTTCAGCAGAAGCTGGAGTGCCTTCTGCCAAAGGAAGGTCTTCTCCTGATGCCACCACAGCACCCTGATGGCAGCGGTAGGATGCTCTGACAAACCAGATGGTGCCAGGAAACCGAGTCAGATGTTTTCCCTTCTCTCACTGCTGTTTTTCAGAGCACTGCCCAGGGTGATGCAGAGGAAGAACAGACACTGCAGAGCCACAGGCGTGTGCTGGCAGCAAAGCCTCCCTTTGGGAAGGTTTTCCTCCTGACATTTATCCCTGCTACCAACCGACCCTTTAAATAGTGTGAGGGCAGGACCCTGTCTACAACTACCTATGGTCTATGTCTGCTGCCCCCAGGACTGGAGCATCCCTCTGAGCAGAAGCAAAACCTTAAGCACAGGCTGAAATCCCAGGGAGCACAGGGCACAAGCGGGCACAGAGTCAGCCACGCTGCTCAGGACGCTTCTGCAGTAGGTCTCCTTGCGGAAAAGAAACTGCGCCATAATGTCTCATCCCCTCTCCAGGGAAATGCAAAGCAATCAAGCCATTTAAGAATATATTTCAAGCTCTTCATAGCAGGTGTGAGACACCATTCTCTGGCTGTTGACAGGAAATGTGTGTGCAATTCTCCTAGGTACCATGCTCAGAATGTGCTTCTTAAGGGCTTGCTGCTTAAAAAATTCTGCAAAGTGTAAATGGCTCTCATAAAATCAGATAGTAAATTGTCTTCTCTGTTTGTCCTGAAAGTGCTCAGCCAGCTGGGTCTTTACTACACATCAGAGCCAGCCAGACAGCACATCACGGGGCCATAATGAAACCTCGTGTGGAGCAGACAAATCCAGGCTCAGAGTTCATCTTAGGAGGACTTTTCAAAAACAAAACAGAGTTCAAGGTCCCATGGGTTGAGACCAAATTAAAAGAGGAAATCAGCGTTTCCACGGTGGCTTTATAAAAGCATTTCCGACACCTTGCTTTGCCATCCTGGCCATGGGATGGAGGAACCAGTGAAATATAAACCAGCAGGCTGAGATGTATTCTCGTGGGGAAAAAAACTGCACAGCCATACAGGCACTGAAGCTCTCCCTTCTGCTTGCTACTCATCATAGGGGGGATAAAAAAGCATAGGAAAAGAAAACCGAGGAAGAGCAAAGGAGAATTTTAAAGCCTCCTTTCCCTCCTGTTCCCAAAATAAAGGTGATTGCATAACAACAGCCTCTGCAGAGAAACTCAGCGAACGTGTGCTGGATCACAGCGGGAGAGGGGTTTGGACTTCACGCGCTGTGCGGTTCGACCCTGAGCACCACCTCTCCCCAAAAGCGCCAGCGGTGCGTGACGGGGATGCTGGCGGGGGACACCCCTGTCAATAGGGGCTGTCAGCACTGGTGATGGAGGTGCTGGGCAGGAGGGAGCAGGCGGCCGAGTGGGGTGCCCCCCAGGAGCATCTGTTGAGGCTCGGGACATATGGAGTCTTTATTCCTCCTTGTGGAGGCACGAGCGCTTTCCTCACCTTCTGCCATCCTTGCATTGTGCAAGGGGCTGTGACCGGCTCCAGGGACAGCTGCTGCCTCAAAGCTGCCTCCTCGGGGACGCCACAAAGGGCCTGTCCCCTTGTCCCCTGCCTGAATCCCCCCCCATCACCCTCATCAATCAAGGCTAGGCATGCCAGGAGGGTGGCCGATATCTTGGCTCTGGTTACCAGGAGACACAGAGGGGGAAGTTGAGGTCTTTTTTTTTTTTTTTTCCTTTTTATTCTTTTTTTTTCTTTTTTTTTTTTTAAGGAAAAAAATGAAAACTCAGAAAAAAATCTGGTAGGCTGCACCTTCTGTGAAAGGGAAAACCATCCTCCTTTTGAATTTCTGTGAATTTTGAAATATGGATATTTAAAGATGTGGAGGAAAAAAAAGGTAGTCATCCAGAGCTAATTATACAGCTGTTGAAAAGCCCAGTAAATATGTTACTCAGGGATATATAATACCTTTGATGTAGTTGTAATCCGACTGAAGTTATTATAGGTTTTCACAGCTGCAAAGCAATCCAGCTTAGGAAGGTCTTTTTCCCCCCTTTTTTCTTTTTCTTTTTCTTTTTCTTTTTTTTTTTTTTGGTAATTTGCAGAAGCAAAAAAAAAATTCTGCTGCCAAAGCAAAATGAAGATCCTCATATAAACACGGTAACACAGCCTAAGAAAAATTATACCAATGCTGAGCATTATTAACCTGTCCTAAGACTTAAAAGAGTTTACTCTATAATAAATGGCATCAGTGACTCCAAAAGGGCTAAATTTCAGAAAGGCTCTTCTTTAAGACAATTAAAGCTTTAAATAAAAGTGTGACTTTGCAGTTGGGAATTCTCTATTTCTTTCAAACCCACAATAAGTATAAGCTGTAAATGTTCTGAAAAAAAACGTATGTACTGATGCATGAAATACAGGAAGCTTGCTAGTAAACTTCCAACATGTTCATTTAAATTGATCATGGAAGCAATAATATCACGGGGCTTTGTAAATGGATGGGTTAAGAGCTGGAACTTTATTGCTGTTTTCATTCCCCAGGGCCCTGTGGTAAAACAAGTCTCCACACAAGATCTCTAGGCACTGAATGAATTATTCACTCAGTTATGGGTCATTAAATGAGGCTGAGCAAGGGCCAGTGTCCATTATTACATTGTGGTGTATGAAAAAAGACTCATTTTGTGGAGATTGACATGGGCGTACTCTCAGGATCCCTGGTCATCCCTGCCATGGCTTCTTTTGCACTCCTCTGGCAGCATGGGGAGGCTGTGAAGCAGCAGCACAGCTGCACAAAATAAAGCAAAAGAGGTTTGAGGTTAAAACCACAGGTAAAGAGAGGCAGCATTAAGCACATTCAGATGCTAATTGCAGAGGTGTCTATGCTGGTTTAAGCTGCTGTTGTCCTGGAGCTGCTTTTTGTCACCTTCTTGCTGGAAGTTGCATCCCCCAGTGCATTACCCAGGCACCCATAATTTCCAACTGCTTTTGCTCCACTCCCATAACACAGATGGGCACTCTTGGTTTGGTTTTAGTGAAATCTGCTCACAGTTTTGGTCACAGAAAGACAGAATGGTTGAGGTTGCAAGGAGGGACCTCTGGAGGTCGTCTCGTCCAACCTCCCTGCTCAGGCAGGGACACCCAGAGGAGGTTGTCCAGAACCAAGTCACTTTTAGTAACTTTTTTTTTTTTTTTGGGGGGGGGTAGGGGGTGTGTGGTAGTTTCTAAGCCAAATTCAAAATAGATAGAAGTAAGCTTTTTCTCAGAATGATGTTTCCCTGTAAAATTCATCGCTCGGTTAATAAACGTGGGGAAGCTTCTTTGCAACGCCCAAAAGTGCTGAAATACAGTCTTGCCCCTGGTCTCATTTTCTCCTTGGAAAGAAGAGATTTTGCCTTGGATCAGGAAAGGAGTGAAGCTGTTTTTATCTAAGTAGCCCATGTTTCTGGTCAGAGGCAGGATCCTTCGAACACACCATTCTCTTGGGCCAGCATAGCCCCTAATCCAGAGCTATCTTGTATGATCAGAGGCAGATTTGTCAACATGTCTCTGTTTGCACTATCTCCACGGGAATGATTTAGCCAGACTTTTACATTAGAAGGGCAAAAATTTCAGTTCAAACTTCTGGGGCATTTTCAATCCAAAAAATGGCTACATTTTTGTTGACCTAGACATTTTGGTAGTTATCTTGATTTCTTCATGTTGTTTTAGTTGAAAAAAAAAACCCTAACATTTTTAATTGACATTTTCTAAATGAAATATGATGGCTTTCAGTTGAAATGACCTTCTGCTTAGAAATTCAAAAGAAAAACACTTCACAAATCCTCAAAAACAAACCAAAAAGGCGGTGAGCCCTAACTGCTTTCCTCCCACTCTTTCAGAGCTGTCAGAAAAGCAACAGGAAAAAAAAAAAGAGGGGGGGGGGGGGGGAGAAAAAAAAGAAAAGGTTATTATCATGGCCACATTTCTTGCTGCTTACTCAAGCAAAATTCCCAGTAGTTCAAATCCCAAGGCCTCCTTTCAGTTTTCAATCAGACAAAGAGGCATCCACTGAAGTTAATGAGAAAGCATCCAAGGTATGAGTGAAAACTGAGAAAGGACTTCAGGATTTGTCTTAATGACTTAAAAAAACTGTAGTCTGAGTAAGAAGGTATTTGTAATGAAATGTAAGCTCAAGACACAGCAAATGCAATTTAGCCTGTTATATTGCTTTTCTTAGTCTTACTCTTTTTTAATGTTATTGTTGAGCTCGACATACACAACTAGTCTCGAGGGGTGAGGAGGGAATATCTGTTCTCTAATACAGCCTTTCATTTCTGAACCCTCAGTTCAAGCCCTTCAGGACACTAATTATCCAAAGCTGTTATCATCTGACAGCTGTCAATGGCCTCTGTGAAATGAGGTGGTGGTGGCAGCCGTGCTCCCGGTGGGCATGTGTCAGCATCACACAAACACAACTACAGTCTGCCTGGTATTTTAGTTGGCAGCCTCAGAAAATCAAGCAGAGCGTTTATGGCAAGAAACTTGTCTTATTCCTAGCAGGAGACACTTCTCTTCAGATCTAATGGAAAGGGGTGACTTACTAAATAGCATGTCCCCCCAATGCTAATGCTGGTGGTGCATCAGTGAAGAGCATGTCCGGCTGGTGTTAATGCTGCAGGGCATCCTTAGTGATCTTCAGATTCCGGAGATGTCACCTGGACATGCTTCAGGGATGCTGACTCCAGGCAGGAAGATTAATTCAGTAATTAACACACTAACAGGCAATGGGCAGCTCTCGCTTGCAGACCCATTATGGATATGTCCATGCTCCCTTGGGCCCTCGTGTAGATCCTCGACCCATTTATCCTGCTATGTCCCAATTAGCTCAGGGTCAGGTACACAGCTCAATGGGCAGGCAACAGATTTGAGCTTCTTCTCTGCTCCATCCCACTGCTAAAAAGAAGCAGCTTTGTTCGGCAACAGACAGGGCTGTATGGTCCTGTAGCCAGGCATTGGCTTCAGAGAGAAAGAGGCTGTAAGCAGTACTGCATCTTAGCTACCCATCACCAACATTTCTCTATGTATCACTTTTCATACCTCACAATCAGCTAGGAATAGATTTACCAGATTTTCCCTGACCAAAATCGGACAGCTCTGCCTTGCTCTCCTCGTACCACTTTCCAATTTTCACTCAACTTCTAAGATTTGAATTATCTTTGAAATACCATCTAAGGACATGTCTTTTTTTCCTGCATCACTGTCCCCATGCAAGCAGGAATGAATGAGAGACCTCCAAAGCAAGAGAGGACAGGCATGCAAGGTCACTTTTGCAGCCTGGTGCTTACGGCACTCAGCCAAACAGGTGAATCTCATTTTTATTCCCTTCTCTGGGCATGTTTTCCATATCTGCATATTTTATCCCATGTCTGCTAGGGAAATGCTGGGTTGCAACACATACAGGAGGTGCTCCAGCATGCACAGTGGGGTTTAATCTCCTTTCCAGAATTGTGCCTATAGGAAATATCAGGAAATTAGGGCTGGAATGAGTTTAGGTTGTTAAAACTGTTTTGCCAATAGCCCCATCGTTAGGACATGACCCTCCCTCAGTTAATAGATCATTCAGATACTACAAGAGTGTAGAGCATATGCAGCTAGTTAAATAACAGAAAATCAAACAGGAGGGTAAAAATGAATAATAATAAGTAAATTGCTGCCTCTTCTCTCTGTAACACCTCTCCCACTTCATTAGATAGAATTTCACTCCTCTGAATATGACAAACTGGGCCAAAAATTCCTGGCATAACTCAGTCATCCCACTAGTTGTGATGAGCAACCAGAGGAAATATAATTTACTTCTCTTCTAGAACTTGCACTGGAGGAGTAAAATTCAAGAAACGGGGCAAGAAAAAATATTGTGTAATAGAACATGATTTATGTACACATCTTGGGCAGATAATTCAGGCTGAATGATGCTTAAAAGGCTATTATAGACTTGCTTCCAGCAAAGAAAAAGCCTGTACTGCTATAAAATGTCTGCCCAGGGCACTTCAGTGAGTTTGGGATTCTCATTCTAGATTAGCCAGGGGAAATAGCTGAAGTCTTTGATAATGCAACCTTCTCTTTTTGATGATGCTGGAACAACTCTATGCTGTTAGCATAAGGCTGTTGGAGATGACTGAAACATGTATTTTTAAACATCCAATTGTTTAAAAAAATATTAGCTTTTTTTTCACACTGAAATGTTGGGAGATCTTCTGTTAGGCCAGTTGGTTACAATACATTTTTAGACCCACACTGAACCAAATGTGATGGGTAAAGTCTCTCTGCCAGGTACTCTCAGTCAATCCATTTATAATAAGCAGAAATAATTGGGATTTCTTCCTTCCAGCCAGAAAATGCTGATTCAGGAACACGAACCTTTTTGGCAGAAACCCATTGGTTGGGAGAGACCTGCTGGGAAATGCTGGAAAATGCCTCTGAGCTGCAGGAGAGCTCCTGCTCTTGCACGGAGACTCATGATAAAAGATGGGCACATGGACAGGTACTCACTGCTGCTGCATCTGCATGGCTGTAGCAACCAGCCACCACATCCCCCATTTGAGAGGGCATTTTTCACTTCATTTTGACCAGTTAATTCAGTGTGAAGGAGCAGACACCACTGCTAGCTGTAAAGACTGACAGCACATAGCCCAAACTGGCTGATGAAGACCAAAATTATGTTGCAGCACACCGATCTGTCACAAACCTAGCGTGCATTTTATTTCTGCGTACGAGCAGAAAATACCGAAGTCCCAGAAAAGTCCCATGGCATAGGAACATCAATTTCCACTCAGCTCAGATGAAGTGTTTTTAAAAGCCATCTCCATCCTTGTCAGACATGGGCACTGCAACAAGCACAAGATGTTCATTATTAACACCCTAAAGTACAAAAACTCCAGAGACATGGTGGAAGGGCTCTTGTCAGATATAAAAACCAGGATAGCATGCAGCAATAGCCAAAGGAAACATCATAAATTGAAACACTGGCATATAAAATGTATAGTGCAGGTGTTGTTTAGAGACACTATTTAAAAAGGCCCCGTAAAAGCTCAGGCATAATTTTTTTACACCCAAAGAGTGGCATACCCTATTTTTCCCCTGTAATTTAAACATTTGGATTTTTTTTGTAGGTAACATTGGATGAGTAAAACTGGAAGGCAAACTGCAGGCTTGCCCTATAAAACCCAAAGTGCAGAAGAAGACATACATAGGATTTCTCAGCCATTTTTCTCTCCATCAGATTGAGCCCATGCCTGGAAAAGAAAAAATAATTGGAGGGGGGGTTGAGGGGAGGAGGAAATTTCCAAAGCAAGGCGAAAGAACAGCTGTGTTTAACTGTTGGCTTCAGTCTTGAATCTATTTCCTTGCACACATTTAAAGGAATATCTGTGTTTAGTCTAATGGAAAGCGTCTGTCTGAAGGTGCTCGCTATTCCTATGAACGTTTTCACAGACACTGTGCTCAGCCCCAGCTGGCTGGGCTCGTGCTGATGTCATTTCACACAGCGCTGACCAAAACACTCTTAACAGTTGTTTTTTTTCTGGTAGCTCTTCTTCCATTTCAAGGAAATGCAGATCAGCACACAGCAAATGCCTGTCTTGTGCTGTGCCTGCCGTGCTATAGAGCAGGGTTTCCAGATTTATCTGTCCCTTGTTTGGAAGGGAAGGCTTATTGCTTTCACCTGGGGAAACTGCCGTCTGTAGGTAGGTTCAGTGAAGAGTTAAGACCAACAGGCCAAGGACATTCAGCTTTAAAGCACTTTGCAGACAGATGACTTTGGGCAAAAGATGGAATTTGCACAGAGTGGTGGGGGTCAAGGAAGAGAGAAGAGTAAGGAGTAGTAGGATGTTAGAACTATAAAACTTTAAAGACACTGACAAAAAGTGAGTTTTTCTCTCTTTGTGTCACCAATAAATAAAATGCTTTGTAGTCTCCCCTCGGCCATGGATTGCTTGGGTTCTGGTTCAATAAATAGCTTATAGTAAAGGTAGATGCTTTTTACTCATCTTTCCTTCACTGCCTCTTTGAAGGCACAGACTGCTGACAGCTGCCCAGGAGCAGATACATACTGCTGCTTTCACAATGCAATTTAGCACACTTGAGTCTTTATTTTGAAACCTGGGAGCTCCCAGGCTGACTGGGGCTGCCAATCCCACTGGCTGGACTGGAGCCCTGGGTACCAGGCTGCTGGCGCAGGCCAGGGGCTGGATGGGGCAAGGTGCACCCCTCTTCTCCCAGAGCGGACACCTGATTGCAAGGGATGCACAGCAGACATGCTGCACCAAAGTTGCCCTGCAAAGACCTTGACTTACAGATGACTTATAATGCTTGCCCTAAGCTCAACATGGAGAGCACCGTGGCATTTTCCCACCACTCTGGCTTGCAGGACAGGGAATCAACAAGAGCAAGTGGGCAACTATCTCGAGAAATGAAGGACGCTGTCGTACAAAAAATAAATAAATAAAAATGTACAGAAAGCAGTGAATTACTGCCTGGTTCTTTAATTTCTTTTGCCGGGGTGCCTGGTCTGGCTAAAAGGCTTTGTATAAAAGGTCACCCACATACTCTGCCACCCGCGCTGAGCCTGGATGCACTGCACTCTGCTGGAGCAAGACTGCACGGTGCTGCTCCCCTGGGCCCCTCTGGAAAAAGAGATCTGTATCTTGAAAGGTTAACCCCTTCCAGGACATTTCAAAGTAAACAACCACCATCTCAAAGGCTTTCTGCCCACTCAGAAAGAGCACATGGCAAACAAGCCCAGGCAGGTAGGGCAGAGGGGAGCAGGAGCTGGCAGCTCCATGACAAAACGGTCACAACGCAATGCCTGCAGCCACAAACACGGGCATTGACCCTACTGAGAAATCAGCCCTGGTGAAAAAGTGTCTTCTAGATCCTACTAGAGGTCAAATCCTGCGAGCCTGTCCGCAGACAAGCAATGCATACCTCTGTGGAGGGGAATATTTTCCCTGAATAAATGGCCAGAGGCTGTTCTGTAGCTTCCCTGAGGTATTGCTAAATTCTGCATAGGTGGAAAGATTCAACAGGCTGACAAGGAAAAATGAGAGTTCAGTGCTTGGCAAGTCCACACGTGGTTGGACATTTCAGGATGACTTTATCCTCATATACAAATTATCACCAGTCTTCAATCTTTCGAAACTCTTGCACGATGTTTGAGCACTCAGGCTGACTCCAGCTACGTTTCTTACACTGCCTGCTCCCTTTTCTCACCATATGCACTCTGTAGAAGTTTCTTGCAGTTTCTTTCACTGTTCTTTATCCTTTTAACCTCTAAAAAATATCACTGTTATGAAAGGTTGGTGTAGAGACACCCTCAACTGTTTTTATAAAATATGTTAATCTCTCCATCTACGAAGTTACCTTGTTTTTAATGGAGAAATCATCTTCCATTAATATTACATTAAAAACACTTCTTCATTATATCAAGGGCCAAACTCTGCTCTCAGAAATGCTCACACAACACTGCAGAAAGGAATGGTGGTTCCACACAAGAATCCAACAGCAACATCTGGTCCCAGATGTTTTATTTATTTGTAATTTAACACAGCATTATACAATATTCATCATTTTGCTGTTTTCCATTTCAATGCCTGTTATTTGTATGACTTTAAGAGGCTGCCTGAATGCATTTTTAGTGTTCAAACAAGAAGAAATGAGCACAGCAAAGCAAATCCGCACGTATTTCTGGAGGTTTGGAAGCCTTCCTGAGAAACTACACCCGTTTAAGCAGCAAGAGATGCTGAACCACCATAATTCCACGGGAAACCAATTGGGAAAGCTCTTATGGTCTGCACAAGAAATGGGTTCCAAAAACCAATGCAGCTCACAGACAAGATGTCCATAAATTTTAGGAGAGGCAACTGGTCAGAGAGCACATGGAAACCTCGTGGTGCAGATGGATGAGAGGACAGGTCTTGGTGCAGTATCTTACAAAGTCTTTTCCCCGTGTGAGTCCATCTGGCTCAACCCCGTGGCAGGGGCCAGGCTGAATGTGAGGGCACAAAGGCCTGATATGGGAGATGTGATTTAGCCTTTCGAAACTGCAAGAGTTTATAAAATCACTATAAACCAAGTAAAGATTTCTGAGTTACCTGATTTTGCTAATTTAATACGTTTACATATTTTTTGCCCTGTTTTCAACTAAACTGGACTTCTCGTGCCTGTAAAGTTAATCCTTCTCATAAAACAGAAATCATTGTTAATATTTACAAATCTTAACACTGGAATGGAAACGGTGACCTGTGGGACTGTCCCACTTTTCAGGCAATTGAAGCATTAAGACATAATTTATGCACTTGAGAAGAAATTTCCATATCACAGAGATTGCTTCATTCCTTGTTATGACTTATGAAGGGTGTTACTAGTAAATGAAACCACAGAGATCTGTATTACATAAGAACTTGTTTTGACATGTATAGTGCATCTTATTTATGGTGATAGTCCAAATCTACTGTACATTAAAAATGCAACTAAACATTATTTCAAGGCTGTCCAGACCAAAAAAAAAAAAAAAAAGTAAAGCAAGATCATAGGATCTTTGCTTCACTATGCATCAAAATCTCAGACACTTTGGACAAGCAGTCTGTGATGCACCACGATTCGTTTGTTGGATGTTTTTGTTGTTTGTTTGTTTTTGGGTACTTCTATGGAAGATGGTCCATTGGGAAAGGGAGGGACAGAGAGAGTGAGAAAAGGAGGGAAAAGAGGGGAAGAAGAGAGAGAGGGAAGGGAGGGAGGGAAGCAGGGAAGGAGGGGAAGAAGGAGCTGAGGACTGGACCACCACTACACCGCCTGTGTTCTTCACGTGTGATCCACTATGAGCATCTTCGTTGAGATGTTTCTCTGGGTCCTCCCTCACTCCCCATCACACCCATGTCAAGCAGGGTTCCTCATCTCTCCTGTGCTCCTTGACTCTCCAGTAAGTTTCTGCAGGGGAATTAAACCTTTTCTCCCCAGAGCTACTTTTCCTCCCCAGTTCTGACCAGTCCCACAGCACCTCAGTGGGTGCATTACCTGTTGCAGTGGTTTGCTCTTGCTGGTGACTACAGTTAGTCAAGCATTGCTGTGTATTACTGTAAAATAACACTAAGCAAAAGCAGAAAAACAAGGATTCCTCTGAAATCCCTCCCTTAAACACGCTATGTGCTTTGAAACCTTATCTGACATTTGCTGTAAGAGCTCTGGATAGAATTATTACACACGTAATTGTCTTTGCTACAGGCTTGATCCAGCTCCATCCACAGGCAAGGAGTTGTTCCACTGCTGAACCATGTACTTTATAGACATGCGAGAGGGTTTACTTAATTAGGGCCCATAATACATCCCACAAAGATAGTCATCAAAATACCAGCTGGTGATCCCCTGCATAGCCACTTTCCCTATGAATCAAAAATAAATTATTCTTTTTTCCCCCTTGTAGAAGAGTGTTGCTGAAAACAAGCTACTAAATTTTGCTTTTAGGGCTCTCAAAAGACTAGGGGAGATATATTAGCTGTCTGAGGACAGAGAACTTTCTATTCTTGGTGGAATTCTTGTTGGTTTAATTGGGCTTTGTAGAAAAAATAATGTTATTTTAAAGGAGCAACTATAGAGTGTGGGTGTATTTTTATGCACTCAATTGCTGGTGTATTAAAAGTCTGTTGTAGAGTTAACCTTACACATATTTATTATTTTCTGTGATGTGTATAAACAATAGTTGGATATTTTAAAAATATACACAAGTATTACCATTACACAGTTGTAACACGCCACCCAGAATACCAGCATTTGCTCTCTTGCTGGAGATTACAGTCCGGGCAGCTGCGAGGAAGTTTTTAACCATTTCGCAGCAATCTGGGGTTCAGCCAGGGGCTTAATTGTCACACATTCCCATTTTCACAGGTCGTTCCAGTTCTGAGCCTCCTGGGCTCCAAGCTGCAAGAAGTCTTAGCAACACTTCAACACCCACAGGTGTTATGTGTTTGCATTGCCCCGCTACATGTGTCCGAAATTTAGGAAGTGGGAGCTGTGCAATTTTGGGCAGTCTGAAAAAAAACACTATTCTGCTACCGTGCTTTCCAAAACAGGGGACTCTGAGGTGCTTCTGCTAAGCAGCAAGCTGGAATTTCAGTCTCTGTCCCTTACAAGCAAGGACGTAGAGAGTCTAGCTTGGGTTTCATCCACAGACACTTGGAAAACACTAAGGTGTTCAAACAAAGAGGGCAGACTGGTTTCCATGCCTCTATATGTAAGAAAAAAGATCAGTGATGCAGAACTGGAGGGTAAACCTGGAATTTACAGTTTCATCAGACATGGCACTTCACCTTCCGTCTTCTTGACTGTAGATTCAAGAAGCAGCTACGCCACAGTTAAAACTATTTTAAGTTCAAGCCTCGAACTTGCCAGGTGCTCTGCTGTAGTCTTTTCCTAACCAGAGTAAGTATCTTCCACTTCATAATGAGTCAAAGCCCCATTGCTAGCATGAACTGATCAACATGAACTAATTTAAGGAAGCAAATGCAGGAAAGACATTATAAATTATACCTTTTGCTTTGGCGGAATGAAACTTTCAATGGGTGTCACAATGAACAATGTCAGGCTCTTTCCCTCACTTTAAAAGTAGAGGAAAGAAAAGAACAACCACACAGTGTTAAGAAAAGCAACCTGGCAAGGAACCGCTTTAGCTGTGCTCTTGTGTAACGTCTAACTGTTGTCAGCAGGCTACAGTTGAACCTGCCCAAGGAAATCAGAGCTATGAGTCCGGATTCCTCTGTCAGCATAAGCTTTTCATTCACACCTTACTACAGCTCTTGACAGCTGTGGCTTCCTTGTCAGATTAGATGTATCAGGCCTCTGCATCTAATTCCAAACCAAGTAAGTAAAATAAAAGATTATTAAAAACATGCCACTTGCGAAAAGATCAGAATAGTTGTACTGAGTGTACAGTCCTAATTACGTTTCGTTAATACTGAGAGCAAAGGTGGGGAATCATGAACACAGACCAAGGCAAGTAATCCTATTCACTAGGAATACAATGACTTCTTATGTCATACACAGCTAACAGTTGTTACTTATTTGTGGTGGTGTCTAAGACAATCTCAGCGTTTCCCAAACACCCAGAGTTCATTTGCTCTGCAAGAAATTCAAACCCAAAGGGGATGCATTACAAACCTGTGGGAGGATGCTGAAGATGTGGGCACCCTGCTCCCCAGCCTGTGACAAACTAAGGACAGCCCAGCCAGCATAGGCAGGCGATGAAATCCCAAACATGCTCTTCTGGCTCCGTAGCTGACTCACAGAGCAGTACTGCAGAGCACCCTTTTAAAACTCAGTAACCTGGCTGCCAACAGGCTGCTGCTCCCTCATGAGGGATGCCCACAACGGTTACCCTGAAGTCTCTCCTGGTGCCAACAAAATGTCAAGGTGCAAGTAAAGGCAGTTGTTATAGTGCAAGTTTTGCAGGCGTGCAGTAACAATGTCTGTAGTTAGGGATATTTCCTCCAAGAGGCATTTCTTTGTCTCGCTACCTAAAAAGCTGAAGGGGCACTTGCATAACTCCTGTAGGTGGAACCTAATCCTGAAAATCACAATCTGGGAGTGAGGATGTCCTTAAATACGCATTTCCTGCATACTTGAGTCTTCCCCCAGTGTGAACCAAGTGATTCACAGCGTTTCCTGAAGATACCAGCTGTTACACAGCAAGGACTATATGTTGTCTCCATCTGACAGAAGGGACATGAATGTTAGATGAAGCAACCCAAAATTAGCTATTAGGGGTGAGAGTCTTGCTTAACTCTAAGCTGTCACAAAGGAGATGCTCTCATCTCACCATCAGGTTGGAAGAGACCAAACTCTATAAACTGAGACCTGCCTAACACAAATGATGTCTATTGTTTGTACAAACAACCAGCGTAATTTATCATTGTCTCTTCAAAAACCCTGGGCATGGTGGTAACCAAATATTTCAAAATATTTCAAAATATTTGGTTGCTGTGGAGGTAAAATATTTGGTTAGTATGGAGGTAATTGTGTCATATGACAGGTTTTGGTGGGTACAGCATCAAAACAATATTTTTCTTTGCTGTGTAACACTATGATTAGTCCTACACTCAGCATACATATGCTATGCTTGTAAAAAAGAAAGCAGGGATATTTGGGATGTTTTTATTGTAAGAATACTGAAGGGTATTTTCCTTGATGTGCACAAAACTGGATGATAGGATTAATCTGAAATTCTTGTTTGAACTCACATGTCTAACTTAAAAGGGCCAAAAAAGAGGAGTGTCCACGTGTGTTTTCAGATGTCCACGTGTTTTCAAACGCATCAGTAGATGTTTATTGCCATTTTTAACTACATCAACACGTCTGCAGCTGGCTATATGGGCCATTATATGAGATTATATGAGATCTCATATGAGATACTATAAGAGGGGTGTAGCATTGGAACAGGCTGCCCAGAGAAGCTGTGGATGCCCCATCCCTGGAGGAGTGAAGGCCAGGCTGGATGGGGCTTAGAGCAACCTGGTCTGGTGGTAGGTGTCCCTGCACATGGCATGGGATTGGACTAGATGGTCTTTAAGGTCCCTTCCAACCCAAGCCACTCTGTGATTCTGTGATTCCAAGTAGAAAGAAAGAAGAAAGAAAGAAAGAAAGAAAGAAAGAAAAGAAAGAAAGAAAGAAAGAAAGAAAGAAAGAAAGAAAGAAAGAAAGAAAGAAGAAAGAAAGAAAGAAAGAAAGAAAGAAAGAAGAAAGAAAGAAAGAAAGAAAGGAAGAAAGAAAGGAAGGAAGGAAGGAAGGAAGGAAGGAAGGAAGGAAGGAAGGAAGGAAGGAAGGAAGGAAGGAAGGAAGGAAGAGAAAGAAAGAGAAAGAGAGAAAGAGAGAGAGAAAGAAAGAGAGAGAGAGAAGAGAAAGAAAGAAAGAAAGAAGAAAGAAAGAAGAAAGAAAGAAAGAAAGGAAGAAAGAAAGGAAGAAAGAAAGGAAGAAAGAAAGGAAGAAAGAAAGGAAGGAAGGAAGGAAGAGGAAGGAAGGAAGGAAGGAAGGAAGGAAGGAAGGAAGAAAGAAAGAAAGAAAGAAAGAAAGAAAGAAAGAAAGAAAGAAAGAAAGAAAGAAAGAAAGAAAGAAAGAAAGAAAGAAAGAAAGAAAGAAAGAAAAAGGAAGGAAGGAAGGAAGGAAGGAAGGAAGGAAGGAAGGAAGGAAGGAAGAGAAAGAAAGAGAAAGAGAAAGAGAGAAAGAGAGAGAGAGAGAGAAAGAAAGAAAGAGAGAGAGAGGGAGAAAGAAAGAAAGAAAGAAAGAAAGAAAGAAAGAAAGAAAGAAAGAAAGATAGAAAGAAAGAAAGAAAGAAAGAAAGAAAGAAAGAAAGAAAGAAAGAAAGAAAGAAAGAAAGAAAGAAAGAAAGAAAGAAAAAGAAAATAAAAAAAAAAGAGGAAGGGGAGGAATTGTCACCTGCTGGAAGAACTTAACAAACTAGTGAATAGATGTGCTAAAAATCTTCAGAAAATGAAAAAGTCTCTCCTAAACAAGCAACTGAACAAGGCAATGAAATATATGACATCCAGGACTGATGGGACCTGTCCAGAGCAGAAATAAGTTTCACTGACACATTAAGGAAACAGAACAGTTTCCTGCACTGGGGTCCCATTGCAGACGATGAAGGGTTGAGGGTCTCACTGCTGTGCAATGGCATGTACAGCAGAGCTGTGCTAAAGAAGAGCCCAGATCCTTTTTTGAAGGGAAGGAGCCCTTAGCCTGCTGAAAGCTGAACCTCCAGTGGCAAATGTTACCATAAAAGAAGCTCAGACAGAGCCCACTGACAAGAAAAGTATATATTTTTTTCATCCTCCAGAAAAGAAGTTTGGAAATCTTATGAAATGCTTTCTGTCACCGCCTGTTCTTAAGAAAGTGGTGTTTCTGACACAGACTGATCTCAGTGATCCTTCACTTGAGAAGTACATACAGCCTGTATTATCCTGCTAATTTCCCTCTGACTCAGTGCAGGATGCAGGTGGAATCTCTAATGATTTCATTGCAGTCATTCTGTCTTGGACTCTAATCTCAGCAGATCTCAAAGATAAGCAAAATCAAGGCAAAAGCCAACCAAAAAGTCTCCAAGAAAAATCCAAATGCTAAGGAGAGAGGCAGAATGACTCAGAACTCTTTCCCAAGGGTTGTTTCTGAATCTGTTCTCTTAAAGAGGTTGCAGAGGCCACTGAAGAGTAGAATATACTTTCAGATCAGACGAGTTTCAGATCTAGCCATTTATAATCGTTAGCAAGATTGTATCGCAGGATAGGACCTATGAGTTAGTGTCATGGCTAAGGATATTGAATTAGGCATTGAACTAACTCAGAACCAAAGACAATCTATAGGTCACAAAAGGTTACAGATGATCTTCTGAAGGAAAAAGGAGCATTAGAAGTAATCCATCTCCCCCTTCACTGTCCTTTCTCTTACATCCAAAACTGTCCTTTTTTGTCTCAATTAGAGCCTGCTTAATGGTGACTTTTTTTCAAGTGCGAGGCCACATTACCTTTGCTTCCAAAGAAATGTGTTTTTTTTGGCAAACGAATGGCAAACCTTGCTTTAGGATCTGTGGCTGGAGAGCACTTCATAAAAATATTAACGTAATTTGGTGCTGTCATTTCTAAAACATCTCTTTAATGAGGGGAGCTGTTTACCGGTGACTGAGGCAGGCGTTGCTATCTCAGAGATCATTTATATTTCACAACGCTGTCAAATCCTGACAAGCAGCAGATTGTAACAGGATGGCTTCTGCTTTTTGATGCAATGTTTGGTACTCTCCGCTCACATGTAAGCGGGCTTGCTGTTTGTACGTTGTCAAACGAGGGGAGAGCAGCTCCGAGGAGGGGGGTAGGTGTTTCTGCTCAGCCTGACACGTTCAATTTACATCAGTTATGCTTGCAACGGGGTAAACATTTTTCTAAAAGAGGGTGTTGGCAACAGCAGTGGTTGTCTCAGCACTTACTGATATGCTTTTGCAACTCTCACCAGATGGGGAGGCGCGTGCCCCCCCACCGGCCAGCAGTCACTCACATCAGCTAACTGGGGAATATTTTGCTGCCAGCGTGCGCTCTTCTCTTTGGCCACTGCAGTCTTCTCCATCCCTGGTGGAGTCAGCCCAGCTTCTTGGGGGTGACAGTCAAGGCAGTTCTGCTGAAGGCAGCAGAGACACGGACCGTGACTAACTGGCATTTGGGCTCTCCAGGCTGCGGCCTTGTATTTTCTACGAGCAACTGGGCTCACTTAAAGCAGTTTTCCACGAAGACCAGTGCAAAAATGCACAACTCTGGGCTGTCTCCTGCAGCACCTGCTATTACAAGAGTCATGCAAAAAGCTGGTAGCGAAAAAGCGATCTGCCAAACTAGCAGATTTCAAAAGAAACTGAACAGAATTGAAGCTAAAATGAGGTTTGCTAGAAAGAGACAGCCCAGCTGCAGAAATAGATGGAACAACTGTTTGCGAGGTATTACTCCAATTTCCCCCTACCCACCCTCCTCACTCACACCAAAGCAATTCATGATCGTTTAAAACAATCGTAATTGTTTTAAATGGTTAACTGTGCCACCAAGCAGATTTTCGGCCCTCTGACGGACCCAGGCTTGGCGAAGCCGCAGGGCCCAGATCCTGCCCCTTCGGAGGCCGCGGTAGCCCTGCAGCAGCGCGGAGGCAGCCGAGGTGATGGGAGAGTACAGATTTTACAGCTTTGTGCGCCATTCAGCAGCTTGCTGGGACATAAAGGCTCTGCTTTCATGCACGGCCAGTGCTGGCAGAAGGCCTGGGATGTGCCCTTTCAGTTAAGACAAAGGCTCTCACACTGCAGCCTCCGGTGTGGAGAAATCTTTTGTGCATGCGGAGCCGGCGGGAGAAGGAGCCTTCTGGTCCCTGAGATTATAAAGAAAACCTCTTCCTTCTGCACATGGGCCAGATGAAGAACTGGAGCAATAATGCCTTTTTATCACAGTAATTACAGTGCCCATTGTTTTAATGACAGTGTTGTTGGGAAACAGGAATAGGCCACAGTCCCAAGGAGTTGTTCCAGTGTACACAAATAAACGATTTATTATATTGTTGTCAGATTAGGCAGAACACTCAGCCTTTACTTATAGGACCATTTTCCCCCACAACCCTTTGTGCATGTGTGTATTTGTTGTGTTTAACAAGATTATGCAAACGACATGGTCCAGAGGAGACAAAAGGCCTTTTTCTCTGGAGAACTTCCTTCACGACCTGCAAAGACAGGCTGGGATGCGTGAGGGAGACCTCATCTGACCACTGTGCAGCCTGCTTAATGTGTTATTTATTTACAGGGAAACGATACTCTGCTCATAGAAAACACGCTTAAAATAAACTTTCAGACATGCATCTACCTATGTACTTGTGTGTGTGTTATCAGACAAAAAAGTGTATAGAAGCCTCTGGAGGCTGAGAAGGCCTAGGTTTAAGCAAAGTGGGTTTATAAAGGAAGTAAAGAAAAATGGCAGTGAAGCAAAGTCTAGCTGTGGAGGAACTTAAGTCAGTCCTGGAAGGCATTAACATACCAGTGACTCCTGCTACAGATAGCTGGCAAGACATGGTGACTCACATCAGAACATATCTGGAAAAGAAATCTCTAAGAAAAGGGTCATGGTCTGGTGACTGCCTCAGTCACTGAGTGGGAAGCACAAGCCCAGAGGGTTCCTCTGGGTGCAGCTTACAGGATGTGGAGCACAAGGTCAAGACATGTCTTACCTCCAGCCCACAACAAAACTCAACAACCAGCCACATACTGAGTCAGTTGGACTTTTTGTTTCATCACTAGGGACATATAGGCATCTGCAGAGGTCTGTGCTCCCCATGGATGGCAGGAATCACCTCTGGCAGTGTTTCGTGCTCTCCACTGACTTTGGAGAGAGCAAGCCCTAACCTTCGGCTAGATGTTGGCTTGTAGATGGACAAAGATGGTTGCAGGGAGTCCCATGCAGAGGAGTTTGTACAGTAAAAGGTTGTCCATAGGCCAAGACAATGAAGATCACAGCTGTCTAAGAAAATTTGTAGACTATCTTTCTGAGTCTCAATTTGTAACAGCTCTTGGAAAATTAGAGGAGTTATGAAGCCTGTGAGATGCTATTGTGTCAGTTTAGAAAGAGGCCACTGATAAAAACTTACATAACTATCAGTTGTTTCATCTGGAATTTATGGCACGCAAAATCTGATATGGGAGAAAATCAGGAAATAATTAACAGATAGTAGCATAATTAATACAATCAAGATGAGATTATGGAGAATAAGTCTGATCGTAAAGAAGGTTCATGCTGTCTTCTTCAGGACATCAACTGTTACATCTGAGAGCGTTACCTTGTTGACATCAGGTACCACCTCTGGTTAGTCCAGTGTTCACTGTGCAGTTTGACATCCATGCTGCAAAAAGGATTTTGAAAAACTAATGCGAGTTTAGGAAGAAATAGCAAGGTTTGCAAGAGACTGAGTCATGAAGGCTGGGTCAAAGTAAGAGATGACTCGCTCGCATCCTGTTGAGAAGATTTCTGTAACCAGATGCTTACAGTGTGCCCTGGATGATGGTGCTAAACTGAAACTAGCGATAGGCTTAGCAATATGGGATGCACTTGTAAACATAAGGGGCAATTATATATCAAAACTTTTTGTCCAGATATCTGCTAATTTCTCTATCCTGTAGTAAAGTAACTAAAATGGTTCAAAAGCTATGAGGTCATTTGGCTTCTGTTTGCATCCACTCGCTTTAGCTAGACCCCCCAAATGCACTTAGCACTCTACACCTTGCTGAGCTGCAAGCACAAGTTACAGTGCTGCAGTACAGAGGGCATCAAGGGAGGGCTGGTTTTCATGGACCCCTTGGCCCGGGTGGCATGGGGCAGGACCCACCTTCTGATCAAATTCAGTAGTGCTTGAATGACGTGACCCTGATTTACAAACTCCTCCCGAATTGTGCTTGTGCCACTCTCACCAGAGATCCTCTGCTCCTTAATTGCACTTGACCTTCCCCACAAATGCAAAGGGCACCTTAGGATTTGGCTTATTAACCACCATAGCAGAAAGCCCTCGGGTAGTAATGGAGAGTAATTGGTATCATTCCAAGCTCACAATAATTTGTGTCACTGGGATCAAATGTTTTCCAGTTTCAGGAGAATTTAGCTCACAGATTGTTACTGGTTTTTTATGTTTTGTTTTGTTGGTTTTACTTCTTTCTTTCTTTTTTCCTTATTTATTTATTTATTTTTAGTTGGCAGACTGGAAATAGTAATTACAAAGTGATTTGAGCCTAATTCTCTTATGAAGTTTTTAGACTGAACTCAGGGAACTTGTTTTCTTTTATTTTGGAGGCTGGTTATTTTTGGAGGCTGGTGATGTTGGTAGTACAGAGAAAAAACAGACATACAACATTCACAGATTTTTAAAAGTACAAATCATTCAACCCTCCAAAATTTCACTTTTGTTGATTCCAGGCCTAACACTTCAGGAAACCGATCTGATCCCATTCCATAGCATTTTTAAAAGGGTGAGGGATGGAAAAATGTTGCTGTTTTTGTAAGATTTTTTTTTGTGTTTAAACACTCTTACTTATATTTAATTTGAAGTAGCTTAGCATCAGCTCACAGCAAGTGGCTATTGCTACTTAAGAAGCTTTCTGGGCATTGAGAAGTAAACAATTAAAAAAAAAAAAAACTTTCTGCAAAGTTTTGTTAAAATAATCACCAAGACAGCAAACCATGATCCATAACTTTGAAGATATTCTGTTTGACATTAATAAACCTGAGATGGATCATAGTCCAGCGATCAGCAGACTCGACTCTCAAAGTGGAAAGCTGCCATTCAGTTCAGCAATATAGCTTGTTCTTTCCCCAGACAGCTTGCAGGCAAGTGATCAAGAACAAGGTGCCTACTTTGATGTGTAAGTGGCTGGTTTCAAGGTGGACATTCTTCTTTGGTGCAGGGATGTCCCTCAGGTGAACCATACATGCAGTAAATGAATGTTGTAATGTGTTTTTTAATAAAACAAGGACAGCTGTCAAGTGAGGACCATGGTGTTTCATCTCTGGAGCATCTCTGCCATCTCTCTCCAATGCAAACCTCTGCTTGCAGTTGCTGCGAGCAAAATGCATTTGGTTAAAGCAAGAAGGGTAAGTCCAACTGGGCTCAACGTTGTGGCTCCTGCTGCAGCCAAGAAAAGCTTATTGCTGCCTATGGAGGTTTGGCCAGGGTAGTAGGGAACGAGCCCAGCACACACACACACACACACACATACACACTCCCCAGACAACAGTCAAGCCCCACACCCCACTGAATCCTACTAACAAAGTGATAAAAAAAAGAGCTGCCCTAACCCTCCTTGCAGGACAGAGGAAAAGAGGCATGTCTTTCCCTGAATGTGCAGGGAGAATACAGTTCAATGATAAAACAGAAAATTAGCATTCTTTTTTTTTTTTTTTTTTTCCCCAAGCTAGAATTCACTTTTAAAAAACAAACAAGCAAACAAACAACAACAACAACAACAACAAACACATCCTTCTGGATCATTTAGGAATGTTGTGGTGTTACAAAATGAAAACTATCCTTTAGAGCACCAGCTCCATACACTTGCCAAGGCCGTTCTTGAGCTGTTCTCAATGCATTTGATTTTAATTTAACACTACACTTCACCTTCACAGCAAATAATTTCACATACATGTTCTAATTAGTGATGAGGAAACCTCAGCAGGTTTTGAGTCTGGCTTCAGTTTAAAAAAGGAAAACTCTGGATGTTTTTTGTAAACCGAATGAGGACAAATACATAGGAAACTGGAAAACTTGTCATAAGAACAAGGTTTCTTGTAAGACCGTTTGCTTGTTTCAGTTTCATTCTGAGACAGAAACCAGAAATGACAGAACCTCCCTGGACATTTCTGAGCCATTATGCAGAGATGGTTCTAAAAGAGAGATCTTAAAACTGAATTGAATATAGATTAAAACTATTCTTTGGTTTTCCTGTTTCCTGGCCTAGACAAAACTCTTCTTAACCTTATCTGTTTATAATACTACTGAAAAATAAATAAATAAATAAATAAATAAATAAAAAGAAAAAAAAAGAAAAATTAAAGAAAAAAACAAAACAACAAAAAACATTTTCTTGTTGCACTTCTACCACTAGGGCAAATTTTATTTTTCCACGAGAATATTGCTCCAAGTAATATATTATGTGTGTCTATATATATATATATATATATATATATATATATATATATCTCTACACACACACACACATAGTGGAAGAAAACGAAAATCTGTCCCGAAAAAAAATGTTTTTGTGGATAATTCCATTTTTTGTTTGGGGATAAAAATCAAGCTATTGTGCAAGGTTTTATGTTATTCTACAGGGAGTGGAAAGATGAATGGCCAACAGCTTTCAAAAAAAAAAAGGGGGGGGGTGGGATCTGCAGCCAGATTCAGGAGAAAATGCAGAAGTTTTACACCTCCTTATAAGCCCGTATCTCTCTGCAAATCCTGGTTCCATGGAGGCAGAAGTAGAGGCTTGGATCTCAGGAAGGAATTCTGGGAAAAGTAGGCAAGGGACACGGATGCCGAAGTTTGCTGCATGCCTTTTTCTGGTGGCGCTGGCTGGGAAAGGATGTTGCCCGAGTATCCTGCGTCCTGCAGGCAGGGTGTAAAATTGGCACAGCCACACCAGCCTGCTACCTGCCAAGCCAAACAGATTAGCTTTTGATTTTCCTGAGAAGGGTTTTCTGGAAAGACTTTCATATTTAAAAAACAAACAAACAATTGACAAAAAAAAAAAAAAACATTGTTTTTTGTTGTCTGTTCCTGTACAGTTGGATTAAAAAAAAAAAAAAGTAAAAAAGTCATTGCCGCTCTCCAACCAGCTCTGCCTGTCCTATTATCCTATGTATACCTGACTGGTTACTTTCTTGCTCCACAGCATCCCACACATTCTCCTTGCCTTCCTCTCTTAAAAGCAGTGTCAAGCCACTGAGACATTGACACCCCCAGCTCCCACCACACCCCCAGCACTCACCACCCCCTCACCAAGTTTCCCAGAAACATGCACAATGTTTATCCCCAGATAATATTTTATTCCTGTCCTACATAAAGCAGCCAGCATGCCATGGCTAGACCAGTCTTCCCTTTCCCTCCTGCTCCTCCTTTTTGCTGGTGGTGTCCAAACACTCTGTCAGTTGCCTCCTACCCAAAGTCAGAGCACTCAGGGAGGAGGAACCCTCTTTTTACTACATTTTACACCAATTACGGTGAAGTCCTGATTCCTGGCTTGAGCCAGTAGGTGCTGCTATGTTCAAACAATAAACAATAACCATTCTTAACCACAACCATTTAAAAATAATCATGTTTTGGCTCCTGAAGCACTTAGCTGCTTTTATATTTGAATGCTCTCAGTGTAACCCATGTAGGTTTTGCAGTGGTACTTGTTGTTCTGGGTGGTTAAAAACATTTCTTCTGAACAGGAGGATGCCAATCAATGCAGCTACACCACTGAACAAATACAACTCCCTGCTCCGATCCATAATCTGAAGAGTTATTTCTGTATCCACTTACAGAGGAAAGTCATTTTAAAGAAATACCACGGATAACAAACACAGCCTTCGCCAATATTACAATTTTCACACGTGGATGAGTTTGGGTGATTGTTCTTGGGCCATGACACTGGAGGAAAACAGTCAGCATGTGAATTTATGTAGTGTATTCCTTTTATTGCATTTATACGTGGAAAGTGTGTTCATCCAAACAAGCACATCCTCATTGCAGACTCTGCTCTCTGGCTCCCCTTTGCAGATTATCCCTGCAGCTAGCCAAGGAGAAGATACTGAGGAAGCTTCTTAAAAACAAAAATTAGGTAAAACACACCATTGATTCAAACAGGCAAGAGGGAGAGCTCTATCCCTTGGCTTCTGGACCTGTGAGGCCATCAGTGGCTGTTGCTTTTTCCTCCAGGTCTGCTACTGGTCTACGTTGAGACTCAGTGCAGGGGTCTGTTTGTTACCATCTGTTTTCTGGCTCTTAACGATGGGGTCTGTTTGGTACCATCTCTGTTTTCTGGCTCTTGATGATTTAGGTGGGAGAAAAGGTACCTGCAGCCCACTGCTTCATGTAGCCCATCACCACTGGGACATTTTTCTGCTCTTTCTGGGTCAACCCCTACAGCATTTTGTTGTCCATCTAGCCAAAAGGGCCTCAAAATCTGCTTGCTACCGTGAAATGGAAAGTTTCCCCATCTCAGGTGTGTGCTGTAGTACTGTGGGAGAAGAGCCACCTCCCCATGTGTTTGCACGCACAGGTCTCCAGTCCCTGCCCACCAGGGACTGGTCCCTGCTTGTCCCTGCTCCCAGTGAGCCCAGGCAGGATGGTCACTGCCCTGAAAGTGACTCAGAAAGCACTCAGGCATATAATTGTGCTTATTGCCATGGAAAGAGCGGAAAGCAAGGGTCTCAGATTTCACCACAAGCCTTGTGTTATTAAATGCTTTAACCATGATAGTCTGGTTGCTATGAGAGGATAGTTGGCTGATTTTATTTTTCTCTCAGACCAAAAAAAAGTTAAAAAATTACAGCAACTTTCCCTTTGAAACAGTGTCATTTCATCAAGGGACTAGACCAAGGCAGAGCTGAAAGAGAGGTGCAGAAATTGCGTTGCCAGTCAGAGATGGCAGGACTCAGATCATCCCCTACCTCCCATGCCACTAGAAAACTGAGTCAACCTTTCTTTAAGGTGGAACATCTGTATTATTTGGTTTTATTGTTACAGAAAAAGGTGCTGTGGGGGGGTGATTCCCAAGGTCTTCTCTTCCAGCCACTCCCTTATGAATCCTTTCCTCCCTCTAATGACTGTCTCAGGAAACTTTGGACATCTGTACCTAATATAAGCATTCAGCTGCTGATATTTAGGTGTTGGAGTGGATTGCCCTTGGAAAAGAGGAAAACACTAGCTCTGAGGGTAGGGAAGCTGCTTAGGATGGGCATGTCCAAAATCCTGCTCCCTGCTCAAAATCCTAGAGAAATGCCCTGGCCACCAGGTTTTGACATATTTTAAGTACAAGTGTGCATTGATCATGTACTTTGAAAACTTCTGTGTCGTTCACAAGTCAGAGTGGTTTTCTGACACCCAATTTCTAACTTATGTCATTGAAGGAAAAAAAATCCATTAATACAGTTGCCAAGCATCATTTCAGAACTCAGAGAACAGAAGGCAGATGACTCTGATAATTGGCTTTTCATGACTTCCAAGGCAATCACAGGATTTTCTGGAATCCATCTAAGTTTTGAGGCATTGGCAGTTCTGTGAAACTGCTCTGTGATAGCCACATGGACAACAGGGGAGATGGTGCCTCTGGATTTTGCTTCAGTATTAAGCAGGTGCAACTTCATTGCTTATGGTGTTGGCTGTTTCATCATTATTCCAGGCTTCTACCAGCTTTGCCTAACTCACCAACCAATGCACTTCACACCTAAATCACCAATAAATACACAATATTCATGGGCATTAATCTTATAAATTGGGCTAGAATAAATAGAATATAACTTGGGAAGGGAAGTGAGGTGCAAGTGCTTCACTTTCCTTCTGAAGGGGGGACAGAGAGTGGGTACCCCGGGGGTCTCTCTGCAGCCCCCATGATGGGCACTGGTTGTTCAGAGCCCCACTGGGACCCGGCTCTGATTCCACAGAAAGCTATGCTGATGTTTTAATTAAGCCACTTCATGCCAACAGCAACAAGTTATCCTAATGAGAGCAGATGTATCCAGTAAACAGTGGCATGTTTTTAGTTTAATCTACTTAAACCTGGATATATACTAATTCCTAAGTAAATACCTTAGTGGCCAGTAAAATGAGGAACAGATGATAAAAGAAGAAGTTTGCTTGTGACCCTTGAGACACGACTATAATGTTTGGCTTGGCATCATTAATCTTATGGTCAAAAGAATACAGCCTCAGCATGTTTAATGTGAGAGAGAGCTGCTCACAATGAAGTTTCTTCTCTACAGTGCCCTCTGCAAACAGTAATTTCCACATTTTTCTCTCTTCCCTCTAATTAGGTTCCCTTTGGCCTGACACACTCTGAAAGCATTGCCAGCTGAAGAGACCTATCCATCTCCTCTCTTGAATAAAAACATGAGCTAATAGAGTTGAAGGTATTTAAGCACAGGGAAATGTATAAGGTATCACATGCCTCAAGATAACTGATTCTTAAAGAACAGCACCTTAAATAAATCCTTTCAAAATGCTCTCTCAGGCTGATGGGTAAATAATTAATTGCTCTCCAGAGTGTCAATAAAAATCAATCCTCTGACATGAGGTTAAATGAATGGGAATTTTGTCACCAGTTTCGGTGGGGGGCCAGCATTTCACTGTACATAACATGGTTAGCTATGATATAGACCAATTTTTTTAATTTTGTAGGAGAAAGACTCCATCTCAATCTGACAAACTTCTGATGTCAGCATCTAACTGAAAAAAAATGAGTTCTATGAAAAACATAGATGGCTTTGATTTCCTCCCTCCTCTGCAACCAGTGAGAAACAGCTCTTGATACTTACTGATCAAAACACTCATTTCAAATAATGCATGTTATGAATTTTGCTCTTTCTATGGTTAGTGAATCATTGGCAAATTGATCCTGATTCCTGGAAATGTCATTCTTAAGCAGACTATGATTAGTGACTAGTATCACACAATATTTTCTCATCAGCTGCCTGTTTGCAAGACTGTAACCTTTAGGTATTCAGTATCCAGATTTTATAATTGGTGACTTCAATCACAAGGCTTATTCTCCCTGATTGGATGATATGCATTTCAAAATAAAGTCTTCCCAAAAGATAAATGAAAACTTCTATCCTACATATAACACTTGCGGGATATTGAGGACACACAAATATCACGACAAATAAACAAAGCTATTTGTACAGAGAACAACTAATTTACATCCCCAACTTTGTCAAGCTGGAGGAAGTACTTTCACTGAAAAACAAAATACACTGTGGTATTTGATTTTTTTAATGTATTTATTTATTTATTTATTTTGGATTCACCCCATTCAGAAACATCCCCATGTCATCATGCTCCATCCACAAATCCCTACTTGGGGTCCAGTGGGACCCAGAATCACGCTTGGGTCTGACACAGATCACAAGCTGCCTTCCCCTTATCTATGCAAAATATCTCATTTAATGGTCCTTCACACCATGCTAAAACTGAAAGGAATTTGACAATATCACAAGCAGTTGCTGTTATATCAGGAAGAAAAAAAAAATAAATTCAAAGTATGACTGTAGTTAATTTCATTAAGTGGTTTCCTATCTCCTGGGCCGACACATGAGGTGACTAAGAATGAATCATGCCAGGTTGCCTATTTATTGATAGATTTGCATAATAGCTGCAGTACAGTGCATTGAGACTGGCCATTTATTGGTTCACCAAAAGTTTGTGACAAGCCGGGGCTTATTCTGTGACTGATCCATTCCCTTGCAGATAGCGCTGTTGTAACTTGCCATGGAGTGACGCTTCCTCTTAGTAATGCTAAGAGGTGAATGTGTGTGAAGCTGCTTACTTAAACAAAAATATTTTTTTCCTTCTACATGACAGGGAACTCAAGATGCTTTTCCAGATTCCAAACGGAAAGTTGAAGACCATAAATCACTCCTTGTGAGGAATCTTTCCTATCTTTTATATGCCCCCCAGGTTTGGGCTCAGGGAGGAATTTGATGTAACAAACACAAATCCTTGGAGAAAAAGGAAGATAAATCTTTAAAACAGTTGTTGAAAGTTATTCATACAGAAGTGATTAACAAATAACAGGATTTGTGCTTGTTCTCTTTGCAGACCACTAAAAATTCTCCCCTCACCAGGCTGGCACATTAGCAAATCATGCGATTTGTACCACTTTCTGGGCCTGTTCTAAAGAAATGAAAAAAAGAACAACAGGGAGGCAGAGAAAACAACTGCAAGTGAAAACAGTCATCTTCCCCACTGTACTTTCCATAAAAAGATTTCCTCCCCTCTATTAAGGTGAAGTACCTTGTTAATCCTCATGCAGCCAATGAGTGCATTTTTCCCCCCTCTTCTTCAAAATGGGATTATTTTTTTTTTCCTTTTTAAATATAGGTTATTAGAAATAGAAGAGCTGCAAAAAACAGTCTCAGACTGAGCCTTGTTCATGTTCACCTCTGCTTTCTGGCCAGCTGCACCATTCTGCAGCCAAACCCCATTCAAGCTGTCCATGAAAGTCGCTGCCTTTAAGCAGACTCCCCCTGACATAACACAACAAAATTACTGCTCCACCAACACAGGTGCATTTACTTTGTCTGCCCTATAAATCTGGCCTAGAGGATGACTTATATAAATAAAGTGAATGATTTTGTACTTGTAAGGACTTGATAGGGGTCAGCGATTTGCTGAACACTAGCAGAATTTCTCAGCTCAGAGTGGGTGAACCAGGAGGGCTTAATGCAAAGTGTTAGATTATCCAGGCGTGATGGCTTAATACGAGTGGGAGTAAGGCATAATACAGGGAATCATTACTCAGACACGTGCATTTATGAAATCATTATTGGGCTAAAGCAGTTCATTTGTCTGCCTTTTTAACTACAGACCTTTGGTTTGAAGAAGACCAACCATGTATCCACTAGTAGGAGCTCTGGGCTGAACCCTGATCACCTGTAAATGAGGATTTTCCATTAACCACTTGATGCCCCGAGCTTGCTCCTTCTGGAAAGGTGCCAGGCTCATTTCTGTCCCTCTCCAGGTGGAGGAGAGATGCCAGAGGCATCTTGTCTTTGTTAGGTTAATTTGGAGAGGCTCTGGGCTCTCAGGAAAGCTAGCTCCTGATTGAACGAGACACTCTGTGAACCCTTCAATTTTCACTTATTTCTTCTATGCTTACTTTTATTTGAAAAGATTTTGCTGGGCTTATTTGAGGCCTTGTCAATACTCTTTTGTGACCAAAAGATCAGGCCTCCTCTGGCCTTGATTAAAAAGGCATAGAGGCAAGTATTAAAAGGCTTTGTCTTTTCCAGTTCAACAAGCCCGTGGGTCTCATTTTCAGCTGCCTTCCTTCAGCTCTCTCACCACAAAAAGCAGTTTTTGTAGGCAGCCATTTGCATTGGGTGATGTGTGGGAGATGGGAGAGGAGAGCTTTGTCTGTATGAACACCCTCTTTGGCCCTTGGCTTCACCTCAGCTCTTCAGGGACATCTCTCCTCCAAGGCACTGCATGGCCTGGAGCAGCACGAAGTAGCGGCGAGGAGAAAACAACCCCAACCCCTTCCCACACACCCCACCCTCCCTCACCTTCAACCATCATTGTGAGGACACGAAGAGGAAACACCAAGCCCAGCCCAAATGAAAACAATCCTTGGCAGTATAAACCGTGTTGGAATGATTTTATATAATACTGCCAACAGAAACACGAACCTTGTCTTCCAATCCTTCTCCTATTTGTATCCACCACTAGGCCTTCCATTCCAACCCCAGATTTGAAGTCTTTCTTGGAAAACATAGGGGCAGGGTGTTCTCCCCAGGTGACCTTATTTCCAGCTATCTCTTGCCTGTCAACTGTTTCAGCTGAAGTAAGTTTAGAAATGAGTTTGCTGCTTGCAGAGATGAAGGACAGCAGGAAAGGCTCTGCCCAAGTCAGCAGAGCGTCTGTGTTTGAATAAGATCAGGGTCAAGCACTCAGTAACTCTGAATAACACACGTGAAGCACCTGATCATCACCAGAGTTAGCATTTTCTGCTTACGCCTGACCTCTGGCAGGTTTGCTTTTATCCCTACCTTTTCAGTAATATCGTTTCCCAAAAACTGTTGGGCCCAAGATGATATGCTTCCAATCACAGATCAGCCATTACACCAAAAATACAGGGCCTGGTCACAGGAACTTGGAGCAGCCATGATATTCATTTGAATTCTTTAAAGAATTTGCCTCAAACTTGCTGTTTTTGTTTTCCATGTTTTACCAATGTTAGCCAAAAAGCAAATCTATTTCAAACAAATTTTGAATATTTCAGAACACTTTTTCAGATTATCAAAATTCAGATATGGTATTACTCAGAACAGAAAATATATGGTATTACTGGTATTACTCAGACCAGAAATTCAAACTTCAGGAGAGACACTCATCTACCAGGGAACAGATCCTACCAGGGAACAGACACACCTAATAAAAATAGCTCAAGTTGCAAACTTTGAATGTGAAATGCTCCCAGCAAATTGCTCTCCAAGAAGCTGCCAGAGAAGAATGATTTCCAGAAGTGATTCAGCAAGCAGCTCAAGAAAATTACAATCTCTTCGTGGACGAGTCACAAATGGAAGATGCAGTTTGTTGAATGATATTCATTACAAACAATTCTTCTGCCTATATTTATCCCTGTGAAAACAGTCAGGGCTCTCAGGTGGGCCCTTTAACATTTACAAAACCTGTAAAGTACAATGTCTCCAGGCCAGGCAATTTTATGCAGAACTTTTGCACAAAGTAATAAAAAAATTATGCCTGATGTCTAAAACCAGATATGGTGAAAGATTTTCCTCTTTTTCCTGTTTTTCCTGTTTTTCCTTTCCACGCCGTATAGCAATTATTGCACAAAGGGCAGTAATAGTACCTTAGATAATGTAATGTCATCCTGAAGGACTGCATTTTTCAAGCAGTGCCTTTTTTTGGAGGCAAGGGAGTTTTTGCTTCTGTGTGGCAACACTGACAGAAGCTGGACTATGGGGTCATTTCTGTGTGCCTTTGCCAACATGATATGCATCTTTAGCAGTTTCTACCAGAGAAGCATTCTAAGTTTATAAAGCATGTCCGGAAAAAAAAAAGTAGGAAAAAATTGATTTTCACATTGTTTTTCTCAATTCCCAAGGGCTGGATTCACTTGCAAAGTAAGAAGTTGGGCCATGAAATCAGTGGGATTTCTTCAGAGCCTCCTTCTCCAGCGTCTGGTGCTGGCCTCACGAGAGCCCAGTGGGACACCAGAGAGAAAGGAGAATCGGGGAAACACAAGAGCTATTTCCTAAAATGCACGTCATTCCTTGGTGCATGCTCCTGTCTTGAAAAAATAAAAATAAATTAAAAAAAAATGGAAAGCTTAATATTTTTATTATTACTGTTATTATTTAATGACAGTTTTATGATAACTCGGTTTGTTTACTGTTTCTTTCTTGTGGGAATGTCAGCTGTTCTGGAATTATATTTATATCAAAAAGAGGCAAACATTTTCTGCCATTCTCCTGCCTTGTCTGGTTATTCCCTCACTGCTAAATCCCTCGGGAAGCAAACAGAAGCTTCAGGGATTAGCAGCAAGGCCAGCGGAGGCTTCGCTGCTCAGCTGTGTTTGCCCACTGAGTCACAGCTTGGTCTGCCTGGGGTGCGATGGGGCTGGGGAGACCTCTCCCTGCTCCTGCCTGGACCTGCCACCTTGGAACATGTGGTACGTGAGCTCCCGAGCCGAAAACAAGTGGTTTGCCAGGTGCTGGCAATAGCAGCGCTCCTCAGGGTTTGCTCCTAGTCATTTTTTTTTTTTTAATTTCCTGGGGTGCAGAAGCCCGTGTGCACTTGCACTCGTAAATTCTCCCCTCCCAGTTCACAACCCCCGAGGTGGCCTGAGTACCCTGTGCTCACCGGAGGGAGATTGGCAGCACCACGGCGTGATTCATCACATCGGGAGGAAGACATTGAGACAAAGAGAGTCGTTTATTCAAGGGGGAACTCGAACAGTTGTCAGTGCTACAAAATCAAGAGAAGGTTGATAAACAAAAGTTCAGTTAGGTCTAACAAGGGCTGGGGTACCTCCGTGCTGTCAAAACAGAGACACCACTTCAGCTGCCTCAGAGCACAGAGCATCTTTAGCACAAAGCCTGTAGATAACAGAATGACATATATTTTTTCCTTTATTTTTTCAGTGCATTATTTTAATAGCTTTATTATTATTATCATTAAAATACAGATGGTATACCCAAAATACTTTGGAGCATCTTATTCAACTTTTAAAATCTTCCTAGACTCAGCTGGCAGGCTGACACAGGGCACTGACAAATAAGAAAGTTTTCTCCTCTTTTCTTTCCACATTACTTGACACAGCAGTGAGGCTAAAGTAGTGAGGAAGACACAATATCACCCAAAAATGTGTTTCAAAAGAGGTGTCAGAGGGCAGATTAGGGATGAGGCATTGCAATACATTGCAATGACCTGGGAAATGACAGTGAGGAGCTGAAAGCCACCAAGAGCTGTCACTGCAGAAAATCACTGAAACCATGATGTAGGGCAGCTCTGGGGCTGAGCATAGCCTGGCACTCCCCCAGAGTCCCGGTGATGCTTCTTGGTGGTGACTGTGGAAATCTCTAGCACAACCTCGGTCTGAACCAAGACGATCGCCCACATAAGATGACATCAGCCAGCAGACTGGCAGGAAAACTATAATCATGAAAAAGAAGGGACAGAGGGAATGAGGTCCTGGGAAGTAAAAAGTCAGAAAGAACGAGCGTTTAGGATCAAGGAAAGGTCATGTATGGCATAGACTTGAAGGCTGTCCTCCACAGAAGGGTCTCACGTCTGCTTCTGGACTCCACAAGCACTGAAGCATCACAGCCCACAATCCCCTAGACGGTTTCCTGTTTCCATGGGTTTCATCTACTATGGTGTATCAGTCTGCTGTCCCTTATCTTAAACTTTAGATGTACTTTCCCTGAAACTGGTCTTGAACCTGTTATCTGAGGCAACGGCAAAACAAGCGAGGACAGTCAGATTGATTTGGAAGTAAATGAACCCATGCTTCCTCATTGCACTCTCTACAGTCATAAGCCTGCCTTTCCCATGAACATTTGAAACTTGGCAGCTCGGTTTTGCTTTGCTTGTTATTGGGAGTGATTGCCCTGGCAGGGATCCTGAACCAGCACACCACATGCAGTGGGACATTCTCTGCATCTCGTTCAGAGCCTTAGGGAGCCAGGTTTCCACAAAAGAAATTGGGTTTGGAAATTCTTCACCCTCCAGTAGAGTGAATGCATGAATATTTCTGTTCCTGACCTGATTTTCCATCAGTTCCAGGGGTTTTTTCAATTTATTTTTTTTCTCTTGATTAGTGGAGGAGAGACTGCCTTGCTTTGCTGTTTCTTTTCCACGTTCACTGGCTAGCTGTTTCTGAATGTCCGGGGTGTTTCCCTGTCCCCTCCCCAGTAACCCTTTCCGGAAGTTTCCTGGTTAGGATTTTGATCCGTTTTGAATAGCCAGTTACTCCCAGCTGGTTTCTCTACCACTCCCTTCTGAGGTCAGCCTGCCAGAAGTCAGAGGAGGTGGAAATCACTCCTTTCAGCTCTCAGATGCTATTCCAAGAAAGATAGAAGCTGACCAGTCACAGACGGTGATGCTTTCTGCTCACACGCCGGATCCACTCAATCACAGCCTTTCCCTGACTCACCGAATTACCTCACCCATCCTTTCCTCAAGTTGGGTCCCTAAATCACTAGGAAGATGACAGACATGCAACTGAGATAAACACCATGTGTCTGTTGGCGAGACGTGCCTACTGCCATGCTCACAGCAGTTCTGCGAGCAAGCTGAGTCAAAGCATCCTCCCCATCCTCAGAGACAAATTTTCTGCCCTTCATGCCCTTCTGTGACTTCCATGGCTTTATGGCAGGGCCTGAGGCAGACTGGGGTCATCTCTTTGCCCTAACGGACAAAGCAAGGTCTGGTTTATATCCAGCTATACACCAGAGCTCGCTTCCAAGTCTCACTTGTGTGACAGTCCAGTTTGATCAGTTTGGATGCTGGGTGAGAATTGGCTCAAAGCTGTGTGCAAACTGATGTGAGCCCATACCCAAGAGGTCTTCTGAGCCCAGCCTACCTCCGGACAGTGTGCAAGATCCACCTGGGGTGATAGAAGAGGAGAAGCCACCTTTTGTGGCTGCACTGCCTCACCCCCAGGTTGGGAGCGAGCTCATTGCTTCCCGTACCAGACAAATTTCATCCTGGTTGTGCAATGTTGTCAGAAGCCACAGTGAGGAATGTTTCGGGGAGTTTTGCTTCTTTTGCAACTGCCGGCTGGCTTTCAAGTTACCTCCATGCAGCAAAGCTGTAGTCACTCTGCTAATACCTATCTCCCATGTAAATGCAAGCTGAGTAATTACTGTGTAGCAGGGAAGGTTTTTTCAGTCATTTCTATGTCCCTGAGATGTATGACTACATCCTGTCAGCAAGTATCACAAGCACATCATTCATGAGTTATTCCAGAAAAAAGGAATAAATTACTTTTTGAGTCCTATAACCAATAATTGTAAAAAACATCCACCTTGGTGCATTTAATTCCCCCTAAAATTCTTGATTTGCTCGGTCAGTCTCTCCTGGCAATGCAACTTTGTGTATCTGTGATGTGATGTGCGGTATCAGTCTCTCCAGGTTCTTCTCTTTTTTTCTCCTCCCTTTAATGTATAACTTGCTCCTAGCAATCAATCTGAAAATACCAGCTAGTGTGAGGGAGCACACTGTCAGTCCAACAAAGAAATAAAAGCTCTTCTATCAGATCCATGTTTTTCACAAAATTTACAGTTATAAGAAACTGCTTTTTACAATCAGATTATTCAGGTCATGAAGAAATAAGGATGAAAACTGTCTGCTGCATGTTTGAAAAAAAAAAAAAAAAAAAAAGGAAAAAGATTTATCTCTAGTGGTTTCCACCTTATGGTGAAATCCATACCTACAAATTAAAATATTAAGTGATACTTGGTGTTTTATCAATAGAAACTGATTTAACAGTTGCCTATTACTCTTCCATTACAGGGCATGCACTACGAGGTATAAAATGTTTGACCTTTTATTCATGGGATTACAGCTCTTCTGGGACCATGAAATCCCTGGGAAGGGACCTCTGGCAGTCATCTGGTCCATCACCCTGCTCTCACGCAGGATCAGCTTGACCTGCGCTGTTCCAGGAGGTCATTCTTAAGGACCCCCAGCGGCAGATTCCCTGGCCTCCCCAAGCAATCTCACTTTCACTGAGGACTTCCTCACCCAAAGCATTAGCTGCTTGTTTCTACTAATGAGCTGCACTGGCTGAGGCAGCCTCACACACATCCACTGCCAGATGGGCACGTTCACCACGGGTTATGTGGGTATCTCTTTAGCTGAAATCTCAGGAATCCTCACAGTAAAGAATTTGACAGTAAGGGCTTGACTTAAAAACTATTTATGAAGGAGGGAGCAGTTTAGACGAATACAGATCTATCCATCTCCTATTCATGAGGCTCTTTAGACATGAACCTTGAAATTCAGCTTGCCTGTGTGCTTGATGTTAGATGAATGTTAAAGTACTTTGATGAATTGAGCCCAAACATCCATGTTTCTCTTCCTTAAGTAGCTGAAGCAATATTAGTTAAAGAATTTGGACAGCACAAGAAACCTTAAATTGGTTGGCAATCAGTCACAGTAAAGTCAATCCCTGTGCTCGATTTCCTACCTCTATGTGAGGGTAAGTGCAAATAAAGCATTACCACAAGTGAGTCTGATGCCATCTTCACACCAGTACAAAAAGACAGGCCTTTAACATCAGGCATGTAGTTACCTCTTCCATTTCAGAGTCGGACCATATATTAACCCTTAATTTGCTACCATTGCCTATTATTTCATAAGGATGTCTATCATCAAATGCAATACACAATTCTAGGTTTAAAAAAAATAAATAAATCATGGCAGGCTTCATCTACAACACCATGAAGCAGCCTCAGAAAACTTCCCAGAACAGGAACGCTTTACTTAGATTCTGACAAAAGCGAGGGATGAAAGATCCTGGGAGATTCAGCCACCACAGAGTGGTAATAATGCATTACTAGATATCCCACAATGATTTCAAGTTCTTGGCAAGCTGGTCATGTTTTCTGGGTTAGTGTAAACTTGTCTGTTCTGGAGCTATGAATATCTGCAATACTTCTTCACATAAGAGTAACAAATGGGAAATGTATGCAATTTCAACAGTGACGCTCAGTTACTTTTACTTTTTTAAGGAGAAATTAACTGTCTTATTGCAATCTGCATTATCAGGAACCTGTTGGCAGTCAGGTCTTCCTCGGGAAGCCTTCATGTTTCCTAGCTCCAGAGCTCTGTTGTTCAGAAATTTGACATCTGCAAAGACACATGCAGTTAATTCCTTAAAAGTTTCAGATCATTTGCTGATTTATGCAGTGTTCCAGCCAGCTAAATTTGTCTCAATAATTAATGCATTTACACCAGCAAGCTTTCTTCCTTTTGAACCATCTTCAAAAATTGTCACTAGCCTCTTCACGTATCCTTCAGCAACCAAATAGAAATAAACGTGTATGTTCAGAGTCCATATTGTTGTGGTCCAGGCCAAACTCTAATTAATGAATGGTGTTTCAACGAATTACTTCTGTCTTTCAGTATTGATTAAGGATGATTACTGGCCAGGGGATGCCTTCAAGCAGTTAGCTTTTTGCAGAGAACTGTTTTTTTTTTAACTTTTAAAATTGTGTTCAGATACTGTAGAGCACTATGACATGAAAAATACAAGGTCAAGTCACTAGCTTGAGACAAAGCAGGATTTTTTATTTTATTATTTTTTTTTTATCCTATGGAATATGTGTGCTATGCACCATTGTTCATGTAAGTCCCAGAAGCTGCTGGCTAGCACAGAGCTGGTAAATTAGCCAGAACAGAACTGCTCCTATAGAGCTGAATTAGCATGGCCACCTCTATTGTACATCCACTGTGATGGATAAGATCCCTTAATCTCTGCCAGAATAAGCACCAAAGCCGTGCCCTTGCTTTTCACCATTCTCCTGCCTTCTCTCTCAAATACCAGCCAAAATCAGTCCATAACTGCAAAACAGTCCAGCAACACAAACCATAGAGGAAAACTGTTCACCAAAATGCCTTCCAAGCAGCTGTGGCTTGAGCAATGGTTTGGCTGGCTTTCCTCCCAACCCTCAAACAGGAGCAAGGCAATTACACTCAAAATATCTCAAAAGGAAAGCTTCTGTAATTGACGATCTGCTTTTCACCAGGATATAGTGACTGGCTGAAAATTCCTTAGATAAGACCGGAGGGCTTGCCAATAGTGACTGCTCTAATTAAAAGCAAAACAATATTAATTACTGCCACTTTGCTTCACACAACAGCAGCTTCCTGAAACGGTCACCTTGTTAGCCTACGTCTGTCACTGTAAGAGAGGCCTCCATTCTGCAAATGTTGTCTGCTCAGGCAATGCAAACAAATAATCTCTCTAGAAGTTTAGAAGAAAGCTGTAATTCCCCATGACTGAGATGAACACCCACGTTTGGTGTGTGCCAGGTCTCCTCTCTTTCCATGTAACATTCTCCCACCTGTGGTGAAAGGAGATTTCAGCCACCAGCTCTGAAACTCCAGCCTGGCTCACAGTCAAGCCATGCTCTTTTTGGCATTGTGCTTCACGACCTCCTGTCCTGACCCAGGTGGGATAGATGATCAGTAGTGAAATGCTGGTAGTGCCTTGACTGTGTATTTTAGGGTAAAGCTTCTGGAACTAGGGCTTATTAATTGCATGACTGCTAGCAGAAAATTTTACTCTTATCTTCCACTGCTTTGTCACTTCTGCAGCCCTCAAGGATTAAGGGAAAAAAGGTTTTGTTTCTGAAGAAGCTGGAAATGGCTGATCCCCCGCAGAGAAAAAATCTGGGGGAACAAAGGACCAGGCTATCACTATTCTCAACACAGAGAATCCAAAGTAGAAAACTGGTTGCCTGTATGTGCAGAGGAGAGGATGCTCAGTGTGTGGGTGCCAGGAAATGCAGTTTCTCAGTTCCAAAGCAAAATCAGCTTATATTCGAAGCATGACATGACCGCAGCCCTCACTGAGGGCTAGGTCCTCCACCTGCCATGGGGAAATTACCATGACTGTAAAGCTGACATGATGGCTTGTGCAGCAAAATGCTGCTCTAAGCAGCAGGTGAAGCTAGTCAGCATCTGTAGGCTCAACAACAAGCAGAAGCTCCTAGTCCCATGCTGCAGAGCACTGGACTTGGGCTGAGAGATACCAGCTACCTTCACTTCCAGTTCACAGTGTTCATTTAGGATGCTCACTGTTTACATTAAAAAGCAGATGGGGAGCTGGCTCACAGGCCTGAGCCAGCTGCAAAGCAACCACACTACTGTTTGGTAGGGTTAATCAGGCAGCATGAACTCATGGATGAAGCAGGGATGAGTTTGAGGGTTGGGTTGGGATTTTACTTTCAAGCAGCTGTGCAGACTTATATTGACCTTAACCAGCCAGGAGAGACCTCGCCCATGCTGGATCCCCAAGCTTGGTGCAGTGTCTGCCAGGAGCAGGCAGAGGGGCCTGGGAGCTTATAGTGTGTCCATCTTCACAAGGGCCATGTTCTTCCTCACCAACTTCTGCAGTGTTCAGCGTGGGGAGGACTCCTGCTCAAAGGTCCCAATTCAACCTCACTTATCAAATGCACCTTGAGTCAAAAAAGTACTAGAAACAATGAAATGAAAACGATTACAGCTTAAATCCCAGCAGTCAGGGAATGAGAGAGGTAAGATTTCAACGGTAAAGTTAGCTCAGCTGTTCTGTCAATAGAAAGTATTTTCCACACTTGCTGTTTCCACTAACCTTTGTAGCAGCACCATACTGATGGTGCCATCAAATACACTTCCAGAAGAGCAGCCAGGTCAGAACAGCAGCATAGGTGATGTTTTCTATCACTCCTTCCCTTTTTCACTGAGTGAACTCAAGCACACGGTCTCGTCAGAAGGTTGCAGTCAGAAGGGCTTGTTTTTCTCATTTTGTCATGGGGAGACCGTTCCTGTAGACAGCTTGGAGAAAGCCTGGTGTAGCTGCTCTCAAAGGGATGCCAAGCTCGCATACTCTGCTCAGGTTCAGGCTAGGTATCAGTGAAGGCACATTCACTGAGCAGATCCCACAATTTCCTCTGGAGATCTGAGATGTACACGTGAAGGTTTGCATACTCATCAAATCAAAGGGTTAAACGTGTCCCTGTGGAACAGCTTACCTCCCTTTGGGATGCACAGTGCAGTGCCTTATCAGGATCTCTCAGATCTGCTTGGTGACTGCACTCTCCTTTACAGGGAGAGAAGTTTTCAGCTGTGATATAAAACCTCAAAGCAAGGTATTTTGCATCTTTGCTCCCATTTGTTATTTAAGACACAGGGCTCCTCATGCTACATTGACCATACATAACAAATCGTTTCAAAGGTTGTTTTAATATCTGTTCCACAAATCTGCATGGGCAACCTCTCTGACACTTTATTAAAGCCAATAAACACATGCTTACAACCAAGAACTGCTGTAGCAGCACTTGGCTTTTTGACTGGGGTATCAATTCCCCCTTTGTGCACCAGAAAAGGGGGTATTTATTTAGTTGTGCTTACTTCTCCTGGGCTCCACAGTTCATGCCGTTCCCAGTCATGCTCCACGGAACCTGGAGGATGTCAGCTTCACCGCAAATACTGTGGGAGCTGAACCTTGTCGGGATCAGCCAAGGATTTCATCAGTGCAAGGTCAGTGCCGACACCTCCCTCCCTTCCTGTGAGAAAACTCTGCTGCGAAGCAGCTCCCCGGCCCTGCACTCTGCGGCACCGAGAGTGCTTTCTGGAAGCTGCGGATGCCATTTCAGGGCTGGGAGGGCTATCGAGATCAAATCGCAGCCACCTGAGCATAATGTGGGGAGCACTGCACACCGCTGAGCCAGCAGCGGTGCAAGGAGATGCACACACGGGCTGGGCTGAGGTCTGCGGTGAGCCTCAGCAGCAGCTCTGTGCAAGAGGAGCTGAGCACAGGCAGGCAAAATGAAGGAGAAGAATTACTCCTGGCACTTCTCTTCAGGAGGAACATAGGCACAGGGGTCTGCATCCATGCACAAATGTGTCCCTGTGCACAGGCACACTCAGCAGGCAGGCAAGCACATGAAGATATACATTAACCCAGGCAGCGTCCTGTGCTATTCCTGACCCTCTTTCCGTGTTGCTCTGCATTTTCCTTGGAATTTAGCAGTGTTCAGCTCTGCAAGAGCACAGAAAGCCCTTTCAGCTTAGAGGCCTGGGCAGTGTGTTTTACTGCATGTTATTTTCTTTGGGGTTCCTGCTTCCCCAAAAATCCTGCCTGCCACGAGCCAGTAAGAGCAAGTCAGTTTCCCAAAAGGAACAAAGCTTTTGGGGTCCCCACACTTTTATGTTAAACAAACAAAGAAAAAAAAAATAGATAAACCCCAAGTGCTTCATTTTTTGGTCAGTAAGATTTGTTTCAGATATGATTCATCAGCAAATGGGACAAAGAAGATAATCATTTCACAAAGTGGCTTCAGAGGACAGAGCCAGACTTCAAATAAACGGTCATGTTATTTAAAATGTTGCAAAGTATTAGAATCAGAACATGTTCCTCTCTAAGAAAAATAATAGGACAAAAATAGAAGGTAATGAAGGAGGCATTAAGAAAATGTAGCAGCATGAAAGGCACTAAAAGCAGTTACATGGTGCAGATGGATGTATCAGGGGAGTCCCCTCCCGAGTCTAGAAGACTGGGCTCCAGAAGAGCACATGCAAAGAAACAAATCTTTACAAGGATGAATAGGGCAAGGAACTCACAATGAAGTGATTTCTAGGAGGTGGAGTAATCCTGGCTTCCAACTATCCCCTTCAGATAGGAGTTAATGTACAGGTAATTGCTTAGCTTAAACAGTCTGAGTCTGTTGAACTGGTTGCCACTGAGCAATGTTGAAGGTCAGGTCTTAATCTCCAATGTGTCTAAAAGAGACGCTTCCATTTATATATTTGCTCAAATCACTCAGCAATACAGGTCTGATCTAAGATGCTGTTTCTTGCAATTTGCCAGGTTTTCTTTTTATATGATATTTAGAAAATACTACCAAAATGTTTAAAAATAGGATGAAACAAAACGTTTTAGTAATGTTTGGAGAAAATAAAAAAAATTTCTTCATTTCCTATGCTATGCTCATGCACTGCACCAAAATTAATGAATAGTTTGGAAATCTCAACCTGTATCTCCTAGTCGATGATAGAATGAGGATAATATTTAGCTAGTGATGGCCCTACAATAGTTCCTAAGTAATGAGAGGGTAAAATCTTTATCAGATGTGTGTTAACAATAACAGCTTTACTATATATGTACCACTGATAATAGACTTACTTTTCTGGGCATTTCTTTTTCAAAGCCCCTTGGAGGTAGGCCTTAGAAGCCCTGGTGTTCATGGGCCACACAGGAAAAAAAGCACCTCCCTCAAATGCGTCACCACTCTCTCTTTTGACTTCATGGCACCCTAGACTTGTGAGCGTCGCTGAATTTTCATTTTCTCAGAGCCTGACAAGCAGCTCCTAGAGCTGCTGACTGTTAGAGGCACTTCTGCCGAAACACACTCTGCGCGCAGGCACCGCGAGCTGTCAGATCCGGCAAGGACTCCGATGGCGAGCCCTGCCACTCAGGAATGAGTGACTTTCAGGTGCTCGTGATATCGTATCTGTTGACAGTCTGTCTGATTTATCCTTACGTTTCTCAGCCCACTTCTAACAGCTAGTCTGCAATAAAGGCAGCCCACATATGCACCAACACTCAGGTGAAGTGGCTGATACAGACCGGGACCTAAGTGTGCAACTCCTGGAAAGCTCCAGCGTGACCAAAAAGAGATATCACCAAGCAAAGTGATGATTTTTTTACATGAAACACTTTGGTGCATTTTGAGCTGCACTTACGTTTCCAATTTTGGGTCTTTTTGTATTCCCTTTTTTTTCTAATTTTAAATCCATACACCCTTATTAATATGAGGCAGTATCTAAGGTACTTTTATTGCAGTTTGAAAGTACCGCAGCCCAGGTTCATGCCACCTAAACTGCACTGAAGTTGCTGTGCTTAAAGTTTTCCATTGCTGATCTGAAGCCTTTAGTTGTTGCCAGCTATTATGTATGAAACTCAAGGCATAGGGACAAATGCTAAAGTACGAATCTAGCTTCAGTTCTCCTCTGGAAGATCACTTCATAATAAAGTTAGCACTAAAAAGAGCTGAAGAGATAGGACAAGTGCCTTTGGACTGATGCAGAAATAAAAAACCTAAAAAAAATAAAAAAATAAAAAACTGTGATTTCCCTCTGCGCAAACATTTCCTCTTAGATAGAGTATAAGCATAGGAATCACAAACCCAAATGGTCTATGCAAACTGTATGATCAATCAAAAAAGGAGGGAAGGAAGGGAGACTACATGGGGTGATGGAAGGCTCAAAACAGAAATTGCTGTTATTTCCACTGTGATACTCTGGAAGGTAGCTATAAAAACCACTTACTTCTCTTAAAGTAAGATGCAATTTGTACCTAGCATGGTTGTCGTATCAGCCTGAGGTATCTGCAAACTATTGACTAGAGGACTCTGCATCTGTTACAGTGATGCACTGAGGTTTAACATTTGCCATCCTTTATCATAGTCTCATGCATCTGTATTTCTCCTTTAAAACAGTTATTAGAGCTATTAAACCAAAGGCGCTACATTCTGCACAAATTCAGAGCGTAACTTCTGCTGTAATACACCCGTGCAGTCCCATGACAGATAGTTAGGTAGATAGCTAGATAGACAGACAGACAGATGTCAAAAGACAATGTGAATGCATAATTAGGCAAGCAATGAACCTAGTAGAAAACTTGGATACCTTACCCTGGGTGTACCTATGCATGTGCATTCAGAGTGTGGATGTGCCTATGTGTGTGTGGATATATGCAAGAAAACACACCCTTTCTAAAATCAAATGCAGTTTAATATCAATTGCATCAAATCCTATCATATATTTCCTCTCAAAACTGTATTAAATGTGACAGGTTGGGCTGTAAAGATAGCAAACCACTATTTTCAGCTTTCTTTGCAACTTCTTAGGTTACCCAAAATGTCTAATTTCTGTGGAAAATCAGATGGGTCTGGAAATTTGCCCAAAAGAGTTGCCAACTCAGTATATCTCTAATACTTGGAATCCTCTAAATATAGGCCTTTTATTCTGCAAGAAGCAGGCGCTGAGGACACTACTCTGCTTCCCGGAGCAGTGGTTTCATTTTCCTTCCGAGACCCACAGTTCAAACTGAGGGGGGAACAAAGCAGAGGCTGTTCTCCCTATTCAAATTAATTTATTTAATAAACAACGTAATAATTTCTCCTTTGTTACAGGGATTTTTTTTTAGGGTCTTTATTTTGGAAACATATTTTCTCCAGAGGAATTGCCAGGGGCCCTGGCAGTATCTAGTCCAGTATCCTGTCCCTGACAGTAGCTAATGCCACGGAGAGTTATGGACTAACCTATTTATAAGGGAAGTTTCTTAGCCCTGAGGACTTTGAGGTTGTCTGTGCCTGGAAGCCTGTGAGTTTATAATGCTTATTTTTATCCATCCATACATAACCACAGATGCTCTCGCTAGCCCTCTCCAGCTCTAATCCTTCCTGCTAGACGCCCCGGCTCGGTGATGCCTAATGGCAGTGATTTCCCACAGGTTACTTGTGTGCTGCATTGCCAAGGGATAAATATGCCTTTCAGTGTTACTGGAAGTCCCTGTCTAATGAGGAGGGGGAGTACCGAAGCCTGATTTGCATTCCCTGTACTATTTGATAGAGGGCGGGTGTGCTTTTGGGAGTCTTTTTTTTTTTTTTTTTTATTTTATCGCATTGCCTTCCATTTCTGCCTTCCCACACTTCTAATTTTTCACTGTCTCTTTTCAAAGAGAGCTTGCTGTGTCTTAGCACTTCTGTTATCCCACCTATAGCACTTTTTTCCCCCCACCCAGTATCTTCTTAGAAACGTAGGACTGGAAAGACCCAGGAGACTACTCCAAATCCATCCAGCTCCTTCTTAAAACTAGTCTGCAACACTCTCCCTCTCACTCGTGCAGGAGTTCGTGGCTCTGATGGCTGGAAACCCCCACGTGCTAATGTGGAGACTGTTTGCTGTGGCCCAGCTTACACCTTTTTGTCCTTGTGACTGTTCAGGAGGTTTTCCACCCGCCAGATGTGTGTGTGGCTGATGTAGAGGGCACTCACCACCCCTCACATGGTGAACTGAATTGAAAAAGAGATGCTTTTCTCCTCTCTTCCTGAAAGATACCTTCCTCTATCCCCTTGTTCAGGTAGAAATGTCAGTACTGCTGATCTGTGAAATGGTGAAACCTTCTCAAGGTTGTGTGCTAAAGGCTTTCTATCCCATTTTTATACATCCTTGAGTTTTATTTGCTCTCCTAACTGACCCTGCCCAGCATGCAGGGAATATCGCAGCCTTCCACAGGGCAGTGACAGCTGACCATGCACCCAGCAGAGACGTACCCAAACCTACCAGCTGTCTCCACATACAGATCCAACACGGAGAGGCAGAGCAGGATTGATGTCTCAACTTGTATCAGTGGCATGGATGCTCTGCAGATGGTACCCTCACCTCCTTCGGGTTCTGGGAACAGATGGTGCTGGTGCTGGCCAGAACCTGGCTGGGGAGCTGATTGTTCCTAAGAGCAAGAGGGCACCAAGGATGAGACTTTCCCAGCATGTGAAGTGGTGCCTCACCTCTTTTCCTCTTGAAAGGCTGATCCAGGGTCAGCCACTCACTGATAACCCGATTTCTAGTGCTCAAGGATCCATCCTGCTAAGTAAGAGAGCAGGAAGGAGAGAGGGGTGGACAGCCCTCGTGCTCCCTGCAGGGGAGGTTAGACATTTAGAGACCTTCATTAGGCAAAAGACTGACTGGAGATACTGCCTCACAGTCTGAGGCAAGGATGGGAGAGCCGATGTGCTCGGAGGGGACCTGGCAGAGCAGGGTAACCTATGCTCCCTTGGCATCTCCCACGTCCTGCTGGAGCTGCAGCCCTCCATTCTGTGGGGCTGATGGGCATGGGAGGGATGGGTCTGCCACAGGCAGAGCAGGATGGGGAGCATCAGGAGGTGGCAGGAGGTGGCTGCGTGAAAGCAGTGTGTCTGGCCAGGGCAAAACCACAGCTGATGCCACCTGGAGGAGAGGTAAGAGATGGAAGAAGGGGAGCTGCCTACACGGATGCTCTGCTGGGAAGGGCAGGGGTAGGAATGGGCAAGGACAGCTCTGCCAGAGGGGACAGAGAGGGGACATTTGCTTCATCTCACACCGTGAGAGAAGTGAAAGCCAGCAAACTGAGGTGGACTTTCATCTTGGTGCTGTGTTCTTTGCTCTTCACCAGTAGGAAGCTCCCACTTCTAAGATTAAAGCTTCAGGAAGGCTCCAGGGTCCCAGCCTTCCTAATGCCTCTGTCCAACTCATGGCAGCAGTAGCCAGAAAGCCAGAAGACTTCAATGACAGCCCCCCAGCTAGAGGGGAAGACCAAAGGCCAAATCAAATACCTTGATTAGCAAATACGTGTAGCCAGAAACAGCTAGATGATGCCTGCAGGGTGGAGAGAGTCCCACAACTGGAGAAGGACTGGAAGGCAGCAAGGAACAACAGCAGCATCAAAGAAGGGTTTTGATGAATAGAGAGGTAAATTTTACGCAGACAAGGGAAAGCACTGAGCTTTCTTACCTGTGCCACTGGGAGAAGGAAAGATATCAAAGGACATCAGGACAGAACTGAATGAAGCAAATAATTAGGCAAATTAAATACTTGTCTTCTTTGCACTCATATGCTGAGGCCATCAGTCACAGAGGGACCTGATAAAAGCCAGCCTGTTCGGGGAATGCAGTCCACTCCTCTCTGCACAGAGCCAGAAGAAAGCAGCCTGAAACAGCTCCACCTGAACCACCCCAAACAGATGTGCGTCTAACCGGGGTTAAAATCCCAGGGCGGGAGAGTCCACCCTCTCCCTAGGCAATCCCTTCTAGCATTCAACAGTTCACTTCCAGAAGATTTTTCCTAACAATTAATCCATGTCTTTCCTTGTTCTAATTTCAGGACCTTGCTTCTTTTCCTATCACCTGCAAAAATGGAGAATGGATTTCTTTCTCTGTCTTTGCAGCCACCTTTTGCATATTTAGAGCCAGTTACTGCATCTGCACTTTCATCACCCTCACTGTCCAAGGCTCCTGGAAGGACCCCATTAGCACAGAAGCCAACAGTCTCACGTCTCTAATTTTGTCATCCCATAAACAACACCCATTTGTGCGTGGCCAGGCCACTATTCCCAGTTTATGGCCTAAATCCTAATGAGGCTACGTGACTTTCCTGAGGTCAGATGAAAACCCTTGGAGAGAAATAAGCTGAACCTCCCGCTCTCCCTCACTTCCAAGCCCACCTGCTGGGCTCTCCCCCTCCTGCTCCAGGAAGCAGGGTGAGAAGCGAGTGCTGTAGGCTGCGTTCCTCCAAATGACTCACTTTCTCAGTGTTTTCATAACGTGGCAAAGAAGGTGACTCAGAAACAGCTCCTCAATAAATAAATCATGCATTGTTCACCAGGGGTGAGCTGCAAAAAGGACAGCGAGTCTTTTCAGCGCTGCACAAGCAGCTTGCATTGCACCTCCCGACCACTTCGTGGCTGGAGTCTCTCCAACATCTGCCAGACCGTTTAAGATAATCTGCCTTCTTTATCTTGTGAATGGCGCTGTGAGATTGTCTGGGGGCCCTGTCCAAAAGGCAAGCCCCCCGTTTATAAACACCTACTATTGGGCGGCCTCTCCTCGGCTCCCCCGCGGGGCAGCAGGTCGGAGAGGTGTGATTTTGTAGACAGGGAATGAGGCCCAGGGAGATTTGGTGACGGGCCAAGAATCATACAGGAAAGCCATGTCAGCTCCAGGAATTAAACCCCACTCTGCTGAGCCCCAGCCCGACCGTGCACTTGAGCCCGGCTCCTGACTGTGACCGCAGCAGTGGTTCGTGCTGAGTGTGCACAGCTCAAAAGCTGCCCGTGGATCTCTACCAGAAAGGGGCTCGAGACAAAGTATTTGGAACCACACTCCTGGTTACCTGAATTTAGACATTTGGTTTTTAACCCTTCCACTGAAAAAGAGAGGACTTTCAAAAAGAATGAGTTATTTTCAGAAATCAGAGTTTTCCCACTGAGGGTCAGGGTGCTAGAAATAAGGGTGGATGGCTCCAGTCATTGACTTGTTTTTAATTTTTATGCTGTTCACAGGGATCTCCTTGCACTCCCCTGTCTTTGAATACAGCAGCTCCATAGGGGTACTTCATACACCTCTGCCCTGCATTGCCAGAGTGCCTCAGTATATTAAAAAAGAATGATTCTTTTTTCTAAATTCTTCATGGACTTTTTCGAGGTAAAATATTATAAAATTAAAGCCCTGAATCACCAAAGTCCTCATCAGGATAACCACGCCCTTGCAAAAGAGAGGATGGTGCTCTCAAGGGGCACCATCTCATCATGCTGCAGAGGATGAGCACTGGCAGCAGCCAGACCTGAAGCATCACTTACAGCACTCTGCCCATTTTCCTGCTTGGAAAACTGCCGTCAGGGCTTTTCCAGTCTCCTCTTTGGTCCACTGGGAGCCTGAAAGTCCCTGAACTACCTCCAAAGCTCTGGGGTAATCCAGGGAATTTCAGGTATTTACAAGGTGAGTAATATGGGAACACTTCTCTGTGCAAATGCCCATCCCCAACCTGTCCCACAGAGAAACCTGGGTGCACACAGTCATCCTTACCAGATGCTTGTTTCCACGGAAGGAAAATCCAGACATGCAGCCAAGATGCATACCTGATCTAGAAAATTAGGAAAGCAGGGCTGTGGGATACTCTTAGCCCAGCGTATAAGTGCAGTCACAGCCTGCACAGGTTTGAAATATGTATATATATATTCCAAAGATAAAAATCTAAAGTTGTCTTGATTTTCACACTGACCTGTCCCACTCATTTACCTCCTACTCCCAATCTGTGGGAAATCTTGAAACGTAACTTTGTTGCATTTCATAATAATACATATTTTTCCTCCCCAAATTCACATTTCTACTGAGCTCTGCTCATCAGCCCACTAGTACTATGTTAATAAGCAAAGGTTATTTAAGCAGTGTTGCTCTTACACTACCTGATCTTGTATCGGTGTCTTTTAAAGAGAAGTTTAAAGGAAGAAGTCCTTTGAAGTTGTAAAATTCCATTTTGAGTGACCAGGAAAACAGACCTCAATTCACTATAGAAGTGTTTGGTGCATTTTATGTAATCCCAAATTGTAGTATTTTGTGTACCTTATTTATGAGTTCGGAGATTGGTAAACAACCACTGTATGTTTGGAATAGAATATTGATGTGATTTCCCAGGTGACAGGTTTAATACTCGATATATTTGATTCAAGAACTGACAGCTGCAGTTTAGAGCAGGAAAGATTTGATTTAACAAGAGATGTATCTAGCAATTGGCAATTTGGTTAACACAGGAAGGATTTGGTGTGCAACTGATCCCTTCCCTTCATAAAAGGTGAATAAGCTTCAGCCAGCAGTGCCTGTGTTTCAGCACCCTGAATTAATCCCTCTCTATGCTCCATTTCAGCACACAAGATATGCATTTCCCAATTAATAAACATCTCATACTTGACTTCTTTGGTGTGTCAAGTACCTGTAGCATTTCTGAATGCAGAGCAGCCTTCCAGCACCTCACTGGCGAGCAGCGGAGTGACCCAAGCACCCGAGGTGGACGCTTCATCATCCAAGCAGGAACCGTGCAGGACCAGGGTCAGAGTGGGAGGCGAGAACTCTTAAATCCTATGCATCTGCAAATAAGAAAGCAAACAGGGAGGCAGGGCATTTTGGAAAGACAAAGGAAATGAAAATGTATCTTCAGGACAGATTTTCCACCTCCTGAAGGGAAAAAGAAAAAAAGATCAGAATTCACGGGAGGACAGAACTACTTTAATTTTGAGGCAAGACAGATGAGCTGGGCTGAAGTCACCAAGATGTGGACTCGCACCAGCAGACCTTGAAAACCACAGCTTCTGTGTCAGTGGAAGGGGAGTGTGAAATCACGTGTAAGGCACATGTTGGGGTATTATTCCCAGAGCTCTCAGCTCTCACCCAGGGCAAACAGGGTGAAGGAGATAGGCGAGTGGGGTCTGGTCCCCGAGCATCTACACAAGAACGGAGAGATGGCTGGTACCAAGCAACGTAGGGAGGAAAAGTTGTACTGCATTTACTTACTTTCCCCAAAATAATCAGAAAAACAAAAACAAAACCAAAAAACAAACGTATGTTTCTCTTTTTCTTCTTTCTTTTCCAATGAAAAATTAGTGGTTTCTGAAAAAGGTGGACATTTGCCTTATTTCTGGAGAATATAAACACATACTGTTTTTTTTTTTCAATAAAAAGCATTTGTTTTCACACTTGCCTTTCTTCTCAGTCCCCTTGCCCCCTCCTTCTCCTTCAGGAAATGACACCACATCTTCTCAGAATCACAGAACAGGAATGTTTATTTTTTAAGTGCAAGTATAGCAAAGATGACTATATATTTATATTTTTCCCCTCTCTTCCTCTGCTAAGGAAGTGCAACGTGACCTTAAAACACCCGTGTGACAAGCCCTGCAGAGGAGAGCCCAGCAGTGAGCAATATCTGAAGGCAAGAGGCTCATGGGGTCCCACATGTGCTGACCCCCCCCCCATAGGGAAGATGGAGAAGGGGGTGTCCATGCCACTCAAAAGGAGAAAAGGGGTGGCAGGTCCTAGAAAATGTGACAGCTCTGCAGCATAAGCAACGGCCGCCATTGGCTGATGTGACAAGGGCAGCTACTGGATGGCTGTGGATGGCTTCAGCTCCTTGCCTGTCCCCATGTGTAATTTATGCAGGGCACTAAATCCAGCCTCTCGCCTGTAGCGATGCCCTGGCTCGTGCACACATGATCTGATTAACTCAAGCGAACATGCAGAGGGTAAGGGGTTAACCTCTTCATTCAGAGTTTGGCTCCACTGCACACATGAGAATTGAGTCCACTGACACTTGCTCTCTCTCCAAATCACATTAGTCCTCTGGGTTCCACCGGGAAGGAAAAAAAAAAAAAAAAAGAAGAAAAAGAATGAGAAACCCCCAGAGCCTGCTCAGACGGCGCTTACGATCTAGTTAGAAGGGTTTAGAGACTCACCGCTCCTTCGCTGAGAGGCGATACACGGATTTACTCGACTGCAGCAGCTCATCGGACTGTGTCCTGATGACAGACCCCATCCCTGCAATTAGCAGTGCTGTGCCTGGCTGTACTCCCTCCCGGAAAGCTGCAACCCACCGGAACACACCGGGGCTCAGTAGCTCGTCCGCCAGCACAGGGTCAGGGTTGTCCTCAGGGATCAGAGCAGCCCCATCCAGGTGCCAGGGACATGGCCGGGTCCCCGAGGTGTTCAGCCAGAAGGGTTTCATTGCTACTCCTTAACCGCAACCCCCTTTAAAAACACAGGCACAGTTTTTAATTAAGCCTTCGGTGTCTCTTTTCAACACCAGATATCTTAGTGCTGCTGTCCTTTCTTTTTTAATCTAATTTGATTGGGAGTGTATTTGGCCATATCCTATACATGACAAAAGGAGTTTTTTTTTTTAACTCATTGCCTCAAATTATTTTTCCAGTCATGTTCTATATACTGTGCACAGGAGTGAATTATAAGGAGTTAGGCAACATACATGGTGCTAATTAGATAGGGGACGTAGAAGGCAATTTTTCCATGACTCCAGGGAAACCTTTCTGTTATGCTTATAAAGCAAATGCAAACGGCCACACAATACAGAGTGCTTCTTAAAAATCAAGTTACACACCGAAATAAAATACTAAGAGCAAAATTAGTTTCTCCAATTTAATTCAGTAAAACTTTAATAGCATCTGACTGCTCTCTGCAAAAGTCATTAAAAAAATTATAAGGAATTCACAAATGACTGATAATGTAAAAACACGATGGCTCCGATTCTGCGTCTAACAAAGGTCCTGATGCAGCACAGCGCTGGAGCCCACACCTAATCCTGCGCTGCAGGAATGTGCTCACGGGCCAAAGTTAACAGCCAAAGTCGCACTGACTTCAGCAGGAGACTGATGTGGCGCGGAAGGACGTGGGAGCTTTGATCTAGAAGGAAAGGTTCAAGGAACATTCACAACCCAAGCTGAGCCTTACGCACACATCAGTAATTGCATGTGCTAATCAGGTAAACACTTCTGAAAATAGGACAAGCTTGAGCAGGAGAAAGGCAGGCGCAGTGAATTAGGCGAGCCAGTGGGTTTCTTTAATCTCCGACGCCACGATAACCAGTGGAGGATGGTGGAAGTTTCGTGGCAGACACAATAAAATACAGATGGAAATTTTCCTAAATGTCATTCAATAACTACAGACAATAGCTCATTCTTATGAAAACTGAACTGTTAGTAGCAGGAAGATGAGAGGAGGCAGAGCTGCCATGCACACCTTTGCTATGGTGGCTCAGAAGAGCAGAGTGCTATGAAAAATACTCTCTGGAAGTGCAACTTTTCCAGTAGGGATTTACAGAGTTATAACCCACCTACTGTATTTTTTTATTTTCTTTTGTTTTACATGAAAGGCATAATGCATGACTGATCATACACGGAACTTTTCTTTCCTGCTAAGGATTTTTCCACCATTTTTGTGATAATTAACACTCCTTCATTAAAATGCTGGGTCCCCCCTGGCCAGAGCAAAGCTGCGCATGCCTTATACCCTGCTCTTAATAATGTTTCTAAGGTCATAAATCTTATCAATTAATATTTCAGGGTGATTCATACCATTTCTAATATGCAGTAGCTGGGCAGGATCTTGCAGATAAAAATATTTTCTGAACAGATTCAAAATAATTGCTTTTTGAAATTGCTGATGGGGGTTCTGCCGCTCAAGCGGTTAAGCCTGAAAATGTGCTTAAGAGATTAAACAAGGAAAACTGAGCTGGTCTGGAAGCTGGCCCCTTTCCATGTGCTGAAGAGTTGTCACTACTCCAGCTGCAAGGAGATGCGTTAGGATTTGCTTTGGTTCATCCTGCACACAAGAGGTACAAGGTACAGAAGTTGTTGTGTTCAACCAGGCTTTGCACAGCTTTTGCACGCAGCCACTAAGGCACTGAGGGATTCAGCCAAGGCAAATACATGTGCCAGGGAGCGATACGGTACTTGGAAGAGGAAAACTGCTGCCATCGGATCCAAATAGGCAGCGTGAAGCTTCTGCAGCCAGGTTTGCAGGACGATAGCTGCAGCCCCAGCAGGACCAGAGATGTTTCACCACCGTGCATCCAGCAGGAGGGGACCTTTCCTGTCCTTCCCACATGTGAAGTTCCCCAACCTGCTTGTTCAAAAATGCAATTTCTTATCAGGGTGGTACTTTCTGAGGAATTGTGCCCTGTGTTCAGGGCTTGTTTACTACATAAATAAGTGCTGGACCCATCATCAAACTATAATTTAATGTATGTGTGAGTGTATATGTACACACACACACCTCTCTGCTGTTCAATATTGTGTATTTGTACAGTGATATACATGTTTTTATACATTCATTTATAAAAATAAACAGTGAGGATGTCTTTGAAGTTTCTCTGTGTGCAAAACAAAAAGCAGATGGATTTTTTCTCTCTCTCTTTTTTATATAAATAGAGTTGAATCACTGCATATTTAACACTCATTTCTTCTAGAAGGAAAGCCTGGTGCTCAGCCTCCCAATGTACTTGTGAAGCCAAAATATCAGGTAATTAGAGGGTTTTGGCTGCTCCCATATCAGGTGCCTAAAGACATGTCAAAGCTATTTAATTTCCCTACACTGCTATATCTAATCTTTCATATTCCCTTTTCAGCAATTCTAGGTACTGCAGTATTAAGAGAAGTGAAGTTTCTGGTCTGTCCTTGACATCTGGTTAAATGTCCTCATTTCACAAGCCTAAAAATCCCAAAGTAGCCAGGGAACCTGCATAGCAATGGAGAGGATCTGACCACTTAAACTTTTCTCTTTTTCACTCTTTCTCTCCAAACCCAGTCTGTTTTTCAGGCTGACATTTCCAAGGATGTCTTCCAGAGCTCCATGCTTCATCTCCGTGGGAAGTCTATGCAAAGAGTAAAGAAAGGGGGCAGCAAGCAAGTTAATTCAGTGTAAGCCATACCACAAGCCTAATTAACCCCCTGTGAAGCTGAAGAGATGCAGCTGAAAAGCTGTAGGTGAAAGCTGAGGGAGGTGCAGGACAAGGAAGCGCATGCAAGCAGGTCTTTGCAGGCCAAGAAGGAAGGCAAGGAAAGTGATGGCCAAGAGGCCCCAGAGGCAGAAGGCAAAGCCCAGAGCTTCATAATAATTAACTCACAGGCTCTCCCCAGAGGCTCCCAACTTTGCATTCGCAGAACTGCCCTACTTTCCACTCTCAGGTGCTTTTGACTTTGCAGCACAATTTCATTATGTGCTTTCCAGCAAGACGGCTCCATCCCTCCCTGGCGCTGACTTCATGAGCCAGCCACTCTCCTTGCTTTTACACAAGCTAGAAGGACAACACTAAGTCCTTTTTGAGGTAACTTTGTGCCTTCAAATAAATAAATAAATAAATAAATAAAGCATTTCTGAGGAAAACGCCAGCCATACCACACTAGTAGAGATGATGTATCAGGCAAAGGGGAAAGGTGAACAGGGCAATTAGTGGGACAATCTAACGTCTGAGCTACGAGCAGAGGGTTTGTTCTTCTGAAATTAAGCCCTGAATTTTATTCTCCATTAATAATGCAAAATTTGACTGATAAATAAAACATGACCAGTGGTGTGGAACAGAGATAATAACACAGGAATAAACGCTAATAACTATGCCTTGCTGTTATACAGCTGGCCTTCTAAATGTGAAAGGAGGAAAGCTACCTGTGATAATGGTAATGTGCTGAGTTTTGTGAATAGCTGAGTTTTGCTTCTGATCTTGCTGTACCCAGTAGCATCTTCAAATTCTACATGGCATATGTTGTTTTTCTGAACACTAGACAACCACCATACAAAAACGGATCATAAGGATGACACTATAAACATAAAATGTACATGCCTCAGTCCTTGAGACAATTTAATGCATGCTGATCTCCTACACTGCATAAATCTGAATTTTTAGGGAAATATATGTGGCAAGAAAAATATCAACTTTTATCTCAAAAAAGTCGGATAATGCTTGAAACATCTCATCTTTGCCTGGATAGTAAATTTGTTCTAATAATACCATTCATCAAAGAAAGATCATACAACCTTTCGTCCCAAAGACCCAAGTACTGCACAGAATAAACTCCAAAAAAACACTACTTCTGATTACTTATTGGTTATTTTAAATTAGGTCAGACAGATTCAAAGAGCCCTATGAAATTCCATTTGAAAATAAGACAATCCAGAAAACATTTCACTGCAATTAATATGTATTTTTATCATAAGTGAATTTTAGGGAATATACAATACTTTTCTCCTCATTTCACATTGTTTTTCTGTCATCTAGAATCCAAAACTTTCTGAATATAAAGCAGAGACTCGGGAAGTATCTTAGAGGTATCAAACTCACACATCTTGATTAGTAAAGAAGCAAGTGCAAATTCTTAGCTGGGATAGAGTTAATTTTCCTCCCCTAGTAGCTGGTATGGTGTTGTGTTTTGGATTTAGGATGAGAATAGTGCTGATAACACACTGCTGTTTTAGCTGTTGTAGAGCAGTGCCTACACTAAGTCAAGGACTTCTCAGCTTCTTGTGCTGCCCTGGCAGCGAGGAGGCTGGGGGTGCACATGGAGCTGGGAGGGGGCACAACCAGGGCAGCTGACCCTAAGTGGACAAAGGGATATCCCATTCCATGTGGTGTCATGCTGAACAATTAATATGGGCTGGCTCTGGACCCTCTCTAACAGGTCTTGTGCCGGGGGGGGCCCAGAGCTGAATTCAGGGCTCCAGGTGGGGTTTCATGAGAGCAGAGTACAGAGGGAGAATCCCCTCCCTCAACCTGCTGGCCATGCTGCTTTTGATACAGACCAGTATATGGCTGGTTTTCTGGGCTGCAAGCACACGTTGCTGGCTCATATTCTTTGTTTTTTTTGTGGTCCACCAGTATGCCCAAGTTCTTCTCCTCTGAGCTGCTCTCAATCCACTCATCACCCAGCCTGTATTCATGCTTAGGATTGCCCTGACCCAGGTGCAGGACCTGTACCTGGAGGACTGCACCCCATCACTGCCCAGGCTCAGGTCATCCTTGTCTGGCAGAGAAATAACTTTTCAGAAAAATCTTTAGTTTTGTGTTTTCTTCATGTCTTCTAAAAAAGGAAAACGCTGAATTTGAAAGACATTTAATTAAAAACGAAAGGGGATTACCACTTGGTTAGCTGGGACTGGTTGAATGAGGGTATCCAAGGTAAAGTGTTCTCCACCAGAGCAAAGCCCTTTCCTATACAGCTACCCCATCACTTAAGTAGACCAATTCACAAATTATTTCTGAGACCTGACAGACCCCGGTCTAGCAATTCCTTGCATGGAGAAGGGCCTCAAGTCTCCAGTATGAAGGTCAGCAGTGCCAGCCACTGAGTGCCCAGAGTGCCAGGCTTCCCCGGTGCTCCTATGGGAAAAGCATCTGTCTCAGGTAGAAGTACTCACACGGGTAATAAACACATCTTGAGGCCTTTCAGCAGGGCACAGCAGAAAGCAGGTTTCCCAGCGCTAACACAAGCAAATCTCACACAAGGAAGCTAGCAAGATTAAGTACAATATTAGGCTGCTGCCATGAATGGCTTTCCAACAGTGGTGCTATACTATGGTTATTTAACTAAATGTGTAGAAGCCAGCTCCAGGGATACACTTGAGAAGAGTGCTTGAGAAGAGAAAAGTACTTGGGAATTGGAACAAGGCCAGAAAGTGCTGACTTTAGTTTTTCTCTCTTGCTCTGTTAAGTGTTGGACAGAGGTGTTGGGTACACTGTAGGCACACGAGACAAGATCTAACAACAACCAAAACGAGGCATCCCCATGCACACCTTCACCCACCACAGTCCTAACTTTGTGCTAAATCCAATGCCCATCAGATCCCCTCGTGAGCTGACTTGACTCACTAAAATGGAAGGAGAAACTTAGTCAGAAAAAGCTCTAATTCACAGATCTACACAAACCCCCAGATCAGCACCAGCAGCGCTGTCAAGCTGGGAGAAACTGGGAAGAAGAGAAAGAGGGAGAGACACATGGAGTCACTCCTGTCACCACACCTTTTGTCATCAGCTGTTGGCCCATGGCCATACACAGCTGCCAGATGGGGGGGCAGCATGAGAATACACTGCTGATCTTTGTCTCATGAAAGTGTTCATAAAGCCCTACCAAAATAACAAGGGTGCATAAATCAGGCAATCAGTGCACTTTCCTTATGGAGTGGAAAGAAGAAGGCTGGTCTGAGCCAAAATCCGTAAAAATCCAGGATCTCTTTCAGCTATTACCCCAGGCTTGTGTTGGAAAGGTTTAAATCCTTCCTGAGTGCGGAAGAGGGGAGAGTGAATTGAAATGGGGTCCAGCCGAGGACATGGCTTTCGGCACAAGGCCTCAAGTTCCCCGGTGGGCAGCCGCCCCAAACCTCCTCTGCTTAGCTCTGTTTACCTTGCTGTCCTCTCCATGGGGCTTCCACCCACGCAGGGCAGGAGGAGAAAGAAAGCAGGAGGGTTTCTGCTGAAAACTGCAAAGTTGCAAAGCGCGGTGCATTTCACAGACTGAAGAAAACGCAGTCTCTGGGATGCAAATTGCAGCATTGCAGAATTTCCACGGGGGATTTGGAAAGGTGTGAAGGGCAGCAAACCAACGGCAGGCAGTAGATTTATTTGAACAAGTTTCAGATGGCAGTTTAAGTCTGTATTTTATTATAGACTCTGTGTTTTAGCTGCCATTTTCTCCCTCTTTCTGAGAGGCTGACACTGTTTTGATAACCTTTCTTCCAGGAGCCTGCTGAGCCACCTAAGTGACACATCAAAAAGAGCTCAAATGTCAAGATCTGGGTGCTCTCTGCACTGTGCTGAGCCCTGTGGACCACTCGTAACACCAATCACCTCTGCCCAGGTGGCCTGGCTTTCCTTTTGGTTGCTCTGCCCTATTTGTTCCCAGATAGGATCCCCACTTGAAAATCTTTTCTTGCTTGCTCAAGCTTTTATGCACGGGTCCCCCGCATTCAGATCTGCCAGCGCAATAGCTGGTCTCATAGCCATTTTCTGTCTTGTCACTGCCTTCTTCCTCCAAAATATCTTTATCTCGGAGCTGCAAAGGAAAATTTGTCCATAAAAAGGCAAGCTTCTCAGCTTAACTCCCATCTCTGCTGGAGCCGAAGGGAAATTTGCCAACGACTTGAACAACACCAGGAGATAACGCTCTTCCTTTATCTGCACATTAATGGTCTTCTGCTGCCAATCTCCCCAGCGAGACAGTCTTGTCAGTCCCGACACAGTGCACAAAGGCACTATTACTTATGTCTCTAACACAAGATAGGCCCATTAGACATTTTTCCGTTGCCTTGGATGGAGTTACTGTGTGCTAATACACATGTAATTTGAACATCTGCTTTGGTTTCACAAAAAGACAATAGCTTTTTGAATGGAGGGAAAAAAAAATAAGGAAACCGTAGAAGCAAGCATCCTTGCACTAAATAGGGCGACCAAGGACAGCCTTCACCCCAGGCTAAGGTGTGCAGCTGTATTGCAGAACATCTCTTCTGCCTTGGACCACACAACCAGACATGGGGCTGAGGAACCCAGCTCCAACTTCCTACACATTTATCACTGCATGGGGAGAGAACAGCCTGCCAGGACGGCAGCCTGGGAGAGGGAAGCAGGGGGAACTGGGGACAAGATGGCATGGGGAGGATTTTGACCATCCCCATATTTCAATAATCCTCATTCACGCTACATATGAGGAAGTTATTCCGTGATGCATGAGATAATGAACACATTTGTTTGCAGGGCCAAATCTGAGACCTTAGTGCAAGCCAAATTCCAGGTAACGCTCAGTGACCAAAAAGTTATTTTCAAGACTTTTCTTCATTATTAGTGCGGAGAACCAATAAGCCAATCTACAAATATATATATTTGAGAAAAAGCAAACAGATGGATTACAGACATTGGTTGCCTATTATTTCATGCTTAAAAGACAAGCAAGATCTTCAGAAAATATGCATGGTTATTTCAGAAATAAAATTAGAATTAAGTAACACAATCTTTATGGGTTTTACTGTTGGCTGCATATAGCATGTCCAAAGCTGTGGAAACAGAAATAGCCTACCTTACTACTTTAATTATTTCAATATGTAGCGATGTTAGGCTTCGGCAAGCTATAAATACACACATGTATACAGGCACTGGGAGTGTTGCACACCTGGATGCATATGTACTATTTATCCCAGATCTGTTTGGGATAAAATAAAATAAAATAAAATAAAATAAAATAAAATAAAATAAAAAATAAATTATAAAATAAGATTTAAAAAAAATAAAATAAGATTAAAATAAAATAAAATAAAATAAAATAGAGGGATATATATCAGAGTCGTTGGTTATAGAGGATTTCCACGTTGTGTTTACCCAGTCACTGTACCAGTATTATCTCTCCCTTCGCACAATGTCCCCTTAAACTTTAAAGCATCCTTCCCAAATGTGTCCCAGAAGCTTGAGATCTTCCTTTTGATACAGGTTTGGCCTCAGGTGAATATGATTTGTCAAAGGAGCTATGCCAAGCATCAGCCCCCTAGTCTGCATGTCTACCCACACCTACATGTGGCAGAGAGAGGTGTTACCACTTACTACTAAATCGCTTTACACTGCCTACACGCAATACAACCCTGCTCTCAATTGCTGCAAATTTTGCTAAATACTAACTAAAGGAGATAAAGTTTCCTATGAGGGTGTTCTCTTTCAGTTGAATTTTGCAATCCTCACCTAGGGGGGAAAAAGCAGGATTTTTTTATTTTTTTTTTTTCACCTATATTTCAAAATCCTGAGGAAATCCTTGTTTGGAGCTTACGTTTTGGGGCAGGAGCTCGGCAGCAGTAGCTGGAGGGATGGGGTTTAATCAAGGACATGTTTCCCACACCCCCACTAGATTAAAAAACCTTGCCCATATTTAGCCAAGTTTATGCTTGAAAGATAACCAGTTCCAGAGGCTCACACTAGCTTTTCAGAGCCTGCCCTCCTTGCCTGGTGAACCGGGTGTGAAGCAGTTTTATGCAACCCCTGTAGCTGCTGCCTGGGTCTATACCTGTGCTGAAAGCAAGGACATTGTTTGTCCCCCTCATTCTCTCATCTGCATTTTTATGAGTAAATTAAGCAGCGCCGAGGCCCGTAGCACAGTCTATAGCGTTTAATTATTAGCATGCTCCCTGGCACGGTTTTGGCTTGTCCTAGGGAGTACTCTCAGATACCATGTCTGGGCAGGGTTCAGAGAGCAGCACTTGCCAAGGGCTGTTCCCAGTAGGCAAAAAGGATAAAGCCATACTGTTATGGGAGGAAGAGAGTTTAGATGTATGGATGTGAGCCAGACTGTGCCACTTGCTTTTAGTGCCAGAGAATGGGCTCTGGCCCAGTTTAATTACAATGAAGACATATAATCAGCAACTCCTTCTCTGTCAGGCGTTGGCACCGAGGAAGGAGGAAAAATCAAACTGCGGAGATGGAAAAGCTGAAGGCACTGGAGGGGGAGGGATGATGGAGGGAGAGGGTAAACTGAGAGCTGGAGTTTGGGGTAGGAGAAGATGGGAGTGGGAGCTGGTGAAAGGGAGAAGGTAGGAATGGATGGGAAGAGAGAGGTGGGAGGTCGTGAAGAAGGACTTGGAAAGTGATGGGAATTGCTGTTTATTAAGTGGAAAAAAAAGAGGTTGCTGGTCAAAAATAGAGAAAGAGATGAGAGAAAAAAAAAAAAAAGATGAGGGAAAAATGAGATGGTGGGACCTGATGGCTCAGAAGGATGAGGCAAAAAGTCAATCAGGCCCAAGCAGAGGCTGAGAACAGTGAGAACTTCTGTACTCCAGAACATACGGCTGGTTCTAGAAGAGAGCCCAGGCTTCACCATATTTTGTGTATTGCACACACATTTATGAATCTCTATCTTTGGCTTTCACCTGTGTCTGATCTCATTCTTACAGGAGTAACTTAATCCTCCCATCTCGGCAGCCTCATGGTCAGACAGAAGAAATGTCAGAAACAGTTAAGGTAACCAGCCTGTGTGTAGCCCTGAGAGAAAACATGGAGCAGCAATTTCCATCAATAACTCCCCACGGAGGTTTGGAATGGCTCCCTGTTCCCTTAAAGGTATCCTTGAAGAATCATTTTAATTAACCATTTACCTGCTGTACGTTGCCTGAGGCTTTCAGCAGCTAACACTGCAGTCACTTTAGCATCAGCTTGTCACTAGTCATATGAGCAGTCTAGGCAGGATGCACTTGCAGTCTTTGATTTCTGTCAAGAGAAGTACAAGCTCCACTAGGGTAAAAATCCATACTGGGAACCATTCAAGCCACCTGAAATTTGAGACACAAGGGGAGACCTCAGATTTCCCTCTCACTGCTACTGTAACATAAATATATCTTTTCTCTTTTTTTTTTTTGTGTGTCTTTTTTTTTTTTCCTTTGTAACAGAATATTTTACTGACCCTGGAAAAGAGAAATTCTCTTACCATGATCACTAACGAACAAAAAAGCAGAAAGCTCCCACTGCTATTGTGCTTGGAATATAATAGTCAAGGTTAGCACATAATAGCTAAACAATATGCATTTGAAAGCCGTCAAGAGAATAGCGCTTTGTTCTAATGAAAAGGATTGAAATGTTTTCTACTGTCTGCCTTGACACCTCATGTTACAGTACTTGGAATTACTTCAGTCAGGGAAACTGTCACATCACTCATAAAGTGCCTATAGAGCAGCAGCACCACAGCAGCAGCACCGAGCCAGGGCAGTGCACCCACAAACAGGGGATCATTTGTGTCTTCTTTTACTGCCAGAACCACATTTGCTTGGTGAACACCAGAAGAAAGTGTTTTTGGGCTGCGCTGGTATTTTGTTTGTTTGTTTGTTTGTTTTATTTTTGGTTGCTCCTTTGGCACCACACCAGTGTATCTTGTGGGCCAAGACTCAGCACTTGGCAAGTTCAGTGGGAGCATCGCCCATGTCGGTGTTTGCTTATTCACAGCCCTGTCCATTTCTAGCCTGCCTGCATGGATTTTGCCAGTTATTTCAAGAAATAAACCAAAGGATAGAAATTCTGGTTCTGACCATATCAGGAGGGCAAGCAATTCCAGCTACAGGCTCTTCCTGGGTTGTTATCAGGCAGGTGTCCTAAGATGGGGCTAAATAAGGAACTCCCCTAACTGTGGCAAGCCCAGTTTTGTAGAGGGAGGAGGTGTATTATGAAGCTGGATGAGATGCTGTTGGGTTTTGGAAATATATAAGCTCAGAGTCAGGAAGCAATTACCCTTTCAGGTGTAAACCAGTTCCAGAAGGACATTCTGGCTTGTGGAAACAGCTCTGAGCAAAAACCTGCTTGGTTTGGAGGGCAATTAGTGAGATCGGCAATTAAAGGAGCACTGAAGTCATTCCTCCTGCCCTCCTCCCCCACCAGTAAAGGACAGCCATGAACATAGTCTCATAGGATTAATTCATTCACAGTAATTGCACGAAATTGTGTAATGGGAAAGTATAAAAGCAAAGCTCTCTAAAACAAAATGAAAAAGAAAAAAGAAGGCAATGACACACAAAAATATTTAGCTAGTTCTTCTGGGGTGAGGCTCAGTTTCAACTTTGTTACTTTCGTTCATACAAAGGTAGAGCTGCAGTCTCGTGCTAAACATTGCCAGGGAACCTAAACTGCATCCTTCTTACCACGCAGTACCAAGGCAGGGCAGCCCAGGGCACACAGAAGCAGTGAACTAGAAATGTAGAGACCTCTGTTGTCAAAGACAGACAGATACTGAACCCTGACACACGCTCTCAGCTGGTTGATGTTACAGTTTTGGCCTGCAGGACCTAATTTTACCTCTCTCCTGCTCTGGGTACTTAAATCCTCATCTGGAACAAGCCTCAGACTAAACACCCACTTCCCTGGAGCAAAGCATCCCTCCCATTTTCATTTCTACCTGGGAACCATCCACCCCCTCTCCCTATCTAGCCTGGAACTAATCAGCCCCACATGTCTTTGCTATGCAGTAGTAATTACCCTCAACCTCAAGGCAGGGTTTTCACGCCTAAGCCAAGCATAAGTCAACAGAAAAACCTTTGCATCTATGAGCAGCAGGCATTCTCACTACTGGCTAGCAGGTCAAAGCTCCAGGGGAAATCTGGTAGCCAAAAGAGAGACACGGTTACACGGTCATTAAATGGTTCCTTACCCTGCTTTGGCACGTCTCTTTCATGTGCTTCCATCCAGCCCACTGGATATCCCCCAACCATCTGAATGCTATTTTCAGTACCTCCCTGTGTTGACTTTAGGTGTTTTCCCAGCAAACAATCCAGCACCGATATCCTGAAGAGTTGACAGGGAGGTCTGTCAGGGGGCAATTACTGAACTCCATTCTTCAAAATTGAACAGCCTTCAGGACAAGGTAGCCTGTGACAACAGGGAAAAAAAATCCAGTGTGTGCTCCACTTTAAGTAGCTCTTAGAAATGCACAGTTTTAAGAACAAAACACTCCTCACTCATCTAAGAAAATGAAACTTTACTCCTCAGCTCAGTGAAATAATATTTTTATTTTTTTCAATGCTGAGGATACAGTTGGCATTAATTAAAAAAAAAACTGTTCATGGTAATATTTTAAATGATCTTTCTTTAATTTAGCTGAAATAAGGCAGTTAATTAAGGGATAATATTCACGGTGCCAGAGTATATCAGGCAATAAATGGTTTTTGCAGGTAATTAAGAACCGAGTCTTTCTGATAACCACACAAGTGTATTGCAAGCTTATATTCCAATGCAATGAATATAACTCCTATTTTTAACTATGTAAAATATGATGATGAAGGAAGGAACAATCTTAAAAATACAGTACAAACTACATTGCTCTTCATTCTTCACCAGAAGAAGGCTCGTCCTGTGAGAAATGCCAAAATATTCATGAATTCTGTAACATTTAGATTCAGGAATTTTAGTAGGATAGGGTAGGGTAGGGTAGGGTAGGGTAGGGTAGGGTAGGGTAGGGTAGGGTAGGGTAGGGTAGGGTAGGATAGGATAGCATAGGATAGCATAGGATAGCATAGCATAGGATAGCATAGGATAGGATAGGATAGCATAGGATAGGATAGCATAGCATAGCATAGCATAGCATAGCATAGCATAGCATAGCATAGCATAGCATAGCATAGCATAGCATAGCATAGCATAGCATAGCATAGCATAGCATAGCTCAGTGGAAAGGGACCTTCAAAGATCATCTAGTCCAACTGCCTGGCCTCTTCAGGGCTAACCAAAAGTTAGAGCAAGTTGTTGAGGTCATTATCCAAATGTCTCTTGAACACTGACAGGCACGGAGCATTGACCACCTCTCTAGGAAGCCTGTTCCAGTGTTTAACTGCCCTTGCGGTAAAGAATTTTTTCCTTATATCTAGTCTGAACCTCCCCTGGAACAGCTTTATGCCATTCCTGTGTGTCCTGTCATCAGTTACCTGGGAGAAGAGATGGGCACCTCCCTCTCTGCTTCCTCTGCTCAGGAAGTTGTAGAGAGAGGAAGCTGTATTTTGAAATATTTTGTTATCAAAGATAACCAATAAATTAGCTATTAAATTCAGTAGCAATAACAAGTATTGAAAATTGTGAAAAAGTAATTCTGACATGAAGAAAATACTATCAGAAAAGTAAATAGTGTTTTTTTTTTGTTGTTGTTGTTTTGTTTTTTGATGCTGTCGCTTTTTCTCCAGGAGTTCACAGGCAAAAACTGGATTTTTAGGATGTTGCCATTTTATTGATCACATAGTATCTGAGAGGGCACTGCTCACCAGGCCAGAGACTCTGGGTTCAGTTTCTACCTCTGTTCTTCTATGGATTGTTTATATCACCTCAGGCAAACCATTTAGCATCTCCAAGCCATGATTTGATCTCAGTAGTCAAAGTAATATTTATTTTCCCCTGTCTTTGCCTTGTTTGGTTAGCCCGTGTGCTCTTTGAAGAAAGACCTGCCTTTTCCTCATTTAAATAGCACCTCCCAAGAGGGCAAAGAGGAATAGCTTCATCTTGGTTGTACGTACAAATAATGAATGACATTCACCTGAATGGCTTTGCAGTCACCTCCAGTTCTTTGCTGATGTGATCCTGTGCTGTGGAAGCAACTGCATCCCTCGTGAAGCTGTGCACTGCACTCTCCCAGCCCAATCTTTTCCCTGTTTCGATAAAGCAGTTTTGACAAATGGGATCTTACTAGCAAAACTAGCAGGAGCAAAATGAAAAATAATGAGGCTAGGAAGCAGCGAGAAGCACAGGAACTAGAGTCTGAACGAAGGCATGGTGCTGCACGCCAAGGGCAATGCCTTTCTGATGTTAGCCCTAAGCTGCCAGCGTTGCTGAGCAGCCATTAAGCAAGGCTTACAGCTGGTCCCTAGGGATGGCACAGACACTGCTCCTGCTGTGAAGCATGCAGGACAGCAGATGCAAAAGTGGGATGCCACTTCATCGCACCCTCTTCCAGGCCAAATAAAACCAATTGAAATCCATAATGATAGTACTATTGTCTTTGGATAGAGCATGTGGGAGAATGGTGCAGCCCTCAGCAAGGCCGCTGACAGCCATAACCACTGCAGGCATCTGAGGAGTTGCACGTCAGTGTCTGAGCTTTCAACCTTAGCTCATTGTTTTAACAGAAAGTTTAGCTAAATTTGGCTTATTTTGCTGACAGTAAATGGGGGTAGAGGGACAGTGAGGAAGATCTCTGCTGTACCTCAGAGTTGTGGCAGGACAACAGGAAAAAGTCATGAGCTGTCCTTCACCAGTTCTCCAAAAAAGGTATTATTGTTTTGGAGATAAAATGTCATAGCTTGGATGAAAGAAATCACTTTTTAACATCTAAAAGTATGAAAATCCCTCCTTCAGCAGAGTCAAGTTCCAGGGGCAGGGTTGGGTAGGGAAATGCATATAACAAAGTCAAGAACGATGGGTCTCTGGGATGGTCCTTCCCTTCAACTGAAGTTTGTTTGAGGATCCTGGGTCTTCCTCACATCTCCCTCCACAGCACAAACTGGTCTGTCACCCAGAGCAGCCTCCTGAGCTAGAGCCAGCTGAAGTGGCATTAATACCAAATCCACAGCACAGTGAGGGATTCACAGCAATACTCCCAGGGTACACATCTGGTCAAGGCCAAAAACAGACACTGTGGCAGGAGCTTGCTTCACGGTGACTGATCAGAGGATTTTTCCATCTCAAGTGATGGCCAAATCAGACAATGAACCACTCAATAAAAACAGCTTAAAGGAAGCAGAGACACTAAGTGCAGGTGAGCCTCCAGTATCCAGACCAGAGCTCTGCTTAAAAACTGAGCCAAATTTTATTCAAAATTGAGATAAAGATCTCATTCTAAATGTCTAAGTTCAAAAACTTTGTCACATGTCCAGCTGCAGGAAAAATAACCCTTATTCTTGGGGCAGTACAGTTTAGGTACTTACCAAGGGGAAGTTGCATCCACACCATCAGACTTAAAAACTGCCAATGGGACAATCAAAAATCATTTTAACTTTCAAAAGCAATGGATTGTCCAACAGCTATAGAGTCTACCCTCTACCTTCTTCTTAATGTTAAACCAGTGTAACTTCATACACATTAACAGAGGTGCTTTTGTGCTGGGTTTTGTTTAAGCTGGTGTGGCTTAATTCACCAGCCCCTCAAACAGCTGCCCTTAAAACTTGTCCTTTCTTCCTGACCCCCTTCACCCTTTCCGAGACAACACCAGAGGTTTTTCAACATGCATTTCCTGAATGCTGTCCATCAAACTTGTCCCATTCATTTTCTTCATTTGGCTCAGCTCTGCTTTCCTGTGGATGTGCACAAGCTACCTTTAAGAAGCTAGAGAAGGGCTGAAAGAAATAACACGCAGTCAAAGGAAGCCAAAAAATGATATTTTTTTTTTTTTTGGTTTGATTATTCAAATGTTCACAAGTTGTCAGGAAACTGGACAGGTAATACCTGGTCTAAACAGAGTCCTTAATTGTAAAAAATACTAAAAGCTCAGCATTTCACTCCACTGAGATATGCCTCTGGCCACCCTTTTATTTTTCATGCTGTGTTTTCTGAAACATTACATTCAAGAGAATATATTCCCTTCAAATCATGTACACATGCATGTTTATTAAGTCATTACCATAGCCTTAAGTCCATAAAATCACTGTGGACTGCAATACCACATGTGCATCCAGCAATTAGATGAATAAATTAACCCTGAAAATTTTCTGCTTGGGGTGGAACAGAACAAGCTGTACTGTGAAAGTTGAAATAACACTCCAGAATGGAGAAATCATTTTGTATTTAAAAGACTGGTACCTGAACTAAAGCTCAGTGGAAAAAAAAAAAAAAAGGGAAAAAAAAAAACCTCACCACCTAATCATGCTGATGATTACCGATAGCTTGAAATTTCTGAAGTAAAAGGAGGAAAAAATAGTAAACACGGAGCTGGCAGAGCACGCAGTTCCAAAATGCATTACTTCGTCAGTGTCATTTTCTATGCGGCAGTGTTCTTTCAATTATTTTTTCCCCTCTCTTCCTCTCTGGAAAGAAAATTGGCAGAAAAAGTTGCCTGCAGGATCAGAGAGGGGTATTTTTATCAACCTACGACTAGATTAAAAATCCTTTATCTGAAATGCAGCAGAGGACTGGCCTAAATTAAATCCCATCTCCCTTTGCTTCTAGGCTGCGAAGGAGTATCACACAAAGGGCATTTTGCTTAATTCATATTATTTTTTAATTTCTCTTGTTTTTACTTCGCGCTTGCAGAAGTTACCCATGCAAAAAGGAGCAAGGGGGGGAGCAGAGAGCTACATGGTGAATGTCCAAGGGGGGATGCCAGGTGGGGGCTGCTTGCAGAAACACCTGGTGGGCCCAGCAGCTGAGGGCACAGGGGTACGTCGAGCCCAAAGCTCTGAGGGGCAACTTGTAGCCAGCACATCATTAGCCCGGACATCAGCTTTCTACACTTGCTGCCATGCCCTCTTTATCTCCGCAGAGACTGTTCACATGGCAGAGCATTTGCAGAACCTGAGCTTGCATGAATTTTTAATGGTATTAATAATCACTGTTTGCAGTTTTGCACTGCAGCGTGACTACCAGAGAGCCTTTCAGTAACTGGGTCAACAGAAATGCCCTTTGTCACCATGCCCACCATGTTACTGACATAATCACCAGGTGTTAATTGTACCCACACACATGTGCTCGCTTAATTACGCCCATTTGATGCAAGCCTCTTTCACCTGCACAGCCCCAATGCCCAGGGGTGTTGATGTTGCAACAGAGATACAGTTGGATAAAAATGGGGAAGAAGACAATAAACAAAGTCAGGAAATGGAGGCAGGAAAAAGGAGGTCCCAAGAAGGTGAAGGTGTCATCACCACCTAACTTGTTACCTTCTGTGTGTGAATCCCTGAGCTTTTCCAGGAAGGGCTGCAAACATCTGTGTCTCTTCCCTTCTATATCTCTAAAGGACTCCACCACTGACAACAGGACTGGGTGAAGGAAGAATCAACAGATATCCTGGCCAGGATATTTGTGGGTGGTTGTGCCAATTTCTATGCTGCTGGCTTCGCTGTCTCCATCTCATGTCAGAGTGTACAGGAGCAAACAGCTATTAATTTGGCTCAGCAGCGATTGCTGTGCACAGTGGCCTGGGCAGAGATTTTTCATTTCATTTTCATACATCATTTACAGCTTGCTGCAGCCATTCCAGAAAGTCAGCACCAATCTCCATAAGTTAACATGGAACAAACAGGAAAGGAGATAGAATTCTTCTGTTGTTATTTAAAAGTCTTGTCATGTCTGGGCACATTTGGTGCTACCACTGATTTCATTTTCAATATACTTCACTGATATAACAAAGTCATTTCCTTGAGAATACACAGGGGAGGCCTGGACAGCATTAATGTAGGGAAAAAAAAAAAAGGCAAACAAACAGCCAATTTGCTCATAAGAAACCTGTTGTCTGTATTGCCCTTTGCTTGTTGTTGGGTACTTTTTCCTCACATTTTATGTTAATGTGATGATGGGCCAGATTCTTATTTTCAACATTCCTGTAAACCCCTTGTGTGTCCTCAAGGAGCAAATAGAATTTCTCCAGATTTATAAGTGTAACAAAGATGAGGATAAGGCCCTGGAGCTTTTCTAAAAGTAGCTCACAAAATTTCTCCTGCTTATTCCTCAATCGAGACTGCTAAAAAAAAAACAGGTGAAGGGTGCTCCAGAAATGTCCAAAAGTCCTTCTGCACCCAAGTTCAGACAATCATTATATCTGTTTTCTTTAATCATTTATCCTCTCTGCTTCAGTTGCACACTCTTGAAGAGAAGTATAATAATAACTCCTTTGCAGCCTCCAGTGGCTATAAGGAGGATTAATTAGTTAATGTTTGCACAGTACAGAGGCCAGACCCTGTGCTGATTTATGCTTGGTGTGTGTCAGCTGGGGTGGATTAAGATGTGAGCCAACACAGAATTGAGCCTCTCACAAAGAGCACACCAGGTCCAATGCTACTAATTTGCCATTTGCTGATTTTTTTTTCTGTCTTTATGATGTTTTCATGGAACTGGCATGGTACCTCTAGTACCTCTAGTGAGCTCTGTGCCTCAGCGGCTGGGTATTGGGACCCAGCCTCATGGTGGTCTTCAGAAAACATCTGAGTCTGCAGAGGTGAAGTTATAATAAGCAAATCCCCAGAACAAGGAGTGGTGGCACAGAGCTCTGATTCTATGAACAAGAGAAGAAGCAGAATTTGCTTTAAAACAAACTCAGGCAGTGGAGAAACTTATTTAAGGAGGAAAGTGTTTCCTGTATCTCCTAGATCTCTGATTTGCACAGGTGCAATCAGTACACTTTGGTACTTTAGTGATACTGGTGAAGAAGCAATGGTGTATATCCCCAGAGTAATGCAAAGCAAGCAAAAATTACTCTTTTTTTTTTTTTTTCCAAATGCAAAGGCTTCTAGGCAGTGATCGCATTTTACTGCATCAGAGCATATGGCACTATTACTTGATCCACTTACCAAGGGCAACATTAATGACTTTCCCTTAACCCAGCAGTGTACTCTGTTGAATGGTTAAAAGGATGTTCCAGTAAACAAAATGCTCAAAAGCCGGAGTCGGCTCTGTTATCCTTCTCCCCTTTGCCCTTTGAAACCAGGCCAGGAACATCTCATGTATCATATGAAAGGGCTGTCGTAGTAAGAGCGCAGTGACGGTCGTACTGATAGCAGCTGCAGCAGTGAGCAGCGGTGTGCAGAGCAGATCTGCTGCTGAGCTCGATTTAGTGCCTGCCTGTTCCTGGAATCATGAGAAAAGACAAAAATACAGTATTATTCCCCCCATGCAAACTCAGTCCCAGTGTAATTTTTCCAGGAGCTGCACCCAATAGATTTTCTACAATATTCAAAGAATAATATTTGGATGAGCTTTCAAGGAAACAGGCCAGATTAATTTCTGTGAAGGAATAAGAAGCTTTGACGCTTAATGTTGCCATCTATGTTAGCTGCCCAAAACCAGACAGTGTAAATAGCACTTGTGAAATAATTGTAGTACTGAAATCAACTTAACGTGCGGTATACAGTAATAATCCTGATCATCCAAACATCCTGACAGATACTAAACTTCAGAATGTATAAAGCAAAAACATGCCAGAGAAAAGAGGGGAATAGAATAAAAAACCCCTCTGTATTTAAGACCACCATGACTTACACAGTACCTTTTGTCGGGATCAGCTCTCAGGATGTCTGCTAATGGAAGAATCTTGCCAGGGAGGGTTCTTTGCCTTGCTGAAGTTAATAGTTAACTGAATTCAATGGAATAAAATTCCTCCCTCCCTGTGTGCTCAGTAGAATACTGCACTTGTTTAGTCCCTTGTACTTGGTCCTACTGCCCTCTGCTACGTGAAACATTACTGCATTCCCAGATAATTTTTTCTCTTTTTGTTGCCTCAGTCATCGGCCCATAAAAACAGCTTCAATTGATAGAATTGTTAATTACAGGAATGGGGAAATAGATCTGCCATCAATGTTAATGTTCTTTGATAAGTAGCTGTCTAGAAATCACTTCAAAGTAAAGGAGAGACATTGAAGTAATTTCCATCGAGAACAGTGCTTGATAGACAGACACATGAGCAGGTAAATAGAACCCTAAGTTAGCAGGATGGCACATACATATTTATATATAAATGCATACTGATGTAAAAGGGCGCTTTCAACAGATACAAAGAGATGCGAAATATTTTGGTGAGTCACTCTATTAAGCAGGCTCAAGAGCCATTAAACGAGTCAGGAATTGGTAGGCTAGAAGAAGACAACAAGCTCCTGGTGACCCTCTCACAGGAAAAAAAATGAGGGAGTATTTCCTGAAAGTGCAAGGACAAATGAAAGGACAAAACAACTATGACAAAGAGTCAGAACAAGAGTGACAGCCTGAGAAAGGTAGCTTGAAATACTGAAGTAGACATGAAGAATTCCAGTCATGGCTTTGAGGAGACTCTGAAACAATCAGTCACAGACTGGCATAGAGTGAAAGTGAAGAAGATTAAAAGGATTTAAAATAGAATGTGTTAATAAAAAGAATAGGAAGTCTGAGTAGTGAATAAACAGGAAGGAATTTAAAAGTATTTGTTAAAGTAAATGTATCTGTGAGTAAAAATAAATAAATAAATGAATAAATCAACTTTTTATGAGCCTTAATTGAAGATGCTCCAAAAGCAGACTGATGTAGGGGCAATGATGAAAGATTTTTAGGGACAAAAACTCCAAAAACAAATCCAAAGGAAGAAGGAAGCTTGGAAAATATCCAAAGGGGATTATCACATAAGAGATAAAGTAGGAACACTGCTTCTTTATTTTCCTCTTCACATTAAACTGCTAGTAAGCCGATGTTTTTCAAAGCAACCACAAAAAATTGATCATCAGAATGATGTGCATATGACCAGTCTGGAAGCGTCAAAGTAGGAGTTCACCAGTATGATCTGTGTGCAGTTAAAAAAAGGATCATTCATCGCAGTATTACAGTGGTGTCTAGGGGCCAGGCTATGATCTCTTTGTTCTAGGCTCTGAACAAACAGTGCAGAGAGAATTTGCTGGAGAAACTAATGACCTTAATAGACAAGACAAAAGGTTGGGGAATGAAAAAATCCAAGAAAAATGGACTACTCTCCCCACAGGTGCCAAGACAGGTCTACATCCTTGTATCAGCTAGGGCCAGCTCCCAAGAGCAGGGTAGAAGACCCCAGTCCTTTGAACATACAACCATTGCTTGAGCATGTTTGTCAATGGCACATTGCCATTTACCTTTGATTTGGGGGCAGGGGGGCATAAGACAAAACTTAGACCTCCTAGGAAGCTGCAGGACAAAAAAATGTAGCTTGTGCTTTTTGTAGCTGTGAGGAGGCCGAATGCAGCATATGTGAAAGATTAAAAGAACATCAGGCAGCTGTTAGAGGTTTGCAAGTTATGAACTCAGCTTTGGCAACATCTTCTGTGAACAGAGAGGTAGACAGAACTGGATAAAATTTGGTAGCAGAGTCCAGCGGTCTTGGTGGATTCACGGGATTTCTGCCCCTAAGAATGCCATTGCATAGCTACGCCATACGTGAGACCATTATTTTGGCCATATTTATTAACCAATCACATTTTCTTAACCGTTTGACCTCACCCACCTTTATTCCTTAGACAACACTGAGCAGAGGTCTGTGCTTCCCTGGCATTTCTCTCTGTGACCTGCTGCTTACCAGAGCCCAGAGAAAGAATTGAGTCCACTTCCAAATTAAAAGGTACCTGGAAATTAAACAGAAATTGCAAGCACATACTGTGCAGAGCTGAGTGTTATCCTGGCCTTTATAAGTATCCAAAAGAAGGAAAACCAAATATAAATTACTGTTATCTTCCTGTGTTACCTCTGCCCATGACCTGGGAATCATTTTGGAGGCACTGTAAGCTGTAGTACACTAAAGTCCTTGGTTTGTCACTGGACATGGGGTCACAGAAGCAGCCCTATAGACTACAAGTCCATCTTGCCCCAAACAATGGCCAAAGGCAGATGTCTCAGGCAGGACATCAGAGAAAGCCAGCAGTGACATTTCCTTAGAATAAACACTTCGCCTTCAACAGCTTTCTGAGTCAGAGGTGCTGTCAGTAGTCTTCACTAGCTGTTTTCTTCCATCAGTCTCTCTGTTTTTGGGGTTGTTTTGTTGTTGTTGTTGTGAGATTTTGTGTATCTGTTTTTCTTTTGGTTTTGTATTTGTTTTTGATCTATATAAACAAGCATAGCAACATGTGGCAAGAAGAAATTTCACACAGCTACGTGCTGTGTGAAACAAAGCATTTCTTTCTGCCTGCTTTGAACAAACTATCTGCCAGTTTCTCCTGATAACCTCTTCCATTCCCTTAAATGGGAGAGGATAATGAACAATTCTTCCTTATTTACCATCTTTATGATATTCTATGCATCAGTATAGGTACCGTCATTTATCCCTTCTCCAGCTTAAAGACTTTTATTCAGGTCAGTTTTTCCTCAGACAGAAGCTCTTCCACATTCCGTTCTTGCTGCCCATCTCTGAACCTTTTCCATTTGTGCTGTATCCTTTATGAGATGGGATGTACCAGAAATGCACACAGCAATAAAGAGTTGCAAAGTGACACAAAACTGCTCCGTATTGTGTTCTCTCTTCCTCTCTAGATTTTTTAACATTTGATTCGTTTCTTTATCAATATCACTGATGATGTACCAAGTCATTAAGGAAGGAAATTTGAGAGAAATAAATACAGTTTCATAGATACAGAAGCTACTACTTGCAGCATGGCCAAACAGACTTAGATGTAATTGCCAACAAATTAATTCACCAAAGAGTGCTGAACCACTGATGCTATTTTAGGCTTCGTTTTGGTAAATAGCAAGCACATTGCAGGAGAAGCGATCAAAGAAAATAACCTTTGACTGAGCAATCACAAGTTGATTCAGTTTAAATTAAATGGAAGAGTAAACAAAAATAGGTCTGTAATTAAGGTTCTACATTTCAAATGGGCAGAATTTGAGAAATTAAGCGAACTAATTAGTGAACTCAACTGGACTAAAGAACTGAAAGTCCTGAATGTGGGAAAGGCCTGAGATTCCTTTCAGCCAAAAGTATAGAAACTACCTCCAGCATATCTCCCAAGCCAGGGAAAAACAAAGCCTGTAAAAATTACTCTAAATTTAAGTGAATGAGTAAGCCACCTCAACAAAGGATAATAGCAATCAACCAAGAGCCAGCAAAGAATGGAAAAAAAAGACAGCTCAGCAAAGTGAAGGTACTTTAGAGGTCAAGAAGCTTGAGAATAAAATGAGAAATGCCAGAAGTTAAGCAGAATGAGGCCTTGCAAGGGGTAGATTTAAACAGAAACATACCTTTCAGCCCTATGAATAAAATAAACAGTGGGGAAAGGAGTGGGGTAGCTAGGCAGAACTTAAAAACATGAAGGTCCCTGCCCCAAAATTAAATGGATACCTTACACTGATTTTTCAGCAAAGATAACTGTGATAAAGAATAGTAGGATGGCTGATGATGATAACAAAAAGATGACAAGGACCAAATCTGAGAGAGAAGCTGAGCTCAGACAGCTCAGTGTCATCAGTAGTGTCTCTGTCTTCTCAGGGTTGCAGCTACCAGTGTGAGCCCGCATACTGAATCAGAGAGTTGGTAGGTGGCAGAGTGCAGAGAAAGGGAAGAGAAAAGGAAAGGGAATGGGAGATGAGGGGAATGATGTGAGCTAAGAAAGGAGTGTGTAAGATGAACTGAGTGTGAAGTACTGTTGAATTGTCCCCAGGCACTTGTCCTCGCAACTCCAGAGGCAGTGAAGTCCCCAGTGGGACAATAGGCATTTTCACCCCCTATACCTGTGCTTGCCTTCTTTGAGAGCAGATGCTCAGCTCCAAAAGCTTCCTTCACTTCATTCCTTCTTATGGGAGAGCTGCAAATTTGAAAAATCTTCCAAACAATCTTGAGAAGAGCTGGAGTGGGCTAATGTAATTCTCCTATATAAATATTGGCTATTGGTTAGTCTCCAAAAATCCTTGGAACAAATGGGATGACCTTTTTGTTTGGGAGAGCTTAAAATGTGAATCTCCCTGCAGGGAAAATACAAGAGAAAAGCCTCTAGGCAATTTCTCACTGCTGAATTTCTGTGTTAATACCATTCTAAATTTGAGCAAAATTAAGTAAATTTTGTTCTGCATGGGGAGGGCTTACAGGTGGGGATCTAGTCTACCAGAGCTACTAAGTGAGACAATAACTCACTTAAAGAATTATTTAGGTATCAGCTGGGAAACACATCACTCTCATTTGGCAGGGCATGCACAACTTGCAAGACATTAATCAGGTATCCATTGGAGAAGAAAATAGTGATACTTTTACAATAGACTGTAATTTCAAGGGTGGTTAATAAGTGAATAAATAAAACAGCCATCAGTACCAGTAGGTGCATTTTTTTTTCTCTAGAGTTCCATTAAAAGAGTCACACAGCACTTCCATCACATTGAAGTCAGACTGAAATATCCCCCTGACCCCAGCTGCACTGTGTAGCCTTCCATCTTGCACCATATTCTTCAAAGAGCCTCACAATGAAGAGCTTTGTCACCTTTTCTTGCTGTACTCAGGACTTTCACATGCAGCATCTGTCCTACCAAATATCCCCATCATGGAGTCCAAGCCGTGCTCAGCGTCTGCTCTGGAAAATACGCTGAAATCAGCAGCAGCTGGAAGTCCAAAGTCCTTTGAAAATTATGGTCTCAGTCACATTGCAGAGCATCAGCCATAGGGTTGCCATATTTCTGTCCCAGGTTTTCAGGAAGCATCGGACATCCTATGCCTACATTTCACAGATGGTCTGTGCATGGAAACACATGGCATTTATTGTGCATATATAGACCATCTGTACAGTGTAGAGACCAAAGGCCCACGGCTCCTGCAAGTGCTGGACACACCTCATGTGCTCTATAACTTATCTGGGCACATGCAGGGAACGTAGCTGAAGTTTTTTACTCTGCCTGAGCAGTCAGAGCCTCTGAAATCCCAGTCAGAGGTAAACTGCTTAACTTCAAATTCCTTGGGGAAGAGGGTGCATGTTCACAGTGTACAATTACCACACTCACTGCCATAGGGGTCAACTGGGGCTGCTGCCACATGTATCCCAGGGTCAATGTTCCTGGAATGAAGGAGCATAAAGATCTAACGGTTTCCCCTACGGTCAAGTTCCCCAGCCACCTCTTCCCACAGCTCTCTCAGAAAGGTGTTGCAAGAAGCATGCACGACTACCATGCACAAGCTGGTAAAGCTTAGAAGGCGGCACAGCTTCTCTGGGGTCACTCTAAGTCAGTGCCATCAAACCTTCTGGGAGGGTGGCAGGTCCCTTCAAAAATTTCAAGCTGTAATGCTGTCATTTATTCAGAAATACAAGTCTTTTCTTTACTGGCTAGGCAATCTCAAATGTATGAATACCACACTGAGCTGCAAGGCATTCCTGGACCTCCTGTAAAGGCAAAAAGTTGCACAGGATCTGCTCCAGCACCAGGGAGATACACCCACCTTTCAGGAGTCACACATACATGTGCAAATTGCTGCTCCTGGTGGGAAGCAGTACACCCACGTGTGATTATAATATACCCCCTAATAGAAAGCAAGTTATATAGAGCTGATCGGTATATTTGATACCTGGATATTTCAGGCAGCCCTGCCCTGAGGTTCTTCTCTGAATCGTCCGATCCCATGTCACCTCAGCTGTAGCTCGGTGGGTGGAGATGAAGAGTGATGATAGCGTATGACTTCTCCAAAGGTTACACCTGCCAGACGGAAAGGCCTCCTGAAGATGCAGTAGCAGCTAGAGGTTACTCAGCTGCTCGCCACCTCTCACTTTCTGTTCTCCACATAAAGGGCAGCCGAGCAATTACTGAAGGAAAGGAATGAGCCACCTACGCCTGCACACGTGAGGATCCCATCACACAAGCATAAATCCTGAGTCGATGGCATTAAAATGCAGCCTGAAAAACACCGGCTTTGACAAAGCTCGACTAGCACTGTTTAATCACAGAAAGGTCCCTGGGTGCTGACCAGATCGGGAATACCTATGTGCCGCCACCACTAGCTAAATAAAACCATGGAGACCTGCCAGGCAGAGCAGGAGCTGCGGGCAGGGACACCCCTGCGATAACAATGTGCCCAGCAGGAGACAGCCTCATGTGCTTTCAGCAAATACCCCCTCACCCTCCTCAGACACCCTGCCCAGCACGTGCCCCTTGGGGCAGCAGGGAGGTGGAAAGCAGCCCTGGATGGAGGACGCCGGAGTGGGAGGCCTGTTGCAGAGCCTGGGACAGCGCGGCCTGCGTCCTGAGGGAAGACTGGTGGAAGGGCCTCACGTCCTGATGGCTGGGCTCACCCACACCCACAGAGCACGGTCAGAAAACCACCAGATCTTGTGAACCATAAGGAAAAGAGGCATCTGCTCAGCTAAACGAGGAGCTAGCAAGGCGGGGACCCACCAGTGCTGTCTGAGGAAGAGGAAGGCAGCGTGGCAGGACAGCCTGCTCGCCAGCTGGGAGGAAGAGGAGAGCCATGAAGGTGAGCCTGGGAGAGGGGAAATGAGTCAGGGCTCGAAGCGTCAGGCAAATGGGAGGCATAAATAAGAACAGACACCCAGATGCTTAGAGCCGGGCGGCCACAGGAGATAGCCAGATTAGAAAAGGCAAATAAATGTGTGTGGGAGTGGATATGAGATCAGAGAAGCAGGGTCAGGCGAGTTCAAAAACAAGCTCTGGAAGTCCTTTGCATGCTACTGAGCTCGATGGTGAGGAAAAGAAGCCTTTGAAAGTGGTGAAGGGACAGGGTGATATAATACCACAGCCTGCGTGAAGAGAATAGCATGGCTTCGGCATAATGAAAATCTCAGTGCACTATTCTTCTCTCGCTTAGCCTCGTTTAAATCATGAATAATGACATGGCAAACTACAACAGGTTAAATCCGGTGGGAGGGAGAGAAGAATCACATCCCTTTTGTTTAGAAGGGACTCACAAAAAAAAAAAAAAAAAAAGCAGTAGGAGATTTACAGCAGTCAAGAGGAAAACCATGATGGATGACATGAATAGGCATTGAATCAGTGGAGCTGTGACTGTGTAAGGTCTGGAGGAGGAAGCAGAGTAGACTGCAGGTGCTGGAGGCTAAGCAAAATTAGGGGCAAGCAAAATTCAGTATAGTTTCAGTTAGAGATATAGCTTTGTCACATGCCCCATAACAAGGCTTCCTTTTCTAACTACAGATGTGAAGCAAGGAATGATGGTGCTAGCACATATGGATCCACGCTAATCTCTTCAGAGGACTTGATAAGGGAGGCCAGTGCTTCCGCCACCTCCTTTTCTAGAGGCTGAACTACTTGAAAAAGACTGCTAAAAATATACACGGAACCAGCCATTATTTTGCCATGAAATTGGTTGTTCTGGCTCCCACATGACAGCTGTGCAGCTGTGGATGTCGGAGAGCAAGCTGAGTCGGAGGGGTGCGGGGACCCTATCTCTGCTTTTGAAACATGGTCCTCACATGAGAAAGGAATTACACATTGAGAGCCCTTGCTTTGAATGTGACTTGCTCCCAAGTCACCAGCTAGACACCCTATTTTGCAGCCACACACTTACCAGAGAGCTCCAAACATTCTGGTGCCTGCGACAGTGTGTGTTAAACCAGAGGTAGGCTGCAACTCAGTTTATCATGCAGAGAAAGCTCTCCGGAGATGTTGTCATTTTAGATGGAGTTTGCAGGGCAAGAGGTTACATGAGATACCTTTTAAGACAGATAATAATTGCTTCATTCGTCACAAGGAAAGAAAAATGAGTTTGAGACTCCATAAAAGAATAGTTTGGGGGTCATAATTTTGTGTTTACACACTTCTGATGTAAAAACAGAATTTCTAATGAAGAATGAATATGAAAAATCCTTGGGGATTGTAAGTGAATCTCCATACTTTAAACTGGCCCTTGTACATAGTCTTGCTGTGCACCATCAAATGCATAATATACATCCCACTACCAATGTCTTATCAAAAATGACAAATACTGCCTAGCCATGTAGTTTCTGCAAGAGAGGCAGGCTTCTGTTTATTTCTCATTTGGAAAAAAATGTCACTGATAGCAAGCAAGAGATTAGCGTGTGTTCCTGGATACGAAGAATAGCAGTAGTGGAAAATATCCCCTATTCCCAAATGATAGGGATGAGTATATCTAATTAAAAAGTAATCTTTTATTGTCTGCCAACTCAATCTAAGTTTCAATATACAAACCAGCAATTACAGGAAGTAGATAATCAGTTATGCATTTAAAAGACTTTCTGTTGAATTACATGTCCTTTAATTAGATGTACATTTTTAAAAAAATGTATTTTGGGAAAGTGAAGGAGAAACAGTAGCTGTACTAGGAATGGACTTACTCTATCCATGGCCAACAGAAACTATCTGGAGTAACGAAAATGAATCATCTTATTTTAGATGATTTTTCTGTGTCACAAATACCACCAAGAGCTAACTTTCAGTGCCCTAAGGCACCTTGTATATCTATGTCATCCTTCCAGGTTTTGAAGCACAAACATCGCTGAATTTTAAGATATGAAAATGAATGCTAAATGCTTTAAAGTTGTGTCTGGCACATGCATCTATGCAATGGTGGTACTAGTTGCATCCACATTTTTCTCTCATATACATGCTTAATACACAACAACCGCTACAGAGATTACGGTGCAGTGGTGCATCCTTTTCAAACTATGTTCAGGATGCCAAACCTTCTGCAGATAGTAAGACAGAGAATGTGAATGTCAGGCTTAAAATATTCTGGGTTATAAGCTGATGCAGGCATCCTCTTACTGTAAGCAAGACCCAGGAGTGAATGTCATTTCAGCAGCACGTTTCTGCCATCATCACCACCCCAGTGCTCATTAAAGCCTGCTCAAGTGTTCCTCACAAAAGACAGTGGAGGGTGTGCTGGTTTGGAGACACACTACAGGTATGAAGGGGCAAGGGGAAAAAAGTGATGGGGTCTTACAAATTGTTTCACAATTACTGATACCTTTTGGTATTTTCATCTTTCAAGATGCACTGCTGAGCACTGCTAGATCCCCCACATCTTCTCTGTTTGCTAGTGTGTGCTAGTGCTGTTTGTCCTATCACACAATTCCCTCCAGAAAAACTTGTAGCCCGCTCCTTTAAATCTGACCTTTTAACAGTGACGGGTATCATTACAACTTCCTCATAACAAATTTTTGCTACAGGCACAAGCTCTTCCTCCGCACCTGGCAGTCCATGGCACTGGGTAGATATAAATCTAGCTGTAATATCTATGGAGTTAAACATCTGATTGGGTCTTCTCTTTTTAGAATTCTGGGGGTGTTTTGTTTTGTTTTAACGCAAAATAACCCGTACAAGTGCAAGCACCACTGGTATGATCCCTAGGCATGCAGGGGTGACTCTCCCAGTCTTAGCTTAGATGAAGCTTGCTTTTCCATCAGCTCACCAGCATGCTCAGAAAGTGTGCTCCCTTCCTGCAGTGTTCAGGACTGAGCACATTCCTGCTCTCCAATACAGGCTGTAAACTGCAGGTAGTGAGGCTCCTTCAGTGGCCTAAAAAGACACAGGAGTGACAAGATCCTGGAGAAGAACTACTTTGGCACAGGAGCTGCAGGCAGGGCTGCAGGCCTTCCTCCCACATCCACCGGTGAAGAAGATGGGGGCAAAGTGCAGACTCCGGGCCACAGGGTTAAGCTAACAAAGTTTAAGCTGATTGATAGTTCTAGAAGGAGGAGAGGAATCTGTCTGCTTCATCTCCCTGTTCTCCACCTTTGAGCAATCACTCCAACTCAGATGTGAGCAGCTGCCAAAAAAATTCAAAACCATTTCTTTTGAATTGCAGGGTAAGGGACTACCAATTTCCCAGTCATACTTATAAGCAGATTTATGTTCATCCCAGATTGCTAGAGGAAAAAATGTCACTGGCATCCCACTGCAGCTGTGTCTGTCCCACTCAAGTGTGAGATACCAGATTGGCACCAGCCCACTTATCCTGACTAATTGGATAAAATTATTGACTTCCTGCAATTTAGTGTTTTATCGGGATTTTGTTTGCAAGGGAACCTTGGAATTGCCAGGTTTTAGCTGGTAGTGCTGTTATGCTTTGGTGTGCCTAGACAGCTGCTAGGTAGCAATGCTCTTATCAGTCTTTGCATGACTATTTTGTGAAGGTGAAGAGATTGAAAGGGTGTGTCTAAGAAGGGCTTCATTTTCAGCTGTTGCTGATGCATCTTATTTACATGGGTTCACTGTTTAATAGGAAGGGCCATTAGTATTTGGCCTTTATTTACTGGCTATTAATACCTTGTACATTAAAATTATCACCCAGATATATTTTAATATACATAAATCTCATTCTCTCAAGCCACTATCTATTCTTTGATGGACACTCCTCTTAGCTTTTCAGAAGGTATTGATTATAACACCTTTCACGTCTGAAGTACGCCTATATATTGCATTCTATGTATAGCTGCAACAGCCATTTTAAGGCGATAAACAGAAAAGTTAAACCTTACCTCAACAGATTTTATTCCAATCAAAAAACAAAACAAAACAAACAAAAAAAAAAAACAGTTGTTTTTACCTTAAGGTTCTTTAGGCTTATTTTCTATGGGAAAGAATTTCCAGAAAAGTGCTGGTATGCGTTAATGAAAATGGCTTTGTTGATCTCTGTCAAGGCCCCTTTCCCAACCCTCTGCTTAGGAAGTACTGTCCTCCTTCTCGAAGAGTTTCCCCATTGTCCCCAGTCATCGTGCAAAATCCTAAAATATGCAATTAGCTAAGCAGGTCACAGATAGAAAAAGGACATTCCAGTTTCAAAAGGAATTTTTGGCAACACAATGCTCAAGTAGTTTGCAAGCAGACTGAAGCTGTGCTCGGAGCCAAGGGAAGCTATGTGGACAGCACTGGCAAGTTTGGCCGGCGCTGTTGCATCCTCTCTCCCAGAGAAGCTTATTAGTTCCAGCTCAGCACCATGTTCACATGGCTTCAGTGACAAGGAACATGGGCAGACCACACTCATCTCTGCCTGCCTGATGTCTTGCAGACACTAACAAATCCTCCATTATCCCCCTTTGGATTAGGAACAGCACTCAACAATGCCTCTGAAAAAATCAAATTATTTTTTCTCCTGGACAACCACCCCTAGCAGGAAGAAGCAACATATCCCTTTGCCAGTGTTCAGTTCAGCAAGGGACATTTAATTCCTTACTGTGCAATTTCTCCTTCTGTCCGCTGACTTCTTCATGAAGAGAAGTTCATTTCACTCCAACCAGATGCCTGAGCACACACCATTGTATCAGTTCTGGAGAGGACTGCTGAGGTATCTGGTGTTAGCCAGTGCTACCTGCACAGCCAGCTGGATGGACCTGGAGGAAATTCAAAGACTGAGACTGGAAAAGAGATGAGAGAGAAAATAAATTCTCAGCACGCATAAAAGCAATATAAGAAACACACGTTCCTTGAATAATAACTAGTTAAAATGCAGTTTCCAAAGAACAAGTTTCTTTAAATACCATATAGACAAGTTGCTTGGTCACACTGCTTGGCCTCAGCTATGCAAGAGGTCAGGCTTGAAGCTCATAATGGTCCCTACTGGCTGTGAAGTTCCATGAGTAAATGTTCATTTGCAGTTTCACATTTTCTGAAAAAATTATTCCGGCCTATACTTTATATCGAGATAACATGGCTGATAATGAGTAAAAAAAGGCCTTCAAGGAACAGAGTAAATCAATAACGCAGTTGATGCAGAAGGGTTTTCTCTGAGTACCAAGATATACCTCCCACAAAGGAGACAATAACCTGGTAGTTTTCCCCAGGGTTCCTCAATTAATAAATGTGTTTTCATTATGGTGATGATGACGGTATATGGTAAAGTTGTATAAGAAGCAGGACAAACAGCAAGAAGGAAATACATTTCACCACACACCAGATATTGCCTTTTAGAATTAAGCAGTCATTTCAGGCCTGCACTAAGGATGTGCAATGGAGAAGCACAAACTGGTGTCTCCTAAAAGAAAGCAAGACCTACAAGAGCTACAGAAAGCTGCAGTGCTGGCTTTCCTCACCACCATTCTCACATCCCAGCAACCAGTCAGGACGATGGCTGTGTCCTCCTTGGGTGAGCCTTGGCTGGCCCCTCATCCCTGTAAGGGAAAAACAATGAAGATGAAGAATATTTTCCTCCCCTTCTGACTCCCATGAAATTCTCAGTCTAATCTGAAGCCATTTAATCTGTGAAATGATCCAGAATCACTGATGTGAGTCACACTGGTTGCTGACAGAAGCTTTAACTTTCCTAATCATGCTGGGCCTCTCATGTAACTGATCAACACATGGGGAAATGATTATACCTTTTCTCCTGACCCTAAATATATCCTTAGCAGGAATGATGTATATTTGCTTTGTTCACCTGAGCTCCTCAAGGCTCAATAGCTTGCAAGTCTCGATTGCAATCCTGACCTATGTCTATCATGGTTATTATTCCTTTCACTCCAACATGCCTGGGTCTGTGTGACTCAGAACTAGTTTTTTAGAACAAGACAGGAAATTTGTCTGCCCAAGGTTATTAGTTCACCCTTCTTCCACCCTGCACTGACCCACCAAATCTTCTGCTGCAGCTGTGTCATCCTGTATTTAGCTTAGGGTCACTTTAAAGTACAAGTTGTTTGGGGCAGAAACCACACAGTCCCAGCTGAGAAGGATTTTAACCCTTGTACCTATAGATATTAGCCAAGAAATTCCCATGAAATCAAAGGGAAATAATTTATTCCACATACATCTACCCTAGGGCACTGTCACCGTCATCCAAAGTATTGTTTTCAAAGATAGGCCACTGGCTGAATAGGACTGTGGTGGCAAACCAGTCTTGCAGTTCTGAGGTTTCTTAAAGCACAATCTTCATTTATGGTGGCTGCCAAATCGTGAATAATTTACCACCTTATGTCAGAGTGGTTGGATGTATGCACCATAATTGCAGATGATGTCAGCTCAGGGATTTGTCCTGAGAGGCTAAAAGCCACTGCAGAGCCATTGTCTCTTGTGGCCGGTTTTTCAGCTCCTAAAGCAACAAGTAATTCAGAAGTATAGGTCTGAAAAAAGACAACCTATAATTAATATCCCACACACAGTTAAAATGCTGTTGAGAGGGATGGAGAGCAGCTGATTTACAGTCACTGAAGTGTGATCTCAGCAGCAGTTCTGATCAGCTGCAGCGAGTGAAGAATTTCACTAGTGGTGACAAAGGCACCTGGTCTGAGTGACAGGACACACAAGAATGGCAGCACTGTATATTACTAAGACAGACCACTGTCACCGAGAAACTCTTCACCCAAGCAGATACCTGTTTCTGGTTTGGAAATATGTCTGTGTTGTACATGAACAGTGGGATGCAGAGCCCAGTCCAGTGCAAGGGGCACTGCAGACTCCTGAGTCCCCTTTCTGCAGCATTCTGGAAATGCTGGCAGCCAGAACATGCATGCAGTGCTTGTAGAGTGCCCAGGAGCAAAGGGAAGAGGACAATCTCTCATATCCATTTTACCTTCCCTTTCTGAGTTGTGGAGCCAGACTGTAATGCTAATACTGAACTAGGGAGTAGAGGGAGGAGGTGGAGGGACTGGAGAGACAGGAGAACACTCAGGCACAACTGGACTCAACCACTGGCTGGTGAAGACTTATAGCTAGGACAATATTCCTCTTTGTGCCTAACACGCAATTACCTTTATTTTGTCATTTATAGGGTTCCAATCATTTTTACTCAATTGCTTAACTTGAAGTTGTGCTTATGCACACAGCACAATCAGTACGAAGCTAAGATAAAGCCTCTGACTTGCACTTTTTGTTTTTCCAGAGGAATTGCAAGGATGTCACCACCCTGCAGGTTCTGACATGACAGATCTTCCCCAGAACTGCAACACAGAACAACAGACTGAGTCATGCCTGAGAGTGCTACCCACGGAAATTTCCCAGCAGGCTGGGCTGGCTGGTCTCACCTCCTGAGCCTGACGTTGCTAAAGAGCAGCCTGATGTGTGATAATTAATCAAGTAGCTCTCATGAAGCCAGGCACAGTCCATGTATGCAGTAAAACAAAGGGATGGTTCAACTCCATTCAGAACACAAGGGCCCAGCCTGGAGCTGGCATTCATCATTAAGCTGTAACTTGTTTGCAGGATGTGAGGATTTGGCTCACCTCATGTAACCATAGATTTACCTGTTGCCTCGAGCAGCTTTCAGGGAAAATAGGCAAAAATCTGACATCACAAAGGGGAAAGAAGAAAGTCTTGGGAGGTCTGAATGGGTCTCTGACAGATGCAGAACTGTGACCCATTACCATGGTCTCCAGGTCTCCCCAGGGCTCTGGGACAGGGTGTCTGCTCAGGGGGAAGATAACTCCAAAGCCACCTTGTCTTTCCCATGAAGTTACTCTGGGCACAGATAGGTGGTTTCTATACAGCTTTACATTTACTAGTAATCAAACAGCAGACCCTGCTGATTACCTGACCCCATACAAAGAAAGTTTTAAGGCTACAGGTATGCTCTAGCTGCTATGCTAAAGTTTACAAGGTTTTATTGCAATGCAGATCCCGGGACTGGCATTCTGGCACTGCAGGTAATTCCCATATGGCAACTGTAAAGTACTTGGAAATATCCAAGGGAAATACTAACATAGTAAAAGGGGGAATATGTTTCTTGCACAGCCTTGAGCCATTTTTTCTTGACATGGAAGATGGGGAGATGGGGGATCAGGATGTCCTATACTGCAGCTATTCTTGACTCCCAGCAGTGCAGGGAAGAAAGCCCTTTAAGTCAGTGTTTCAAAGCCCCTTGCATATCATTTGAACAATAGAAACAGCGTAGATTGAAGTCTCAGAGGGAGTAAAAGAGCTGGGGCTAAAGTTAAACGGTGCAAGAGAAATGCAGCTAGGAATGAAGCCCAAGAGCAAGCCTCCTCTGGGAATGCTGCCCTTGGGCTCTTGACAGACTGGAGGAGCTGCAAGAAATAAGGGACAGCTTTACCATGGAGAAGGTGGCCCCTGATGGAGCGGAACCTGACTCATCTGACAGAACAATTCAGGAATATCTGATAATATCCCGACAAGGAACTTGACAGAGACCTCCCTTTTACACAGCTTTTCCAGGGAACAGTCATTTTCAGGAAAGTCCTTTGCCTTTGCTTTGTTCTCGCCCACATAACCAAAGGTGAAGTGATCATAACCAGAAGTTACTGGACCATAAACCAGAGGCTATTCTTGCTACCACCATTCACTTATCAGTTTGGAATATGTCTCCCCAGGGTGATCCTGTAGCAAGGGTGAATGCTATTGCAGCTCCTAGCTTAATTCTGCAGCAGATACCATAAAAGTATTTTCAGTTCTAGGAATTCCCCATGTATAGTAGGAATGAGAGTGAACAAAGGGGCAAGGAAGGGTTGTTTGCTTGCTTGTTTTCATTGAAACTTTAATCGTCTATGGAACGTTGTCTTTTCATGCATTTTCTAGAATGAGTGAAAAATGACACTCCCCAATGAAAATCATTACTTTTTGTCAAAAAAAAAAAAAAAACACACAAAAACACTCCAAACCAAGCACCTAGGAACCAGTAAAGAGAGCCAGATTTTGCCTGAAAAGAGTAACTTTGAATATATTCTGGCATTTCAAGGAGAGATATTTCATAGTTCAGAAATGTGAGTAGTCCATCTCAAGCCATCATCATGCCCCATTGGGAACTATAGTTCCTCAGAGCTGCCCTGACTATACTGTACCGTCCTGGAGGTCTTGCAGCCTCCCAGCGAGGCAATGCAATGAGACACTTACTTAGAAGGCAAAAAAACAGAGATCAGGGACCTGGGAGACAAAACTGTAACTCCCATCAGCCACTGTGCAAGCAGGACCTCTCCACTGGGATGCCAAAGTACATCACTTTGGCTCGGATTGGCTCCTCCCCAAATGTGCTGTCTGGATTTTGTTTTCCCAAGGGGCACTTTGATTTTCAGGAAAAAAAAAAAAAGCCTGAGGTTTTCAATAGACAATATTCTTCCATGGCAAAATTTAAAGAAAAATGTCTTTTCCTCTTCATTTACATTTTCATCATGATAGATAAACGGATATATAGATAAATATATATAATCTTATGAGCCCTGTGATGTATAACTCCATAATTCATGCTGAACTCCAAAAGACGTGTAAGAGCAGTAATACTATTTGCCCAAAGTCCAAGTCACAAAGGATGATCATCTGCGAGAGGAGAATATGATTAGTGGAAATGATAGAAAATCGGGCTGAAAGCAACTTCAAGAGACCATTCTTGCCAATCACGACACCAATCTAAACCACCTTTAACAGGTACTGCTTTAGCCTGTTATGGAAAACCTTCAACGAGCCTCCACACCTAACCCAGACAATATCACCCAGTCCTTAACTACCCTTACAACAGGAAGTTTTCCCTAATGCTTTAATGAAATTTCCCTTTCTGAACTTTAAGCCCATTACTTCTTCTTCTGTCCATTGTGGAGACCAGATTGCCCGTTCTGCTCTGCAATAGCCTGTTGCACATCTGAAGATCACCAAATGACACACCAGTCTGCTCTTTTCTAGACTAAACATCCCCAGTTTTTTCAGACCCACGTTTTCAGTTCTCCTCCGAACTACCGTCTTTCTGTTTACCTACATTTTTCAAGGAGCGCAGTGTCCAAAAGCAGACACGATATCCCAGCTGGGATTTAAACACAGCTATGTAAAGCAGAAGGATGCTTTCACACGTCTCGTCTCTGTTAGTTTTCAAGTAAATTCTTGTTTCAGTCCCTAATGTTAGCCAAGGCCTCATTAATTCTTCGTCTTCATGAGATAAATCTTAAAGAAATTCCACAGTTTCAGCTGGTGTGACCCTAATCAATGAAACTGTGCCTTGTCTTTCTAACAGAGTACCACAAAATGGTTGAAACCTTTTAATATTCAAGACTTGACAGCCTGTTTATGTTCTAGGATTGGGATATTTTCCTTTGACAGTAAGAAGAGCAAATTTGCAGCTTGTGATACTGTGAGGAGCCTGGAAACCCTTTGGCACTTTTAAACATCAAGATTTACTTAGAAGAGCAGTGGGTTTTTTAAACCATCTAAATATATCCTCTTAATTATTAGTTTGACTGTAACGTGCCTCAGAATGTAAAGGCTTAAATCCTCATGTCTAATTAAAGCTACGTATGGAGACAGAGCCAGCGGATTAGGAAGGAGCAGTCTGTCTGTGCAGCAACTAGCAAGTTGCCGTTTTATCTATTTTGAACCAAACACAGTAGCCTTTTAAAGATGAAGAACAGGACAACAAGTGCAATATGTACCAGTCCTACCACTCACTGGTGAAACTAATTACAGAAGAAAGCAAAACCAGACAAGCAATACAGCACTACGCTTCCAATCAAGAGAAATGTGACAAACATTTACTGTGATCAAACCAATAACTTAAAGTGCACATTACAAATATTTCTTATTCATCTCTAATTCCGGAAGCCCTTCTTTCCCCCTGTTGTGCTAATTGTCTTATATCCAAGGCTTCTGGCTCCCGGCCAGAGATTTGCTGTTCTCTGAAAGACTTCTCTATTCTGGAAGATAAATGCCAACCCAGCATGGAAATGATTTAGCAGCCAAAGAACTGACGGATTTCCAGTTTTGATTCACTCTACTCCAGGACCACTGTAGCTCTAAATACTGTCTGTCTCTTAGTAATAGGTGTTGTCATTTTTTTAACACCACTGATGTTTGGTGGCAGTATCAATAGGAACATCAAAAGAATTTTAAATAGAATATTCAGACATGGAAAGAATGTTTTTTGGTACTTTGAAAACAAACACCACTTTCAGATCAAAGTTCCCAAACAAGGGCTTAGCTGAAAGATTAAAATAAATGAACCCTAACTAAATAAATTAGGTGTTGGGATTTTTAAAATGTCATCTGCAAAACAGTGCAGCACAACATTGACTTCGAGCCTCGTAAGTTCAAGCATGTTACATATCTAATATTTAGCTGAAGTAAATCAGGAAGAAACTTGTCCCTGTTCTTTTCTCTGTTTATAGGGATGGAAATGGTCCTGCTGGATTTATGCCTAGGCCAAGGCAACAGCACAGTCAGGATCTGAAACCCTCCTTCAAAAAATGGTAGAGGAAGAACTGAGATGGACACATGGCCTACCACCTTGAGCTCTCAGCCACACTGGGTTCACTGCAGGATCTCTTGCCCACAGTCCATCTCCCTCTGTGCACCAGCCACCTCCCCCAAGGGAAGATGGCCAAGGCAGCAGCTTTAAGGCATCAAGCCACCCAGAGAAGACATACTTTTCAATAAAGTATTCATTGGCCCCATGGAGCCCATAAGTTTCCAACCTGATGCTGACCCAAGGAATACAAGGGACATGGGAACACGACTTTCTGGTATTAAATCTCAGGGGTCTGGGAATTAAACTTTCTGCTTCTTCAGTGCAGCATACGCTGGACTTCATCTTGACTGAACAACTCAGAAAGGAAAAAAAAATCATAATAATATCAAATGTCCTTTTCGTCAGTAGTCTCTACCACAGTTTCATTGCAACTCAGGGAATGAACTGAGCTCTAGTTGCAAACATCTGCCCATGTATGTATTTTGGGGCTCTTCTACCTTATTATTTGAGCTTCTATCCTCTACTGAGTGATAATGAACTAACACTCATTGACTGTATGCCAATGAGGACATATTCACATCTCTCTGCAAACAGGCAATTGTGCACCATCAGCATTACATGTCATTATGATGCAGCTACAGTACTTCAGCCCTTTCCTGTACTTTGATCAGCAAAGATTAATTACCCTCAACTGAATTATTAGTGGTGATTAAACCTAACAGAAAATAAATGGGACTGCAATAGTACTGGCTTATAATTTTGCCAGTGTGGTCATTTGCAAGCAATTTCCTTGTGCGCAAATTTTTCTTAATCATTATTCTCTACAAGTTTTTTATCATGTATTAATTAGGAGGAGACAGCTGAAACACAATACCATGCTGTCCATTACATGACATATGCAAATCATGCACAAAGCCCACATGGAGCTATATGTGCAAAGCTCAAGTTGACTTGGGCAAAATTTTAATTGAAGTCACAGGAGGCTTGCTTGTGGTAGAGCATAAACTTTGTACTTGCAGCTGTACGTGAGCTTTGCATATGATTTCCATATGCCATGTCATCTTGACCCAAGATTTGATCAGTTGGTTTACAGGGTCAATTTCCTTCAAAACTACAACTTAGAGTGATTTGCTATGAATTCTGAATGTAATAAATGTTACACGAGGGACTTTCTTCAATCACAGCACAGCGAGGCGGTAGCATTAGATGACTCTTCCTCAGACAGTATATGCCCTGTACTCGAAAATCTCTCCCACGTTACTCAGATCACATACTAAAAGGCCTGCAGATGCAGACCCATTAATGTGAACAGGGATGTATCATACCCTGGGCCATCCTTTGAGAGTGCTGACGTCACTGTCAACCTTACCTTCCTCCCTGTGTAGTTCAGTTCGTAGAGCATCATGAGATACAACCCTCCTGCCTTTCTCTTTGGCTCCTCAGTAGAACCAGATCTCCTCAGATGTTTTCTCAGCAGAAGAGATCAGTACCACCTCTCTCGCAAAGGCATCTAGGACTTAAAAATCATTCTCAGGGACAGCACATCATCATATTTCTTTTCCCTCCAACACATCAATTCTACAGCAGCAAAAATAATAATAATAATGATCCTTTCTTGCATGCCCCCTCCACCCCATATCAGTCCAAGAAAGAAATGTATTTTTCACCCCAGGCTTTTCATTTCGCAGCCAGAAGGCTCTGGAAAGAGAAGCAATTGCTGGAACAAGTCTTCTTTCATATAATGACAGCCCACAATCCTGCAGTCTGTGCAAGTCTTGGTCTTGGCTTGAGCCATAAGGTCACACAGTAATTAGTCCAATCCCCCTCTCGGGTCAGAGTTTTTCTTGTTCGCAACAACTGGTTGCTCAAATGTTTTTGCTGCCTTATTCTCAAGCAGTTCTGATGGCAGGCGGCGAATACCACGGCGAGCACCATGGTTTTAAACTACTCTAACGTAACTCAAGCCTGGAAGTGCCCTCTTCATCTCGCAGAATACCACTTAATGGTCTCCCGCAGACCGTGCCATTACCTGGGAGGCCTCAGAGCTCCTGCAGCGGGGTTGGCTCCAGCGCCAGAAATAACCAGCAAAGATTTTTCGCTGAGCAGAAAATCTCTGCTCTAAACCAGAAAACAACTTGCTTTTTATAAGAATGTAATAAGGTCAATAAGAGGTCTTCCAGGCCAATACTCTGTCTCCCGCAGTGACCAGTAGTAAACACGCAGGGAAGAGAGGGGGCTTGGGCTTTGTGATTTTTAACTCTTCATTGGCAGAAAAGAAAAAAAATCATTCTTAATATCTGAACTAGTGCAAACATTTTATTTACAATTCTGGCTCAAGCTGTACAACATGCAGTCAAATAGGAATTACTTGGTTTGTCCAACCTCTGCAGACACCGAAAGATCTACACTTCTATGAATGACTTTGTTAAGTCTTTTGTTTTTCCATCGCTTGGCTCCCAAACCAGATCTCATTTCTGGACAGGCATCACGCACAACATGCATCCAACCACCCTGGGCCTTGCAAAGTGCTGAATCCTACAGCCCAGCTGAAAAGTTTTGCCATATAACCCATCAATCTTTGGGAAACAAACCACAGGACTGGCTTTTCTTCAGCAAAATCTGCACGACAGCCTTATAATTTCACAGTGCCACATGAAAGAAAATGTTTTGTATAACTGCAGGGGACTACAGATGCCGAAAGGGAACCTCTGCACTTGATACTGGAGTATGTACATCAGCCCTGTATTTGTTTAAATGTTCAGATAAGCCACTCACGACTGAGCAGAAATGATAGAGCTGAGATTGTGTATAAATATACATGTATGCACTCGTGTGCACTACAGATCAAAAAGGCACCTGGCTGTCAAACATGGGAAAGAAACGAAAGGTGTAATTGTCGGCTGTCTCCCTTGCACACCTGGTGCTACAGCCAATGCAAGCACTTCCCAAAGGGCAGCTCCCAGCACTTGCCATGGCTATGGCTTTTGCATGAGGCAGACCCTTCCTCCAAAGGCAGCTAAAAGCCCACTGAGTTTGACTTGATTTCTCTCCCCTTTTGTGAGCCCCACGGCAAACAGATGCAGACAGTGCAGCTTGTTTTCTCACTTTAGGGAATGTTTGTTTTTCTACAGCTCAGAGGGTTTTCTAATGGCTTCAGCCACCATTCCCCTTTTGCTTTATGCGTTAGATGTGCACATCTGCAGTTCATAGAGACGTGATTTCACACCAGCCCTTCTTATTTTCCTAGCAATCCTGTTGAAATACATGTATACACACAAACACACACGTGAGTGTCTCTGCATGGCTGGCTCTGAGAAGCAATCCCTGCCCTTGCTGCCTCCTGCAGCAGTCACCTCTCACCAGATGGTGCTTTGCCTGTGCGGACCAGCACGTGCACAGCCCAAGGCCAGCTCTTCCTGCAGCAAATCCCTCTGGATCCGGCCGCCCGTCTGCAGCAGCTCTGCTTATGGGCGCAGCTGCCATCGCGGCACCTTGCTGGGTGTCGGAGGAGGCAGGCAAGCAGCTGCTTCGGAGGCGCTGCCGGCTCCAATGGAGGAGACGCCAGCAGGCAGTGCTGAAGCTACTGCACAGCCTGCACGCTGCTGCTGAGAGCTCATACGTGCCTCTGCCAGTCTGTCCTGCTCTTCTCTTCGACTAGTCCTGGACTTGGGCACTCTCTGAGCCCACTGATCCCTTTAGATTAAGCAGCAAATCCCCCTGCTGTTGTGCAGGGCCAGCCAAGAAAGAGCTGTGTTATGCTTCGCCCAGATTTTGTCCCTTTTGAATTGGTGGCATCTCCCCGCCTGGAGCTGGCAGGCAAGGGGAACAGCCTGCGGACGGGCAGCAGCAGATCAGTAACAGCAGCAGCACATCCCAGGGCTCACCCCCTCGGGGGACATGGCTCTTTGCCACACAGTGTGCATGCAATCGCTCTCCTCATGCCGCCTGAGGACTGGCACACGGGTCACCCTCCCCATCCTGGGGGGCTTGCCAGCCAGGACATGACATGGAAACAGAGATGTACTTTTCCTGTATGAGGCAGGATTTTCATCTAGGGGACTTTCCTTATCTTGTGAGACAGCCTTAGAAACCTACACCCCCTCAGGCATGTTGCTGCAATGTCCTCTTACTATTAAAAGTATCGTTTTCTCCTTTAGCCTCAGGTATTAAACCTAGTGCTAGCAAAGAGGTTTTGTGAAGGCACTGCCAATCAATTACATCAGAACTGGGTTATACACTAGCACAGAAATGCAAATCAAGTTACTTATTTCTAGCATCAGTACCCTGAATTCAGAGTTCAGTACCCCAAACCATCTTTTTGGGGTATTACAAGCTCAGCTTAATTGTACAAGCTCCTTTGAATTGCTAGAGTTATGCACATGCACAGTAAATGGGTGTCTGGATCTTAAAGAGAAAATAATACAGCATAATCCTACCTGGCCCTTAACTGATTGGAAGGAGGAAGGAAGAGCAGATGCCAAGGGGAATCTCTGAGTGCTATTGACTCCCAGGCACAGGAAGCAGAGCAATTTCCAGCAGATTTGGAAGTCCCACTTGTTTTATTTTGCAGGGAGATCCCCATCCCATCTGCGGTGCCAGAACACATGCTGGGAACATTTTAACTGGAACTGGCACGTAGACCTTGAAGAAGCTGCTAATTCCCACTGCATATAAGCAGCTACAGCCGCTCTGTGTCATGGTCGTGTGAAACAGAGAGACAACCTTATTCCCTAGAGGGTGTTATTATCCCCCCAATATTATTATTCTCCAAATTCTATAATATTCCAGATATTATTATTCCTCCAAAGCCTTGTCAGCATGAGACTGCTTGTAATCCCGTCCCCACCGCACGGCAGCCAAAGATAGAGCCACCCTGTGAGGCATTTGGCTCATCTCTCGCTGACTCGAGCCCTGATGGATCCAAAGGGGCTTTAAACACCCTCTGCTCCCCGCAGCACCACCCAGCCACACGTGCACACCACCGCCTGCTTCCTGGGGCTAGAACAAAGGGGCACAGCAGCAGAGATGCATGTGACGGGCATCAAAGCCCCCAGTCACAGCGTTGGGTTAATCCTGCTGCGCCTGGTGAATGGGAAAGCCCAGGATGCTGCCCGTTCCGGTCACTTGCGGCCTTTGATCATGAAGCTGATGCAGATTGTATAAAAAGGCAGCAATCCTCGCAGGCCCCCCGCTCATCCCCCTTCTCCCAAAGCCAGGCTGCTCGCCCCAGGTTGCGAGAGGCAAAACTTGAGAGTGGATTCACCTCTCCTGCGCATCCAGAGTGATTGCACTGGTGTTTGCGGGGTGGTTTCAGGTTTGGGCTTGTGTAAAAAGAGATCAGCTCCTCATTGAAAACTTCTTGCTCAGGGCAACATTTAATTTTGTTCTCAGTGCTTGCATTGGAATACCTGGATCGCGTTCACACTACCTCTTACACAGTCAAGCAGGAACGATGTTGTTTGACAATGTATCTTAAGCAGCTAATTCAGCAGGAGAAAGGAGACTGGGTTGGGGTAGGGAAAATCAAGACTATTTCTAAATTTTCTCCAAGCAAAGGAGGAAAAAAATGACAACTGAGGGCAGAGAGGCAAAGAAAGATTAGGATGTTCATATCCCACCTAAGCACACTGTCCTTCAGTCATTAACAACAAGAAACTGCTTTAACAGCAAAGCCATAAAATCTCATATTTTAAAAAGCAGCCTTTCTTAGAAATATTGACTTTTGCTTATTCAAACTCAACCTATATTCATCCGTTATAAAAGAAAGAAAAAAAATCTGCCATTTCTCCCACTTTATTTTCTTCAGATTCAGTCCAGTGGAAATTCAGCAGCCCAGAATTACTCGAGCATTTTGAAGTCAGGCTGTGGTTCCTGCTACCTGATCCCACTCGTCTGGCATCTGGCACAGTCCTGCTTTTGTTTCCTATGACTTCAGCATCAGGCTTTACTGATGTGTGGCCATATTTTGTTCAGCCCTGCGGGTCAAGTGAATTCCACGTCTGTATTGGTTCCCAAGGGGCCGAGAAGGCGGTCGGGTATAAGCTCTCACATAACCTCTTCTTCTGCAGCCAACTTTCCAAACGGCTCTTATTGCTCTTCATGTTCACTGAGGGGCTTTTATTTAACTTGGCAACTGCTGTCACTTTTCATGTCCATTTCCGCTCCTTCCTTTTGATGTGTAAATTATCCATGGATGTTGGCAAACAGGACAATTTGGGTATTGCTGAGGGCCCCCAGCCTGACTTCCCCCCCCAACCTTCTACAATCATACAGGCCTCATTGAGTGTCTTTCTTCCACCTCCCACTTTTAATTTGTTCAAGTAGCCTGAGCATATATGGTCAGTAATTTGTCATAAATGGTAAATGGTCATGTATAATAGGACACTGCAGCTTTCTGTACCCTGGTTCCTTTCTGAGTTAACGCATGTGCAGATTGGCTGCAGTGCCAGAGAGGTCCTCATCCAGCAAAGAGTTTCAGTATATGTGCGTCAGGAAAGAGCAGAGCTCTATGCTGAGGAGGGACCGAACTCCCCAGCTACCTTCTGAAGCTAAGAGAAGGCTGAGACACAACATATTTCCTGACCCCTGGGCTTTGTATCCACTGGCGCAGCAGTCCTGCAGGCTCATACTGTCCACCCAGCATCTGGAATGAGCCAGGTTCAAGGTGTGGGTGAGTCCATAGCCCACGCAAGCAGACCGGGCCTAACCCAGCCAAACCACACAGGCAGGAGCTAGGCCCTCACAGTGATACCAACACAAAGTAGAGGTTGCCTTCCTCAGCACAAGAAAAGGTGTTTTCAAGAAGGATAATGGTCTTCAAATGAGGTCAAATCTATGCTCGCCTTAGTTGAGCTTCTACTGCCTTGCCATATCAAATGCCTTTGTGCTGTAACTCTTGGGACAGACACAGTGTGTGTGACAGCACCCGAGCAAGAAGATCCCATAACATTAGATCTCTGTTTTAAGTCTTGATGGCACAGGTCCTTCCAGCACCACCATCTCCAACTCCTCTACCCATGTACGCTGTACAAAAGCTGTGTCTCTGTGATGGCCCAGCATGTCGTGTCCCAGCCTCTCCTTTCCATTCATTTCCTTTCCATACTCTTGCTGTACCAGAAACTTTAGCATGAGTCAAACCACAGAGAACTACCCCTGAACCATCTGTACCTTATAAAATAAACAAGGCGTAGCCCAGCTCTCACCTCACTCCCCAAACATACTGAAATAAAGTTCAGAGAAGCTGGCCAAAGCAACAGCTACGGCTGGCTGATAGGAGTAGTGTGGGCTAGTCTATACCATAAAGGACCCCAGGAGCCTAAACCAGGTACCACTGAAGGGGTTCTCGTAGAGAACAAAAATTACTCTCCTTGGGGCTGTTGATCAGCAGTGGAAAGGAGAAGGATGCTGAGGCTGGTTAGCTATGGGAGAGAGGGGCTTATTTCCTCTTTGCTTTGCTTGAATGGCTTTCAGGAAAGGGGAACAGCTGTCAGTTGGTTATAGTGGCACATGCTTTTTCTGTATTTGCATTTCAACTCAAGGGCATCGAGAGCAGCTGGAGAGCAGCTATTTTGTCCTGTTTAAATAAATAATGTGTGTGTGGCGGGTTAGTGTTCTCACCATATCCAGCCTTTGCTGTAATATCAGCTGTGGGAGATGCTTATGGCTTGACACTTGCAAAATCCTGGGAGCATGTAAGAGCTTTCTGACTGATTCTCTGAAGGTTGACCAACAGGTCGAAAGAAACCCCTTTCTGCACAGGCTCATGCAGTTAAATATATGCTTTGTGCTTTTCAGAGCAGGGTTAGCTAAGTTATGGGTTGTCCCAGCCATCAAGAGATGGCCCCCATCTCCTTCAATCCTAAGAGATGAGCCACCCCAAAGAGTGGCCAGGCTGAGTCAGGGACTGCAGTGTCCAACAAAACATCTCTGGGTGTGGGAGATGGTGAGGCAGTATCATTAAATACAACATCCCACCTAAGTGTGGGAATAAACTGAGTGCAAGGTACTATCATTTGAATAGATTCACACAAAACACACTCTCAAGCCCTTTAGTTGTTCTAGGCTAAAGCAATGGCACCAATCATGTTTTCCTGGGACTGTTAACACCTGAAAAGCCAGGAGTTCATCTCAGTCACTTTGAAGCAGTAAAACCTTGAAGATATAATGTGGTTTAAACACATGGAAATTCCTCCAGGCCTTAATTAATTTAGTATTCTTCCACAGAAAGACTGTTGGCATTGTAAATTATTCATAAGATATTATAGACTCACTGATCTCAAATTTCATACAAAATTACAGCAAAGCTTTCAAAATGTGAAGAAAAAAAAAACAGCTCTCAAATTAACCCCTTGCATAATGTGTTTCTAAAATTACATCCATAGGGGGTGGTTTTTGTGCTTTTTTTTTTTTCCTCATATGACTATTGTTATTGCTAATACATATAATTGCCTTTTGTTTAATGAGATACTCTACCAATTTCATATGAAAAACAGCAGCTACTACTACCAAAGCCCAGGAGCTCATTTTATGGAAAACTGAGACATATTCATCACTAGTGCTGAAGTTCATTCACTCTGGGTTTAGTAAACTCAGCCAGTGGACGGAGCATGCCAAAGAGCAGTTGCTGGTCTCAAACTGCATTTCACTTTGCCTGCATAATTCTCTTGATCAAACCACATCATGCTACAAAATAAATAAATAAACAGAGCATAGCATAATGATAGCTTTTTCCAAACTAAAATGACACCCAGTTTGGTGCTCTCTTACAGTACAATTTTGCAAATATTCCTTTCCTGAAGCACCAAGAATATAAACAAAACACTGAATCATTGCTTTGAATCTTTGCAGAGGGTTCAAAATGCTGGCAAGTTAGTTCCACTGCACACTACAAAATGTTCCAAGAGCTGCATTTGTTTACTGCAAAGCGGTGAAATTTTCAAAATTTCTTCTCTAGAGGAGCACGCTGGGTAATGGGAGCTTCTATTAAGAATTTTCTCACAAAGAATAAATCTAATTTTCAGAAAGAGACAGTTCATATATATGCAGCGACAGTAAAAATTGTTTGAATTCATATTAACGCAGCCAAACAAACCACTTATTGTTAAAAGTACTCTGTGATTTTGTTTAGTTAATAAGATGTTAGAAAGTACTGTGTGCAACCAAAGCCACAATATTATTCAATAGGGAAATCAAGATGCTCAATGCAATTGCTCTGGACTAAGATTAGATAGACCATCATCAAACACTCAATAATCAGTTGTCTAACTACTTGTTGTCACCCACTGAGTAGCTGGGATACAAAATGCACAAACAGAATTGCAAATACATCTCACCTTTTCTCTGTGCCTTAAGGCCTACATAAGACTGGAGTTCAAACTGAGAAATGTTGAAATACAGTGTATCTAGTGAAAACAAGCTTAAAAATTTATTCCCTAGGCAGTGGAACTAGCCTCGTTCCTTACTGATTTGTCTTTAACATCCCCCTTTCACGCACAGCCCTACAAGCCCACCTTCCCCACTGTGTCCCCTTCACCACACGCACAACAAATCCTAGCCCTCCCCATGTTTCCTAACCTTCACGTATCCTCCTTTTCTCCTCCCCACACCTCCAGACAGGTGCCCCCATGTCCCAGCCCCATGCGGTGGCTGACCTGGAACTAGCCCCACACCAACCCGCTGGCTGGTCAGGGGGTGCTGCTGCCAGCAGGCATCCCAGTCGTTCCCTTAGGGGGATTTCTAGTAGTCTTTCTCCTTGACCTAGCTGTTGATTTGCACAAAATGGGTAGGAATGCAATATCTGAGAGGTGGCTATCCCATGTCAAAGGTGGCTGAGGCCAGCCAGTGGATTCAAAAGTTATTAAGAAATTGAGTGGCAGGCAGAATAAGAACATAAGTCTCATTTGCTTAGGAAACCAGAACAGAAGGGACCAGATTTTTTTTTTCTTTAATCCAGCCACAATGAACTCAAGAAATATCTATTATTCAAGTGTAGGGTCACCCAGAATCGTGAGGTTCCAGGAAAAAAATCATAGCAATTTTATTTATCTTAACTTCACAGCATATTCAGAATTTTGCAATGACATTTTTTAATATATTAAAATATTTTTTAAACTAAGCCTACAATTTTAGCCTAATTAAATATGGTCAGAAGTTAAATGCTACAGAAGCACACCAAATAGCATGCAGTTAGCCAGAAAGACATGAGAAACTGAGTTGCCAACCTGGATAAAGCTTGACATAACTGAACGTTAAGACTCAGTTTTAACATAGTCAGAGAAAGCTATTGACTGCATAAATGCAAACGTGTATTTTGTTCCTGTGTAAGAATTTTGCACAGATCTTTTCTGTCTTTAGGAAAATGAGGATTAGTGATTGGAGATCAGCCTACAATCTGTCAGAGAGATACATAAACCTTACACATGAATTTCAAAAATGAAATAAATGAAATCTTTGTGCAATATTTCTCGCCATAAAGAGTCTTAAGGAAAGAAAGTAATCATGCCAAATGTTTCCTGTGTGCGGTTCAGACACTGCAAGCAGAGTTTCTTGAAAATTTTTGGCTGAAAGAAAGGTCATCAAAATGGTTTGCTGAGCTGAAAAATTTATTAAAAAAAAAAAAAGTCTTGACAAATGTTGACCTAATCCACAGCAGCCTCTTGAGCGAACCTTAAGATTCCTTATAGCTCTGCTGTCTTGGCTAGCTAGGTGTACTAGTCCCAGAGCAGACATACTTGGCAGATATTCTCCAAGATCTGAACTCAGGAGCTTTTAACCCCTCAGCTGCTCACGAACTTAGCAATCCTTCCACCTTTAAACCCAAATCAAATTTTAAAAAGAATCTTCAGCAAACTGGAAATCTTTCTTTTCCAGCCAACTTTCCTGCTTGTATTTGTCTTTGTAAATTGGAACGCCATATCTCTGTCTCCAAGCTTCCTGACCTGGTTAAACTCCCATTTTCTAAATGTGCTGCTCTTAGTAAAAGGAACATCAAATCCCACTTCAGCCTATCCCCTTGGAGGGGAGGCCACCTCTGCCAGACAGCCGTATAAAAAATGGAACGTTTGCCATAGGTCTGCTCCTCAACCCTCTGGACAGCAAAGCACGTATGTGGTTCACACATAGGTGTTCAGCCCTTTTTAGATGCTGCAGGGAATCCTCTTTGGCTGCTAGCTTTGGGCTGCTTTGTCTCCAGACAAACATGGGTACTGTGTAAGTCCTATGTTATCTCTGCAGCCCCTTACAGGACGTCTCAGACACTCTTGCACATCTCACATGGCCTTACATAATGCCTGAGGAACTGGATCTCACCCTGCAGGTCAAAGGGATCTTGTGCAAACAGACGTTCATTCATCTTGCCCACACACCAAAATAACTAGACACAACCTAGCTCTAATCCAAAAGCCACATCATCATATCAACACAACACTGAGCTTACACTAATCAACCCAGACTCACAGTTCATCTCTGCTTGCAAAAGACCGTGTAAACATAACCCTTCCCAGAAAGAAACTTCTTCCAAGAAGCAGAAAGAAAGAAGAAACAGGAGCACGTTCCCACAGTTATTTCTGTTCCTACTGATGTAGTACACAAGCTTCTAAGCTTTCCTTATCACTATGTAGGACATCTCTGTTTTGTTGGATAGGCCTACTGTAGTTCACCATAAGATGCACAGGTGGGGCAATTATTTATTTATAAGATAATTGTGATGTTTAAAGCTGGCAGCAATGTCTTGCCGAGTGACTCACGTCTTTCTGCACCATGACATACCATCCTCCACTTTGTACAGGAATTGCACAATGCTCCCAGTGTGAGCCATCAACGGCTCAAGAATTTTACAGAAAAGGCTAAATGACGTGGGAGAAAAAAATAAAAAATAAAAAAATGAAGTCTTCAGGGAACCAGAAGGAGGAGGGGAAATGACAACAAAGTATCTGTCCACCTGAGACACATACACACAAATCTGGGAAACATCTGCATATTGCATGCGACAGGTTGCATCACTTAACAATGTTTTTCTTCTTAACTGCTCATTTCAAGCTCTTCCACAAAAGAAATCAATTACTAATGACACACAGCCCTACTTTTCTTCCTGAACCTATAATTGCTTCCAATTTTAAGCTAAAATTAGCCATTCATGCTATCCAAATGAGCATGGTTTAGTGCTGATGTACGTAAGAGATGCTTTAGATTGTTGAGCGGAGCTGATCTTTGACAGTTTCTTCTTATAAATAACAGTTTCCTCTTTACACTGAGAACTTTTCAGAGGCGACAGATGTTTGAAAGATGGGACTGAATTAGTTGAATAGCCTGTAAGTCCCCCCAGCCTGAGATTTGCAAACATGAAAGCTCAGAATTCTTACAAAGGCAGCTTGCAAGAAGCATAAATCACATCTGCATAAATGCCTCTCTTTCAGCCTATATCTTTTGCGTGTCACATTGTCAGCATTTAGTGCATAATAACTAATAAACAACAGTAATAGTTTAAAGTGCTGACACAGATAGGCTACGTTGCACAGAAGACAGCACCAGGAATCCATTAAATGAAATAAAAAGTAATAATAACAATAGTATTATCAAAACTTTTTCATTGTTCAACAAGCTAGAACACATATACTTTGTATATGCGCACTGACTGGATATGCAGCTGCATCCAGCCCTTGCTATCAAACTTGGAACAAATTCTACAAGTTCTCTGAAATAAGAGGTTCCAGCTCTGCCAAGGTGTCAGCCACAGGTTGAATAGAGGATGGTGTTTTACCCGTGCTGTGTACTTTCTTAAAACTGTATCATTACAAGTGTGAGATGTTGCAGTCTCCAAAGCTTTGTCTGAGCTCCTGGTACAGCAATTGCTTTAGTGCCTAAGGCTGTACAGCCAGTTTCCTCATGTCCCCCGTTCCACGCTGCAATGACCCCCAGTTTCTGAAGCTGGTCACATCATCAGTATTTAATAGAAAGCCAACCATAGATAAATGCTGCCCAGAGAATAAGTTATGTAACCGAAGTCCTAAGCCACCCTTTGCATTACTGAAGGGATTTGTGTCACCCAAAACAGGCTTCCTCTAAAGCTGGACTCCCTTCACAGCTGGGGCAGAGAGATGGAACACGCATCAGAGATAGGTGTTAAAAAGCAGGACCCAGACCACCATCAGAAGAAATTGTCCCTTCTGTGTATGGAGCTTCGAGAGATTTAACAGAAATCTCTCTGTAGACAGGTGCTCGTGCCAGACAGGGTCACTAACTGTTGGCAGAAAATGCTGTGCTTCTGTGCAAAACTCAGAATCAAGATCTGAATCAGGCCTCCAAGACCAGAGCGCTCACCAAACGGGCTGAAGTTAGATTCACAGTCCCACCCTTGCTGTGATGGTCACCATCACCAGAGTAACCAAATTCCCATGGAGTGCAAGAGAGAACTGAACTGTGTGTCACAAAGATGTTCTGCATGAAAAAGTGATGATTGGCTTGCTTGCTCGTTTTTTGTTCAGTTTTTTGGACCATGAGTTTTCTTCACAGGACCAGGGCCCAAGAAAAGCAGTTTCTAAGAAGGAGACTGTTTAATCATTTTCCTCAAATTCTTTTTGTTTCTGTTTAATAATAATAATAATAATAACTTTTTAGAAGCAGCAAATAAGAGCTGGGTCAAAAAATCCTATCCTCCATCATGAGTTTATGGTCCCATGCTGAACAGAGGATATTGGAGGAGGCAGCTTCTGCTTACTTCTTAACTCAGCAAACAATATAAAGATGAAAGTCATCCTTGTGGGAAAGCATTACGTTGACATTTCATTCTTTTCTTTTTTCTTTTTTTTTTTTTTAAATCTTTTGTACCTTGCTCCACGTTGAAGGAAACAAGCATGTTCCAGCAGTACTTCAAATGACATGATGCGCAGTTGTCATGCACGTAATCTGTTCTCTCAGCAGGCAGAGCGGGGAGTCTTTAAGTGATAGACATTTTGTTTTTATTTACACAAACATATGCAAGTACATGCGTATGCTTGAGGAGACAAAACCAAAGAAACGTGCTTGGCGCTTGGAGAGCTTCACAGTGGTGCCTTTGTTTGGGGGGAAAAGAGAGGGACTCAAACCACAACCTCACAGCATCCCCCACATCTTCTCTGTTCTCCACTCCTTCTCAACGTAGATAGGATTGTGGAAGGGAGCACACAATCTTCTCCATCTGAAGGGCCACCCAGTAGGTTTTTTCACCTGTTAAATCCCTCCAGAGTCATTACAACAGGGACTACCCAGCACACAAGTTAATATTCCAGCACTACTAAGAGACAAATTCACCCCCTGACAATTTGGTTCTCGAAATTCTGTTTTCAACGTGATTTATATCAGTAAACAAAGCAGCCAGTTCCAACCACAGTTATTACATAAACTTCACACTCTGATTAGCTATTCCGTATGGAAAATTCATGCACCAGTCCCAAACTAAATGCACGTTCTCTGTTCAAGACATTTTCTGCACTCCGTGCTTCTTAAAGAAAATGGCTTCAGATTAGTAAAAATTGCAATGGCTGTTTTATTATGCTCTCTCTCAGCAACCCAGTATGTGCTTTGCAAAAGTCTCCCACAAGAAATAAGATAAATAGCACCATCCCACTGCTTCCTAAGGTAGCAGGCAAAAACAAATTACCTAGCTAACACACAAAGTATACTACCAAAAAAAAGTATGTGTTATTAGCTCTAAATTTATACACCAATTAAGTTGTCTGTCTCTTTGAAATCAGATATATTACCTAACTACTTTCAGGCTTGTGAATAGCAGCTGTGAACATTAAAAAGCAGGGGTACTAGGACAGCTTTCATTTTTCACACTGTCATTTCAGGAACAATGTTTTAAAGGTAATAACAGTCCACAGGCTTCAGGTGACTGGTGCAAGTCCAGTCCCACCCTAGCATCAGTCACCACCTCTTTGCAAACATTCATCCAGTTAATAGTCCCTCGAGTTACAAAGTAAAGCATTAAATGAATGCCCTGTATAGAGTGACCCGAGAGAGGCTGCTGTAACCAAACCCAAAGGAGAAGGCCTTAAATAACCACCTCTAATTCACTCCATCCTTCTTGTGTGACCTCAGCCATTGAGACCGCACCTTCTCCATGCTGAAACATCTCTTAATAAACCCCATTTGTTCTGATGGCTTTTATGAATTTTGCTGATTTAGACAGAAAATTCCTTCTGGTTGTTCCTTTTTTTCTGGCTCAGCTAACAGGATATGTGTTTCTTCAAGCAGGAATTGTCCCTTATTCCATAACTAGAAATAACAAAGCATTACTGAGTACTCCCACTAAGAAATAATAATTCAATGCATAACGGAAAGGCATTCATCACAGAAATTCTGATGCCTTTCTTGACCAATTCCGTCTGTATTACAGTGAGATTACAGCATTGAATAAGCTGCAGAAGCAGGAGAGCAACCTTCCAGACACAGTAAGCTGGGTGGATATTGCAAATAAAATAATATAAACACCCTCTTGGAAATAACAATTTAACAGCAGACATACAAAAAACAAACAATGAAAAAAATCCTCCTGCATATCCTATTATGGCATCATGCTTCAGCAGATTTTGCCAGTTGTATTCATAATGTCAGAGAATGACGTATTTGGAGATTCCTAGTAGAGTAAGAACTAATTGCAGGTTTCAAGGACACATAAAAGGAATTAAAAGGTAGTTTATTTGTTTAGGTTAGAAGGGTCCCACTAGCTTACTCTCTATTAGAGCACTCATTCCACAAAATGAAATAAATTGCAACTCTCGTTGAGGTCATCTTATAGTTTCTTCTCTTTCAGATATTTTCTAGCTGCTAATCTACGTAGAGACTCAGACAGAAAGGCAGTGTGCGATCATGTAATTAAAGATCATATCTGCAAGCAGATGCCTGAAAGTCAAATTAAGTCTGAACAGGCCACTATTCCTGTCACTGAACACACAAGTTTTAGTATGATTTCATAAAGTTGTAAAGTGGCTTGGGTTGGAAGAGACCTTTAAGATCATCTAGTTCCAACCCCCTGCCACAGGCAGGGATGTCACCCACCAGACCAGGATGCCCAGGGCCCCATCCAACCTGGTCTTGAGCACCTACAGGGATGGGGCATCCACGGCCTTTCTGGGCAGCCTGTGCCAGTGCCTCACCACTCTCAAAGTGAAGAATTTGCTCCTAACCTCTAATTTAAATCTTTCCTCTTTTAGTTTAAAACGATTCCCCCTTGTCCTCTCACTATCTGCCCGAGCAAAGAGTTGTTCTCCATCTTTTTTATAAACTCCTGTTAAGCACTGGAAAGCCACAATGAGGTCTCCCTGGAACCTTCTGTTCTCCACGTTGAACATCCCCAGCTCTCTCAGCCTGTGTCCATAGGAGACGTGCTCCAGCCCTCTGACCATCTTCGTGTCATCCTCTGTACCCACTCTAACAGATCTACATCGTCCTTGTGCTGGGGGCCCCAGGCCTGGATGCAGGACTCCAGGTGGGGACTCAGAGGGGACAGACGCAGTACTCAAGTGGGACAGAGCAGGGGGGGAACAATCAAGTTATACTGGCCATGTCTGGCCACGTTCATGCAGCCCAGTTACAGATTTCCAGCTCAGATTTCCAGGAGTTTCACCTTCTGCAAGACTGGAGAGATCACCCAAATCCTTTGGACAGAATAGCAGAATTCAGAATTCAAATACTCACCACCACCACCCCCAAAACAAACAAGCAAACAAACAAAAAAAAGATCCCATATAAATGATTAATAAACTTGCCAGTCAAAATCCTGCTGTATGTGCAATCAATGTCTGGGCATCTATTTTCAGGATCTAGGTTTACCTGCAGAGCAAGGTTTAGCACTTCAAGACTACTTAAATAATTACAAAATCAAAGATATCTTCCCAGAAAAAAAAAAAAAAAAAAGGCAAGAAATGTTAACCCCTTACACTCATGAATCTGAATCTTTCACTTATTTCCAGATTTCTGTAAAAAGACACAAAAAAAGTATGAAAATCTAGGGTATCAGGTTGTAGCTCCCATTCTGTATAAGACTGCACTGTATAATTGCACAGCAAATGGACATACGTATCAGGAAACAAAGCAGAAACAGGAATTAACATACTTGTATTCCTACAGTTTCATACTGGTACTGGTACACAGCCTCACCCGGTTTGCACAGCAGAAAAAGTAGCAGAGCGATACAGAATGTTCTGCTCATAAAACAGATCCTCCTCCTCATTTAGAGATTAGCAAATTTTCACTACTTACCCGCCATGTTCACACTTTGCATAATTAACCTATTTCATTAAAAGAAGGAGTGTTTTTCTTATGAGAGATAGGAACCCAGGTGCTGTGCATTACAAAGCTTTCCTCGGAAAATCCTATTTTTAAATACTGCTCAGGTGCATTTTCTAGACTAAAAACAGTAATATCACTGATTGAGACAAAATGACAAGGTGGGAAGAGGAGTGAAAATACTAAGAATCAAGGACATCACAAAAATGAATAATGTTTAATCCGCCTTAATGCTGCCAGGAAAATTAAGTTTAAGCTGCACACTTAATTAGTCTGCTAATGCTGTTTGATGGGCCCCCTCGTAATGCCGAGACCACTGGGATCTTCTGCGTGTCCCCAAGAAACCTGAGATTTTTCATTATGTCTGCATCTATAGCAGATACGACTTAGTTATCTCTTCTCTTGGGCTTCGAGTCTACCAGTGTTTACACATAATTCATGTCTCTTTTGCTTATGCATTCGCAGGAAGATGGCGCGTGCTGCTCACAAAGAGTTTTCGTACTGCTACAGCTGTGGATGTGAAAATCTCACCTACTGCACAGAGCGAGTCAAGTGTCTTTAGGCTCTAAAACGCTGAATGCGTGTGTCAGGTGTAGAGGTGCCTGCTAGCAGAATTGTGTATCACTGCAGTCTTAAAAATAATGTTGTAGGAAAGTGGCCCCTGAGCAAGATGCACGAAACACAGCTCAGGGGGTTATCAGCCTTTGTGTTAAGAACAGTAGAAAATCATTCCCCTTATAGCGTTGGATTAAAACCTCTAAAGAGTAGGAAGATATAAAGACCTCAAAGTTGCTCTGTTTCATTGATTAGCTTAAAGAATTTGTTTGTTAGAGATTGGATAAGGTCAGGAAGTCCAAAGGCTCCTTAAGTCTCTTTTTGGTTAATGGATTTTGAACAGCACCGCAGCACTTTAACCTTTCATCCCAGAGCTGGAGGCCAAAAGAAGCTCTCCAGTTTTAATTACTGAAGGTCAGATTTACTCCTAGCAACAGGATCCACAAACCAGCAGGTCAAATGCCATGTTTCGGATTAAAAAAAAAAAAAATCTTAAATGAACATACAATACCAATCTGATCCTTCTGGGCATGTTGGACACTGGCTCCAGGGACATTAATTAGTGCTATAAGGAAACACTCAGGGATATTCAGCCAGACCTGACTGCAGCACCATCTCTCTGTCAAATGCAAACCAGCTACTGGTAGTAACAGGCTTATGCTCCATCCTCACGGTACTGTTTAGCCCCCACTCCGATTCTAGTCTGATCTCCGAGAAAATGTTTTAATACAGTATAACAAAACCTGACAGCCTATATTTCAAGCTGAGTCAAGGAAGACAGTTGGGGATTACATACATATTGAGCCGAGTTAGTCAGATTTTTCCTCCTCCTTTTTTGACTGATAATGGTGGCTTTTGGATATCAGTTTGGTGGCAATTTTTTTTTCTCCAAAAGAGGGATACCTAAGAATTTAGGAGAGATACTTGATAGAAACAGTGCTTTTCCTTAAATTATGCAAAGACACACTTGCATATGCATGCATTAAAGTTATATGTAAATATGCATCTGTGACCAGGATCATCAATACAGACAAGGTTATTTTTATCAACTGCCCTGTACACCTTCAGCATTTCCATATGTGATCTGCAGCACCTATTTGTGACTTCTGCAACACCTTTTGCTCTTTGATACATCACATAAATACTCTTTGTATCCAGTAGTGGGAAATACTTCAGTACATGCGTTCTTGATTTATATGTTTAATTAGCAACTTTTATGCTTTATACTGAAATACCTTGAGAACAGTTTGACTTGTCTGAGCATAAACAGCAAAATTAGAATTCCAAACAGATCTCCCCTGTATCTTCATGCGATTGCCCATGATTTCTTCAGCAACCTACAAGCAGAGCATTGCAAGGCACACAACAAAGAACTGGCATCACAGCCCCTGTTCTTACCTTTCAATTCATCTAGATACTTCAGCATGTGCCAAATAATATGCAGAAAAGGAGTTTCTCTGAAGGTGACAAGGAAAAATGTGTAAAAACTGTGATAGGGCAGGACCTGACCACAGCTCCTGTAGTCTTTCACAGATGGCACTGCCTTGAACCCCACAAATGTAACATATTAACATGCAAACCATTCACTGATTTTAATGGTGTCAAGTAACAAACACAGGTCTTGGAGATGAGTGTTCAGCAAGTGAAATAACAGCACATAGCACTTTTGGAATGACGCAAAACCTGAGGTTAATAAAACATTATCTTTACCTTACAGTTAAAGAAATCAAGGCACAAATTTGGAGTGATCTTCATCATTAATGGGAAAGCCAGGGATACAATTACTATTCTTGTGACTGTTCATCCCCTCTCTTGCCCATTACTTTATCAGAGGGTTCACAAAAACAATAGCTCCCAGCCAAGTTTGAAGGCATAAAGGAGGAACAAGAGGATTCTGTGTTTAAATCTCCAGAATTAGGGCTTAGAGCAGCAAAATTGAGATTTTAGCTCTGCTACAAGCTCACTGAAAGATACTGAATGGTTCATTTAGTCCTATCATATTCGAGGTCACCAGCTGTAAAACAAGATTAAATATGTTTTATTTCTTGCAAATGCAGAGCATCTTTCTGTCTCCTCAGTAGAGGAGACATACGTATTCAGTTTGGCAAAAATACTTTTTGCTTAAAAGATACTGCTCAAAAAAAATATTCGGCCTGCCCTAAACAGGACAGGAACTTTCTCATTATGTAATTTTATCAAAGTGTGGAAAGGTCTTGGTCTTTTCTGAGGCATCTGCACAATACTGTAGCACAAACAAATTGTAATCCTGGTACAGTACAGAATAATCTCATTCAGAGCATCAGTGGAATAGGCTCATTACCTTAAGACACAAAGCATTACTTCTAAACACAATCTCATGCTTAGACACAGTAATAAGTTAGAAATGGCTGTGGCCAGAAATTCAGAAGAAAGCACATCCCAAAAACTATTTACACTCTGAGCAATGTGACCAAGACATTAAAGAAAAGGCTCAAGGTAGGCACAGGAATAAGGATAATGCTCCAGAAATCCTCCAACTATGACAACAGGATTTCCACCTGCTTTATTTCACCAAATACATCAACAACAACTGCACCCCTGGGTATTTTTGCCCAGAGAAGGGAGTGCCAGCACCTTTAACAACATGCATTCTGGAAGGACTGAGGACTTTGGGAACAGATGAAGATGGAGGGAATAGAAAAATGTAAAACTGTTTGATAATTTTCCTACATTCATCTTGTAGTCCTCCCCACATCGCTTTAACATAGGAAACCGAGCATAAAATAAATTTAGCACAAAGATGTCCCGACCAGCTCTGGCTCTGTCCCCATCACACACTGACATGGTGCCTCTTCCCAGAGCCTCTGTGCTGATGCTGTAGCAGAGGAGAATCCCTTTGCCTCTGAAGAAGGACAAAGGGCATGAACTGCACCAGCATCACAGTAGCAACAAGCACTGGGGAAGAGGAAAATCCAGATCTGAACTCCCCTCAAAGAGCCAGGACTCTGAGTCCAGCATAATCCATGGTTTTACCAGATAACTTTGATAAGGTAGCTAATTATTGGATGAGTAACCCCTTGCTAGCCCTAAAATCAATTACCCCTCCTTCTACATTGATTTAAACTACCTGATGCTATTTTCTCACGATCCTGGCTGTCAGCAGCCCTGTTAGATGCTCTTTCTGTGAGCAGACTATTCTCCCCCGGCTTTTGCAAGTGCAACTCATCTGCAGAGGATCAGGCAGTGGGAAGATTTTTTTTCTTCTCCTTTTCTCCCCACATCTTCCACTCATTGAAGTTATTTACTGACACACCAAACTGAAACTATCTTAACTCCATACATTTAACACATTAATGATCTGGAAGCTATAATGTAGCATTTTCTCATTTAAAACATGCACCCTGGTGTGTTATACCCTTTATTTGTAAGTCAACGAATTAATTATTGAGCCAATAAGCCCTGCTTCGTAACAGTGACTGGATCGTGCCCATGGAAACAAAAGTAGACAGCATCTCTTTACTCCTCTAAAGTACTTCTCTGAAAAAACTTTTGAGGTTTCATGTTCTATTATAGTGTTTGCAAAGCTTTCACCCACCAACAGAGCTAGGATATGCAGTGCTTGGACCACAAGCTTTATATCTTTGTATTCTCCCTTTGCATGCTACATTTTGGTAGGATAAGGAAAAAAAAAAAAAAAGAAAAAAAAAAGACCTTTCCAAAGATCAGACCCAGAAATACATACAAAAACAGTAGTAGTTGTGACACAAACACACCAACTGTTGCATGGGTTACCAAACTGCAGACAATATTTTGGGGACATCCAACTCCTGCATATACCTAGCAGGTCTTAAAGCACCAGAACACAGAAAGAGGGGGAGGGAGAGAGAGGCATAAGGAATAGCAATATTTTGCTCACAGCTAACCCAGAAAAGCACTGTCAGAGCCAGGAGTAAGGTCTCTCCCAGTCTCTACAGTGTTAACTGTGACCCCCACAGACGTGAACTTGCTGCAAGTCAGGCTTGGTGACTAAAACTAATCCTACCCATGGCTCTGATTTTGAGGATTTTGAAACAAGGAAAAAGAAAGATTGAAGCATAACCCTGCTACTATACACTGTCTATCCTTAAATCACCTTTAAACAACTTTTACATATCCCAAACTTGTAGAATTGTCCCTTCAGTGTTAGATATCACAAAGCTGAAGCTGAGGGGCATGTTGATGCAAACAAAAGGCTGAGAAGTAGGCGTGTGTCTGGATTGCCTTAATTTTGTGGTTTTATGTCAAATGCTGAATCCTACTCTAAATGCTCTTGCATATTTAATTTCCCTTGTTCTTTTCAAACACTAACAAATGTGACTGCTTGCAGTGCCAAGACGCTGCAAATTAAAACAATATCCACAGTCAAAATGTGATATTGAACTATTGCTAGAGCACAGCCCTGCTCATACAAGACACTCCAGCAAGCACGTTCCTCTCGCAGTGTAGTCCCATCTCATGGTACATTATGAATTATTCCAACATGATAGTCTTACAACGCAAAGTCCATTGAAATCGTGGCATAGTCCAAACTTCCTATTCATTGCAATGGGAGTTTTTCTAGTAAAAATAATTAGACCTGCAGGGAACTGTTCCAGAGTCTTGCCAACACCAGTGAACAAAACCCTCAAAACTTACCAGTTTTAGCTCAGAAGTTCACTGACGTTCTCCCAGTAGGATCACTCTTCATCATGAAAGCTGAATGTAACATTGATATTTTGTGTGATGAAGACCAAGGCCTAATGAAAGGCATTTAAATCTGTGCCAGTGAAGGGGAAATTCAGACTTCTGAAAAGCTAAGAGATGTCAGAGCAGCTGGAAATATTCAGTATGATCCTCCAGCTGAATACAACTGTGCTGGCAGGCAGGAAGAAAAGGCAGGAAGAAAGCAGGGCTTGCTCTTACACACCATCCCATCAACTACCCTCTTAAGGGCTTCCCCCTGCCAAAAAAAATAGGAGAGGAGACAGGAGGGAGAGATCAAGAGCACCACATGAGAGAAACAAGCCTAAAGCAAAGTCTCTGCATTAGCCATAGTCCAACACAAATGAAATACAGAAGGTTTTGCTACAGCAGGACATATAGCTGGTGTCCTTCACCAATCTTTGTAACAAAAGGACTAAATTATTCAGCTAACTTCTGCATATAGAAGTAGGAAGAATAGGGATACATGATACACACTACACATGAGGAGAGTGGTTATGCTGGCCCAGAGACTCCATATAGCAAACGCACTTAGTTAAATCAAGAAGATATAGCCACTAGAGATGGGAAAGGGTTCTTGTTTTGTGTCTGTGTTAGCACAGCTGACTTCAGAACTGGTTAAGAAATGAAGATCAGTCAGGATGAAGAACCAGTTTTACAAGAGAAGACAAACGAGACTGGGCTTGTTTAGACTAGCAAAATAGCTGGTGAAAGGGGGAAGACTCTTCTCTACAAATCTATCCTGAGGATAAACACCAGAAGACAAAAGAACTACTTAAGTTAATGGCCAACGCTGGCACAAGAACAAATGAATATAAATTGGCCATGAATACATTTAGGTTGGAAATTAAAAGAGGGTTTCTAACCACCACAGCAATTAGGGTTTGAAAGAGCCCGCCAGTGGGAACACCAGAATAAAATAAATCCAACTGCTGTTAAGCTCAGACTCACTACCTTTATGAAGAGCATAGAGTGTGGTGCCTCTAACAGCCTGGGAGTTGGGAACATTAATTCCATGGACTTCTCCACAAAGTTACTTCTCAAAGCAGAACACCTTGGTCTATGGTTTTTCACAGTCTTAACAGTAGGTCCTTCACATCCAACCTGCCCACAGGCCCTGAGTTATTCCTTTAGAATTTCCTCCAGAATATGATCCCTGGTGGGGGCCTTGATCCACAAAGGCATTTAAGGTACCAGATTCCCACTAACCGCAGTAAGACGTATGCACCCTGAATGCCTTTGCAAGGCTGGCACTTGTACAAGGAAGGGGAATTTCACCCACTGTCCTTATCCATTTGTCTCATGTAATGCAGTAGCATTACAAGTGCAGTCATTATCACCCATCAGGGCCTCTGAGCTTCTCACTGGAGCATGAGAAACTGCCAAAGGCCAGAGAGAGACCAGACCGATTTTCTACATGATAGAGCGTACTGCCTATCTGGCAGTTCCCAGCTTCTAACATCAGAAAAACAACGGGTTATAGATAGGTATCTCCATAATTGTATAGTACCTCACTGAAAGTAGTGAGGGAGTAGTACTCCCAGTAATACTGGGAGAAACTTTTTTCTCCCTGAGGTTGATGGTAGCTTTGCCATTGACTGCAGTAAGACTGGGACTGAGCGTGGCTGTCTCATGCTGAGTTGAGCAGCCCAGGAACAGAGAAGTGACAGGTTGTAATTCGATTAAACGCACTGGTATGAGCTGAACAGAAGCCAGCATAACCAGAACAGAACTAATAGGAAGGAACAGCTGGTGGCTACTGCTCCTGCTAGAAGAGTACTCTACCGAGTCAAAGACCATCCTAGGACCAGGACAGATGATTACTTATCCTCTGGCAGATGTATCCAGGATTAGGCAACAGGTTGTGAATCCCTGAGTATCCAGACACAAGGCAGGAGACTGTGTGCAGGAATTACTGAGAGAAGATCATCACGCAAGCAGTCAGAATATAAAATCATGTGGCTCTAACTGGCCTGTTCATTCCATGGAACAAAATGTTTGCCTATATGTTTTTTTTTTAAAGTTTCTTTCAATTTTAAATGGCTTCACAGCCATATAGATAATATATTCCTAATTGAAAACCATTTAAATCTCTCTCCTCCAGTGATATGCGGAACAATTACCACAGCAAATGCATCTGTAGATTTTGTTTTCTTATTATCAGTGGTTGAGTGGATTTGTATTGTTTACTTGGAATTTAAAATGCTGTTTTTCAGTATACTATGGGAGACCACAGATTGCAGGTTAACCTGTCTTGTTTAAAATAAATTGAAAGTCTGAATTTCACCCAATCAATCCCTAATTAGTTAAGCAAGACAGATGGGTCAACCCAGCCTTTCCTGCCAAGAGAATGGAGGGATATCATTAACTCTGATAGCCTGGGAGGAGGAAACCACGTAAGCATGGAGCATACCTCAACCAACGTCATGAGGCTTTGAATATCAGAAGGGCCCGTGTAGTCAGACCCCCTTTCTTTCTACCAGAAAAGATGAAAAGTTAAAGAAACACCAATGAGTCTTGATCAGAGAGCTGTAGGAAGCCAGAAGGCTAAGCTTCACTTATCAGAAATCCTTAGGTTGACTTTTTACTAGCTTACTCTTGACAGTGAAACCAGATTCAAATGTCACTATCCCTCACCTGTGTAGGAGGTGAAGTTAAGAAAGCCAGGATTGTTTAGTCCAGACAAGAGAAGGTTGAGGAGGATCTTATCAGTGTGTAGAAATATCTTACAGAGAGAAATAAAGATAATGGAGCCAGATAAATCTTAGTGTTGCCCAGTGAAAGGACAACAAGTAATGGGCAAAACATTATGTACAGGAAACTATACATAAACGTAAGGAAAAAATTAATTGCAAGGGTATTCAAATACTAGAACTGGTTGCTCAGTGAGGTTGTGGACTCTCCATTCCTGGAGTTATTCAAACATGACTGGACATGACCATTCTATGATTCTATGATTTTTGACTCATACTAGGTCATCCATCTATTTTCTACTGTTTTCAAAAAAGACAGTACCTTCAACACAACTGAGGGGGGTCTATAAAACCTATGTGACAAAAGCAGAAGGCAGGAACAATAGGCCAGTAATGAGACTGGGTAAGTGAGGAGAGCCTCTTCACACAGCTTTGTCAGACTGGAAAAGGCCTCATGGGAAGATCATTCTTATTTCTACATCTTCCAAGGCATTGAGGTGCTGTAATCATCTCACTGCAATGTCAAAAGTACACAAACAGGTTTGATACTCCACTTCTACTTGATTTCAGTGTAGAAACAACAGTACCTTGGTGCCTTACATTATTAGGGCACTTCTGAGACTCTAATTAGGTAATTATCAGCCTCAAAAAGTAGTTAGAAAGCTTGGGCATGGTCCTTCATCTCTCTCTACTTCAATTGTTTCCCTGTAGAATGGGAATTCTGCATTGTCTACCACAGCAGCTTTTGAAGACAAGCCTACCATTTGCTATACAAGCTAACCAGAATGGACATAATGTTGAGGAACTGCTGAAAGCAAAAACTTTTTTTCCTCCTTCCTGAGCAAACACACTGACTGACTTCAATGGCTGATGACTCAGGATAAGTTTATTCATGACTGCAGAAAAAACTTGCCAATGTTTCATATTAAAAGAAACCCATGAGACCTGAATAATTAATAACCTTACCAGTGAAAAATTGGCCCTAATTACCAAAGCAATCCTGAAAAAAAAAAAAGTTAATTGCTTGGCCTATGTTCTTCCCTCAATGGGTAGCTATATTGACAAACCTCATATAGCAAGAGAAATCTGGTGACCATGAAATACACTTGTTACAAATTGATCAATGGCAATTATGAGGTTTTGTTGCATTTCTGAAACAGCTTCAGGATTCAATCTGCCTTAAGGTAATATTATACAGTTTTATTAAGGTGGGGTTTCTCTCTTTTTCTTTTTTTTTTTTCCTTTCTTCAACTGACAAAGATTCACATTTTGCAGGGGGACAGAATTAAATAAATATGATGAAAACTTAAATGGTTTTAACAAAGCAAGTCATTATCAAGCATTGGCAAAAGCATTCAGTTAAATTGCACTCGTGGTTGAAATTAATTTTCTGAAGTAAACTCGGAAAGGGGTAGAAGCCAACAATCAATAATCTCTTAATGAGGTGCAAGAAAAACATGTGTAGACATGACAGGTTTTGATGGCTAATGAGCTTCAGAGGAAGAACATTGTTCAGAGGAAAACTCTGAAAGGCACTGAAAATTGATTAATTGCCAGCCCAAGATATTGCAGGAAAGTATTTTGAAATTCATCAGCCCCCAGACCTCATATCATTTACACCTCCAATGCGACATGTTAACTTTAGGAAACCTTATAGCTGAAGGGTGTTGTTTTTCCTCCTTCTCTCTCCCTGGTAGCTAACTCGTGATCAATCTGCTTGCTGTGATTTTTTGCTTCAGAAGCAAAGTTACCTGATAAAACTTTCCTATATTGTTTACTGGAATGAATAACAAAATGTAAAAGACAGACCACAGGGGGTCCTGTTTCTCTTTTGTGTTAATAGCTGCTTTGCTACATGTAAGACATAACTAGGCTAACAGACATTTTGGTCTTCTGTCACATTCACAAGTGTCAGCAATACAACATAAAAGAGTTCTCATTTACCAAGAAAATGATCAAAAGATCATGACCTATTTTCCTTCAGTTAAACACCTTCAGATGCAGAACTAACCTCTGTTCTACTTCCTGTCAGCAGCTCATCCAAACGGGAACGTGGGAGCTGAGCCTGGGAAACTTGATGCTCCCTTTGCTTTGGTCTTGAGTAAGACTGGTCTTGATGAACCCCAGGTCCATGAGCCCAGCAGAAAAGTCTGATGCAAGAAAGATTTATCTTCTGTAGAGAAGGGCCAGTTTAGGGGATGTTTAAACAAACCGGACAAAAAAAGTCCATGGGATATGATGGGATTCATCCATGAATGCTAGGGGGAGGTGGCCAATGTCACTGCAAGGAGATGGGGAAGGTTCCTCTGGACTGGACAGAAGTAAGTGCTGCTCTTATCTTCAAAAATGACAAGGAAGAGGATCTAGAGAACTACAGGCACATCAGACTCACCCTGATCCCTAGGAAGCTGATGGATCAAGTCATCCTAGAAACCATTTCTAAATACACAAAGGACAAGAAGGTGACTGCAAGTAAGCAGCATGGATTTAAAAAGGGCAAAGCATTCCTGTCCAACCTGATAGTCCTTTACAATGAGATAGCTGGCTTTGTAGGTGAGGCGTGGGCAGTGGATGTTGCTTATTTTAACCTCAGTAAGGCTTTTGACACTGTCTCTCGTAACATCTTCATAGACAAAGCGATGAAGTACAGACTGGACAAATGGACTGTGAGGTGGACAGAAGACTGCCTGAGCTGTTGTTCTCAAAGGGTTGTGATCACTGGCACAAAGTCCAGATGAAGGCCACTAGTGGTGTGCCCCAGGGCTCGGTACTGGTGCTAATATGTAATCTTCAGTAATGCCCTGGGCACTGACACAGAGTACAAGTTTGCAGTGATACCAAACTGGGAAGAGTGTTTGATACATCAGATGGTTTTGTCATTAGGAGGCACATTGATAGGCTGGAGAAAGGAACAAACAGGGATCTCATGAAGGTCAACGAATGGAAATGCAAAGTCCTATATGTGGGGAGGGAAAAGTTCATTTGCCAGTACAAGCTGAGGACCTACCATCTGGAGGGGCATGGGGTTCTGGTGGAAAATAAATTGATCGTGAGTTAACAATATGCCCATGAAACAAGGCCAACAACATAATGCATAGAATTAGGAGGAACATTCCCAGCAGGTCAAAGAAGGTGATTCTTCCCCTTTTCTCAGTGGTGCTCAGTGAAAGGAAAAGAGCCAGTGGGAACAGACTGAAATACAGAAAATTCCATATAAATTTTTTTTTATTTTTTTTTTTTTTACTGTGAGGGTCGTCAAGCACTGGAACAGGTTGCCGAGAGAGGCTGTGGAGTCTCAATCCTTAGAGGCAGTCAAAACCCAACACAGTCCTAAGCAGACCCTGCTTTGAGCAAGGGAGCTGAACTAGACAATCTTGGTTTCTTCCAACATCAACCATCCTGTACTTCTGGGAGACAGACTCACTCACAGGGATGCAAGTGAAAATTAAATCTAAGAACAAATTCTCATTAATATGAAGACACTGCTGGAGAGGACCATGGCTGGAGCTTCACAGCAGGATCTAAAGGGACTGTACAAAAGACCTTCTCACTGTTAGAGCTTCAAATTCTCATCATTACAAGTGTGTGAAACTGGTCGTTATACCAGCTGAGTTAAGGTAGCCCACTTTCTCTCCTGCCTTCTACCACACCACAGCAAAAGATTTTCACTTTCAGATGTAGTAAGGACTATGTCCAATGTCCCCTTTTCCATTTCAGCACAGCCTGCATTTGGATTTTGCTGCCATTAATACTGCCAACATTAATTTTCTACGCAAGAAATGCTTCTTAATTGTATACTCAAAATTTTACATATTCATGAAGTTTATTTAAGGTTTTGCTCAGCAGCTTCTTCCTTGTTTTTTAAAGTAAGTAGCTGGAGATACAAGCCACTGCTCCTGCTCTCATTCTCCACTAAAGATTTCACAGAACAAAAGCAGGGAAGATAATGGCAGTGGACAACTCAGGAATGATTCTGGAAGGCAGGGGAGTGCCACAAACTAAACTTCAGCTGGAACTCAGAAGAGGTCCCTCAGGGGGTAGCCTGGCTGCAGTATCCACTTCTCTCTTAAGGGAAGTGCTATATTAGTGGGTAACACCCAGCAGAACTCTATCCAGCCACTGGAGAGGAAACAAGGCCTATAAACCAGACAATCCTTCTGTCCAGTTTTGTTTTCCTAACCTGAGGTGTGGCATCCTTAGCCAGAATCAGGAGACAAGGAAATGGCCTATTTGTTTTCCCATGTGTAGAACATAATATATTTCTGCACAGAATGTACAAGAAATATCTTTTCTACAATCAATAAACATACCTCATTAAGGACTAAAACACTCAAAAACCTTGAGGCTCCACCAGCCTTTTTTTTTTTTTTTTTTTTAATTCTACAAAGGAATCATTCAATTAAGAAGACATATGAGAAGTGAAGCAAAGGACAGACCTGCACCAGCTCCTGAGCAAAACATGTAAGGCTGTCCAGTTTTAACTTCTGGCCTAGTGATAAGCGTGTTTGGCTGGAATATGGGAAGTCAGGGTTCAAATTAACCCTCCTTTCCCAGAGGCTGAGCTTCTTCTCAAGTCTCTTACTGAAGCTGTTCAAAGCTGTTCCATATCAGATACAGAAATACAGCAACACAGCTTGCAACTCATATTGTCTTCATCTAAATGTGCAGACATGCAGCAGGGCCATCTGTCCACGGAACAGGTCAGACCACAAGAAAGAACAGTTTCGTTGGCCCAGCTGGAAGCAGGCAAACCTCACATACTCTCGCTTGTCCTCAGGGCCATGACAGAAGAAGAGAGGGCAACGCTGGAATTCAGCCAAAGCCTCACATAAAGAAACTGCTACTCAGTTTATCAAGCAGTCTTGTCTATAAAAGTGGTTATAGGCCTATGAGTGTCCTAACCAAAATCTTCAGAATGGCTCGCTATGACAATGTAATTATTCCCATGCAAAAGAGAAGAGCTCTAAGAGAAAGTGCCAAGTATCCCGTCTTAGAAGAACCCCCAACCTAGCTAATTCTGTCTCCCTGTCCCTCAGGCAGAGGGATGATTTGAATCATATCTCAGTCCCAGGCCCTAAGACAGTTATCTAAACAGGGAGCTGGGTGGGGGGCAGAAGGGAATGGCATATCTTCTGATGGCTGCTTTGTGAGAACAGAACCTTTCCCCAACTCCAGGAGAGAGTTCATGACAGCAAGCCCCAGCCGGGGAAGCGTCACTGAAATTTAGGAACAACCACGCAGAGTCCTTCCGCTCATCAAGCCTTCAGAGCTTGATTCAAGGCTCACCAGGTCAATATAGAGTCACACGGATTCCAGTGAGCTAATTAAGTTCTGAGTACCCATAAGCTTTACTGTGACCTAATCCCCATTAGAGCTGTAATTGTATAAATTGATTTATCATTTGATACTGAAATTGGTTACTCTCCAAGCAATAAACTCTTTCTGACAATTTTCTTTTTCTTTCTTTTTTTTTTCCTTTGGATCGAAAAATCCACAAAAATCAAGCTTTGTGACAAAATTCTACCAATTTTTTTTTCTGGGGAAAGCTATTTCAATGGCATTTTGACTGTCAAAACATGTCAGAATGAAAGTTTCGCATTTTTTTCTTTTACTTAGAAAGCACTGTGAAGTTAAAATAAAAATTAAAATAGTCTGATATAAGTATGGAAGAAGGGCATTACTCTTGCTTATCCAGTTTGCCACCCCTCCACCCTCAAATTTACAGCATCTTCACAGAAATTGTAATCTGTCCCCTGACTGCTCTACTCCCAGGAGCTCCCACAGTTCCCCCTGGGTTCCATGTTCTCTTCCCCACCCAATCCCTGGAGGAGCAGAGTCTGCTGAAGTTGCCAAAAACGAGCTTTTGCCAGAAGACCCACATCCTCAAAAGTTGTTCCATAAGCAGCGGAACTGTTGAAACTTTTTTTTTTTTTTTTGATGTGTTGCAGCCATAATCTCCAGCGTCTAACAAGGTACTAGACCTTCCCTTCCAAGGTCTTCCTGTAGCTAGAGCGTTATTGTAGTCTGTGCCCATGTGGATTCCTTCACATCTGACAAGAGATGGACTCAAACTGCCTGTCCCTCCCCATCCACCCTTGCAAACTACCACCTCTCTGTCAAACCTGGCTGGAACAGACCAGTAGATTTAGAAGTTGTGAGGATGGTGAACAGGCAGACAGGTATATACACACACACAAATATACCCCATTTGCTCACAAGCCTGGTTTCCTAAGGAAACCAGCCTAAAAATAACTATGTTTGGGTTATGAACAGCTACAGTTTTAATATAAGTCTCGTCCCTGCTCCTTGTCAGTATGCATTAGAGAAGTTTTTAATTACACATTTCCACGGCCTGTCTCAAAAGATGATCTGTTATTTCTCCTATGATCTTCTCCTAGCTTCTTGATATTTTTACCACCATGTATTGATACTGTTTTCCTTGTCAGAACAGCCCCAGGAAGACTGCCTGTCTTCTATAGGCATAGACATTCTGCGTGAAACTCCTTTGCAATAAGTATTTTATAAGACATGAATTTTAATAGTTAGAACAGTACATTTTGTTTTCAACCTGCAGCATAGCCCACTTTATATGCAAGTCAGGCGGAAAGCTACAAAAAGTAATTTAGCTGTTAACTGACAATCTATATATGCCAGCAAAAATGCACCGTCACTCAAAACCACTATATTTAGTAGGAATGTAGCATAAGGAGTTAACAGAGGTCTTTTTGCCTCTTCACAGAAACTATTTCTGTAGATTCAGTCTGATGCATGCAGAGTAACACATGCTAAAGGCTTCTGCACAAGTATACCTATGGTCTTAAAAAAAAAAAAAAGGTTCATATGGCAGTATTTGAGATCTGCTGGATTTGATGTATGCTCTTGCCTTTAAAACCACACTCAAAAGTTTGTACTTGCTTTTTCTCCACTGTCTGCTTCTAACTGACCACCATACTCTCCTCTCTTCAGCGTTGTCTTTTGTCTTATATGTGTTTTTTTGAAAGCATGAGCCTCACAAAATTGCCTTTTTTTTTGTCTTTCCTTAAAATAATAGTTCTTCATCTTCACAGAGTCTCCAGAAATCCATTATAAGCTACTTATTTTCAACACATTCTGTAACAGAGCCTCCACTCCCAAGACAGACTTCTGGAAAAATAATAATCCTGTATAATACATCTAAATCCCTCCTGATCAGTGGTATATTCCCAAATCATTTTCTCAATTCAGCCAAGTTTCCATTCAGAGGCACAAAAATTTGGAGGGGGAAAGCTGAGCCGTCCAGGTGGCACAGACAGGATTTCATACCATTCCAGCAGCTCAGGAGCTCCAGCCTCTCCTCACAGTCCCACCGTTGTCTCTGATGGGGAGAGTTCAGGGGAGGGACACAGACAGAAGCAGAAGAAAGAACTGCAGTGTTTGCCAAGCATCAGATCTCCTTACAGCAGAGCAGAGCCCCAAAGATTTCATGAATCATGAGGAAAGGCTCAAACAAATACAGAGCACCAAGAAGGAAAATGGTGCAGTTAGCACCAAAGCACACTGTTTTTGTTTATGTTTGCCAGAGCTTTCAACTGTTTATCAGAATGGCAACAGATGGCACAAGGCAAACGCACACACTTTTTCACAGTTTCCTACAAAACGAACAGATGTCTTCATTACATGCTACATGACCGCGTTTAACAAAATGTGACAAGAAGCAGAGGTAGAGAGAAATGGCATCTCCCTTTCCTAACCTGAATTGTCTCTTTGCACAGATTTCTGTTGTGCCTGAGCATGGTGCTGAATGCACAAGAGGAGGGAATTGAGGGAATTTTTCATCTATACCTGCTCCACCATATCCAGTAAGCATGGAAAACTGGAGCAGGACTTTGAGGTGGTTTCATCTCTAGGAAAACACTGTGACTCTCTGGACTGGCCAAGACGAAGGCAGGAGATGTCACTATCTCTTCTTAGGATTGTTTTCAGGGTATGACTGTACTCACCTGGATGGTGGAGAGCCCCACCAAAAGAAACCTCGTGTTCCTAGTCACCTTTTGGCTCTGCTGAAGATATGTTACTCACAGTCCACCACTGATGGAGCCACAGACAGCCTTTGTATTGGCCAGGCTCTGCCGGAGCCTGAACAAGAGCAGAGTAGCAAGAAGATTCAGCAAACAGGAATGGCCCCTAATGCGTGGGATTTCTCTAGTGATGCAAGTCGGTAGAGACCCACCAACAAAATCTCTCTCATGAAAACCAAGCCTGGGATGGGTTAAATACTGCCTTGCCTTTCTCTGCTCATCTTAGTGACTCAGTATTTTTCTACAGGAGGCAGGATGAGGCCAGTTCCACGCCAGAGAGCTGGGCTTTTCAACCTTCATTTTTGCTAATAGCTGCTGTAGAAATCAGACAGGCTAACAGCAAATAATCCCCTTTATTTTCAAATCTACTAAAGAAGAAACGGAGAGAAGTATTCAGGTTTGGTGGGTAATGGCCACTTGACGTCCATTCATTCAGGTGTTTTGTAATTAGCTACTATTCTTAGCACAGAATGGATCAGAGACAGCTCAGAGCAAATTTACGGTTGAGGGGAATTTTTTACAGCACAGCAACAGACATTTTAATTCCAAATCATACGTTCCATTTTGTTTCTGCTGAAGGGAACAAAGCTAGCCATTTGAGACAACTCCCCCAGTTAGACCACAGACAAAAATTGCTTACATTTCTGTACTTGTGGACTGTGAGAATAGAGATGCAGGGAGAAAGGGTTGTAGCAAAGCACAGCCTTGGACATATTTTTTCCAGCTGGAAGCTCTGAATTGCTTCAATACGGAACCATACTCGAGCCTCTCAAGGAAAACTTCAGACTCTTCGTAACACAGCCAGAATCCATTTCCAAGTCTGCCTGTCACAACACAGCAGGAGGACAAAGCCATGGCAAATGAGACAGAACAGACTTTGCAGGCAGTCCTCTTTTGTCCATAATATACACAGTTACAAAGGAAGAGAGACTTAATGATGTCCCTTACCAGAACATCTCCAAATAGGTCAACACAGGCAAACCTTTCAGATTTTCACATGCTAGTTCTGATAGCACAGGGTTTTGTCGGGCACCAGCTGTGCCAGTGAGACAAAGTCTCTTTCCAGCAGCATCAGCCTCTCCTGCTCCTGAAGGGTACACCTTGGGACTGGCTGTCTCTCTACCACTAGATTCTAAGGGCTGTATAACCCCTGAGAGGGGCTTTATTCAGTCAAGGGTAAGAGCATATAAAACGCAGGCAGACCCCCTTTTTGGAAGGTGTTATCTGCCAGCCCGTGCAACAGAGGCCCAGACTCTTCTCCAGCTGGTACCAACCCACTTCAAAGGCACTGAGCTACCTGCAGATTTGCTCATAAAAACACCGGCTGCCAGTTATTTATCAACACCTATTGGCACTGAAGAGGTCGGTGGTCCTGCACAGACACGACGGCATCCCTGAGCTGTGCGGGGCTCTCCTCGCTCACTCACGGACAGGGCTGGTGTCTGCACACTGCAGTGTCCTGCCACAAAGACCCCAACAGCTTCTAAATCCCTGGACTCTGCAGAACAGCCATCTGCTTATTGTTTCTGCACTTTAACATGTTAGAGGCAAAACTGTCTGCACTTCTCAAAGGGAAAATAGTCTCCCCTGCAGTCTCAAAGAGAGTTTTATGCAGTGCAGTCCTCTTCTACACACCCATGGCTGGCTGTCCTCTTTGGGATTAGGAGCTCAAGACAACAGAGGCAGTCTTGCTGCTAGTAAAATTCTTCCAAGTAAAACGAAATATGTAAAAAATATCTAAAATCAGGAAAACTAACCCAAGTAAATCCTTTGGCTTTCAGATAACTTGTGTTCAATCTAACCAGCTGAGTTTTGTTAGGAAGATGCCAATCAGGTTTCTGTTGCGGAATACCATTTCCAATGCTCAATCCCACATTGATGGGAGGGCACAGGAGCTTTACCACAGATCCTAGCAGTCACAGAGACAGGACCTCTGGTACCACCAAAAGCAGCAGTAAGAACAGAGAGGCTCTGCAGGATGCCTACACTCCCCTGAGGAGAAGAGAAATGTCAGGATGCAGTAGAGCAGGAGTTCCCCCAAGCAGCAAAACAGAAAGTGTTCATTGCATTTTAAGGGAGGAGCGCTCTTGCCATTCTTTTGGCCTTCAAATGACTTTAATGACTGGCTTCTCTCATTGTCTTAGCAGCTCACAGAACTTTCTCCTTTCTTCTCCTCATCTCCACCTCCCATATTTCCATATTTGCTTTGAAGATGTCATCTGCAACTGCTCATAGTGGTGTTGTCCATCTGGAAAACAGTGTGTGCTAAACCCAAAGCTTCTTGCAGAACTACCATTCTCAGCAAACAGCTTCTCACAAGCCTTACGTTCCTCACCAGCTCTCTCGGCCCCTTCCCAGTGGACATGGGCAGCCCCTACAGCGCTAAGCAATCTTGTAGGGCCTAATTAGCAGTGCAAGGCACTCCACAGCAGGGGCTCTCTGAACCAGATGCTGTGATGTCTTGAGTATTTATTTCCTGAAGGAAAGACTAAAAATACAGGCAATGGTGACACAGAACACTTGTCTATGTGATTCTAAAGTCCAAGGCAATATTCTCCCTTATTACACAAAAAGGCTGAAACCTAAACTAATCCTGTGCAATCCTCAAGACTGTTCATAATGCACGCACCACTGTACAGGAAGTTCAGCTATTTCTACACCATGCAAAGACTAAAAGCTAAAAGTAAGACAGGCCTCAGGTATCTAAATTGAGACTAAAATGGCTAAATCCTGTGTGTTTCTAAAGCTGTGATTTGGATGTCCTTTCCACTTAGCCCAGAAGTCATTTGGCACCTCCTTATTCAAGTCAAAACTTCCATTGAAGTCTTTTTCTTGGTGTTAGCTTCTTAAAAGAGGGTCAAATAAGGATATAATCATTGCAATTCTCATGTTTTTCAAGTAAAAGCTACTGATTAAAATATTCACTATGGAAAATATTCACCATGGCATCTTCGTTTCAGATTCTCTACAACCTGAGAGTACACATTCAATTCCTCATTTTACCTTATATGAGTCTCCTTTTCAGTAGGCTTGTGTCTTATCCTGCTGGAGCCATCTGCGTCTTACCCATTTTGCCAGAACTCATGAGAATAATAGGCAGGACCAATCTACAGTCAGCTAGCAAAAAGAGCTGGCAAAAAGAGGCCCTGCCATCCCTGACATCATTCACACCATCTGCAAAAAAGCCATCTGATGCTCAGATTATACCTCTGTATCAGTAGGAACTGGCTTTGTTGTTGTTTTAAAACTATTCAGCTGTATAACTCCACACTCTTATGGCTCTGTTGAAGAAAATGCATGTGAAATGGCTTTTGCTTCACCTGCTGGTAACAGAATATTGCCCAGTACACAGGAAGGTACGGGTCTCTGACATTGACTTCTCATTGGTAGAAAGATCAGAAGGCTAAATACTTTGAATTATTCAGACTATGACACACACTCAGAAGCAAGACCATCACAAGAATCTTCGATGTTTCTCCTCCCAAAATACCACCCTAAATTCAAATTCTGTCATCCCAAAAGAGGCTATGTTGTATAAATTTTCATCAGCCATCAAGAACATGAAGAGAGCATTCACAATTTACTACAAATCAGCTCAAAGATCACTACATAATGAAAAGAGAGACCAAATCAAACAGCAGGTCTTCCATAGACTGAACATTTGCTTACAAACCAGAAAAGGAACTCCTAAGACTATGTTTAACACCATCTGGGGATCCTTCCATACAATATTACCATCAATAATAACAGAAGCCTAGCTACAGATTGTTACGCTCTGTGACAGCTAAATATATCAGACCTAATTAGATAACACAGGAACAAAAATCAAAAATCAGCAAACACAAGGGAATGCTACCACGAGGACCAGGAAGAGGGAGGGGGGAGGGGGAACCTGCAAATTAAGAGTAGGGATGAACCTGGCTTGAAATCACCCATCTAAACACCATAATTGAAATTTAGGAAAGGTCAGCTCTAAATAGGGAGCCTGGTTTGAACTGCACAGCTGGGTTCTCTCAGTGACTCAAACCAGAGCTCAGGCTCCAAACACTCGTGAGAGCTAGGAAGAATGCACTGGGGAATTTACCTCAGCTGGTATATATCAGCCTAGCTCCATTGACTTCAATTAGCATGATGTTAAATCTTCAGCATTGACTTCAATGGGATTACAGTGATTTACATCAGCTGAGGAGCTAACATTTCACTTTTAGGCAGACTCTTCTGTAGCATCTTCATTAGCAGAAATTCTATATAAAGAAAAGAAAAGCAGATATACTCTGTTCTCAAGGCCCCAGTTACCTACTGTAATGGGTATCTCATAAATGCAAGAGATAGACTAGTAGCCAAATATAATTAGCTTCACTTTCCTGCAGTTCAATCTATGGTTACAATTACCCTTTCTTTGCTATAAACATCCAGCTAAGAATTGCTGGAGCTATTCCTTCCACTTCCTGCCTCTCCCCCTTATTTAACAGCTCTAAATGCAGGTTTTCATAAAGGAGCAAGGTTCTTGCCCTTTTCTGCACATGCACAGCTGGCAATTACTGCTAGCAGTCAGCCTTCCCACTTCCTAGCTCTCTCTTCCTGTCTGTTTTCCCTAACTCTGTAAACAGAAGGGTAACTATCGTTTCACTGGATATTACACATGTATCCTAGGTCTGAGTACTCTAAGATGTTTAAGTTCAGTAAACTGTGAAGCATGCAACAAGACACCATGGTCCTCCCACAGGTTGCACTGCCAGATGTTGCTGGAAAATAAAAGTGCTGGTACCTCCTGGATTCTAGCTGAGCTGCCACCCTGCGCCTGTTAAACACTGAAAATATCATCTCAAACTCCCAAATATGGTCCTTTGAGGAATCCACGGAAAGCATCCATACCTCCTACTTCTGGGTGTCCAGTCTGAGTGCCTTGCTTAGGCTGCTTTGTAGTCAATGGAGATGTCAGAGATTATTTAAGACCTAAACTAGGAGTTTACCTCTCTCCATGGAGTATATAACCTGCCTAGGCTCCTAAATGAGGTACCTTTATTAGATGCCTAAAGAGGTCATTAATATTCTCAAAATACCTATATGTCACATTTCCCTCCTGAAACCTTTAATCATATGAATCAGAGAAAGAGTGGAAGTTTGTCTGGTCCAGGGTTCTCTTAAAATGTTAAGACCTTGAGATTTATGCACTTGTGAAACATCAGGTCCCGCTGCTTAGTACCAAAGCTGCATTTTGGGTGGAATTATGTAAACGACTGACAATGCATTTCCTGGTCAAACTGCAGTGGTTTCAGGCTGACTTTAAATGTAAGTGTTTGAATGTCTCAGTGAAATGAGTTATATAAAATATCACTATGTTCAACACAATTCTTACAGCCTGAAATGAAGTATTTCTTTCCAGAGTCATTTTAAATTTAAATTTTGCTACCATTTACCACAAGACATCACTGCAAATCAGAATATTTAAAGATTTAACTTAAAAAATCAAGTCTTAACATTTAATTAAGAAGAGTTCTCTTCTCATTTCTTTTTGATCTGAAAGTGTAAGAGACCAAATCCAGTGCTGATGGACAAGCCAAGCCAGTTTCCTCAAAATTTCCTTTTCAGTAAATAAATTGTTTAAATGAAAAAACATCCAGTTCTGGTATGAGACTCAGTTAAAAGCACACACATAGCAGTACCGAAGCACTGTCCTTAAGTAGTGGACAAACACGGCAGGTTCCCAGCCCTTTAAGGACTACAACTTTGAAGAACAAAGTTCCTCTATGACCCAGACACTCTTCAGGAGAAAGATTGGTTTGTTGCAGAGAATATCAAAAATCCTATTCCATCACTATTTTGAAGCCTTTTTGTATTCTTCAGTGATCTAAGAACAGAAAAGAAAGTCATGTGTAAGCTCTAGAATAAAAATACCTGTTTTACTGGGACTGGTTATAACTCGGCTACAGGAAAGATGCAATAATTTCTCCTTGCACACACACTTTACAAGCTAGGATGCCTCACATTCTCCTGTTTCCTTGTTTCCTCTTCTATCTTCCTACCCTCAAGGGCCTAATACCCAGCCGTGCTTTCTTGGCAAACAACAAGAATCATTCTCTCCATGGAGACAAAGCTCTCCTTTCTGGTAATTAAACAACATTGTCAACTTAATGGAATGTCAAGGACGGATTCAGACTGACTGGGGAAGGAAATCAAAGTGCACACACCGTATAAAAGCTTTGAAAAGTAGTCATCTATAGGATAAAAGTCATATTCCCTTGGAAGAAGTTTATTCTTTCCTTGTGTGTATTGTACAGCAGTTTCATTTCACAGTATGGGGGTTAAGATTCTTGCTTCCCCACATTTGGTCGTCATCTCCTATACAGTTACTAAGCCCAAGAAAATGCCTTTTTATGTCATGAATTACTCAGGAAACACTCTAACAAAAGTGTTTTTATAGATAGCTGAATTCACTATTACTAGCAAAATGTCACCGAAATCTCAAAGACGCACTGCCCACTTTGGTTTTTATTGTTTCATAGTTACTATATATTTATGGATTTCCTCTACAAGCCTCCAGTTTTCAGGACTTTTCCTTCTCCCATCTTCCTCCCACAACCTCCCCAGCCTTTCCCTCTGGTGTTGCATCATGCCACTTCCCAGTCGTGGTTTGCAGAACAAACTCCAACTCCGCTGTGTTTCTAAGCCTCAAGATAAAGGAAAAATTGCTGCCACTTCTGCAAAGTTCAGCTTTAGCCATACAATCAAATTCATCTCTTCTGAAGGTGTTTATTTTATACTGAAATGAGATGGGACACTTTGGTCTTCTTTCAAAAGCCAGTCAGCTGCAAAGCACATCAAGTACTAACAGTCAGCAGGTAGCTCAGGAAAAAAGACTGTGAAATTATTGATAACTTTGTCAGAAACCAGGGCGAGAGGAGGCATGGATGATGGCCGGATAGCTCTCACTTTATTGAAAATCCCAAAGGAAAAAGACTGACAGGAGAGGATGGGGAAGTTCTGGTTAGCTGCTCTGAAGTGAGATACTAACCTACAAGAGCAGCTTGAAAATCATGCAGATTGTATGAAGTAACACCCTTCTAGTTCCTCTTCCATGTCTTTTGAGCAACTGCATACAAATCACATTTCCAGCTTGATTTCTCACCTTAAAAAGGTCCAGATTATGCTTTTATTATGCTATTATTAAGGTCCCATCTTTTTCTGGATCTTATATCTCCTCTCTGTTGTCTCCTCCTTCCTTAATTTCTTTGTTTCTTCCTCTTTCTCAGTGGTCTCTCTCCAGATTCAAACATGATGCTCTCCCTGCATCAACCTGTTGCCCTGTGTCCCAGCCAGGGATGCTGAGGACATTTCCCACTGTCATCACCAGAGGTTTCCAACAACTGCATCACAGCCCCGTGGCCGTACCCTTACCCTTCCACCCCTCGTAATAAACCTTAATTACCTGCTGTGCTTACTTTGACAGAAAAACAAAGAATCTCCATCATTAGGCAGGTTTGTTTGTTTTTTTTTTTTTCAAATATCAGCTGCATTTTTACCACCTTACAGAGAGTTTTACCTTTATGTGACAGTTCTTGTTTGCCTGTGTTTTTCCGTATACCACAATGACACAAGAAATTAAGACAAAGTCTGTTTTCTAAGGTCACATACTGAACATTTACCTAGGAGCTGGAGAATGGCAATCCAATGAGTTGCATAAAAGCAGTAACAACAACAATATGATTTTGTAAGCGTCTTAGACATATCTCTGTCAAGTCAATGTTTTAAAAATCTTGATCATAATCAACTTTTTGTGGAAAAAAAAAAAGTCCATTCAAAAATCTTTCCCCTTTATTTAATCTTTGCCTCTGTGTTTCTTACTCAACATTTTCATGGCCATTTTTCTAATACCACATTCACCTCGAGTGACATTAAGCTGATGTAATAGAACCATTTTAATCAGTAACAATCAATTTTATTACTACGAAAACCTTAGGGACAGAACATTAAATACATACCATGTAATTAGTTTTGATAAAACAAGCTTTCATCTTAGCAAATCAAATATAATGAAAAGGAAATTTAATAGCTATAAAAATCTACGGCATAAAGAAGGTGTGAATATGCATTCCGTATATGCAACAGTATATAATCACATTTCATTTCATCCACACGCATAATCCAAGTAAGGGCAAAGAACAATTCTGGAAAGTCTTAGGACTTTCCTGTAGGGGTGCACAAAATATTCTTTTGTGGAGAACAATCTACTTTATATGCCGACTTTATAAGCTACATTAGTAGCTACATCTTAGAAGATAACTGAGATTGCAAGAAATCTGCAAAATCTGTTAATGAATGCCCTTACTGATGCAATGAAACCAAGGTGAAAGGCGGTACTGAGAAAAGTAGAGTAAATATCCACTACCTAGCTACTGATAAAAATAGACTTTCTATCCCTATATTTATTCACAGTGCAATTAATATCTGACATGGTTCTGCATCCTCTATGCCACCAAGGCTAGAAGTGTTTACAAACAACTGTTAGTGCAGTGTTGAAAGTGCAGGCTGGGCACATAACAGCCTCCCCCATAGGCACAGACCAATATTTCTCCAGCAACCAAGAATTCCCACTGAGGTCACTAGCAGCATGCAGGCACTTTATTCTGTTTCTTGCAAGGACCACATCCTTGTACAGATCATGATATTCCTTGAGCAGGAACACTTAACAGGACTGAAGGGATTTGGTGATGAATTTTTCTTTTTCATTAGCCAGGGGTTGTTTTGTTTGAAATTATTTGGAAAACATAAATAATGTTTCCACACTTACTAATCATCCACTGGGGGCATATTTAAGTTGCAATTCATCAGCGTGGAGTTTTGCCACATAGAGCATAACAGCAAGCTACAAAAACACTCTTGGAGACACCACCTTCCCAGGCAGGAATCAGCAGAGTCCCCTGCTCCAGCCTCCACTCCTGCCCTTGGTTTCTTGGCCAGGTGACCTCCTGCTTTGGGGGGTAATTCTCACTTCATTTTTCAGATAACCATTAAGATTACTTAGTACTATTCTCCCCCAGGGAAACTGAAGGGCTTCCCCAAAATCCAGAAAAATTGGCTTTTTTTTTTTTTTCTCTCAACAGAAAATCAGATTTTCTACTTAGCTTAAAATCTCTTCAAAGAAAATAGATTATTTCAGAAAGTCTTCTAATTTTAAACCAGTTTTCCCAAAGCAGATTTTGATTCAACATTTTCAGGGGGGATGGTTCAAAACAAATAAAGCTTCAAAAAAAAAAAAGAAGTCCTGATGCTCTCCTAAGAAAAATTCTCCATTAAGTTACACCTATGAAAATTAAAGGTATATACTAGTTTCCTCTGATTTTGCCACAAGAAAACAAAGCATTTTCTGATAACTTCTAGACAAGCATTCAGTCATCACAAGTCCTCATTTGTCTCTCACTCTTCCTCAGGTAAATCAGGATCCACATCATAGCCAAGAGGCCGTGCTGCTATCTGATGGAGCCCTACACATTTTGTCAAAAAAAAGTTTACATAAATAATCCATCACAGAAACCAAGAAACTCGATGCTGTGGAAACCCCATGGCCCCAGAGCTGGGGAAATCCACACGAGATTTGGAAATGACTCCTAAGTTTGGTTGTGTCGGGCTTAAGGAGATGGGGTTTCTTGAGTCTTTAGCCCTGGGCATGCCATCAAGCATGTCACTGAAGGACAGAAGAGCCTTGACCTCCATGTTGTGGACATGGGGTGGGACTTGGGGCCCAAGCGGACCCACCTCTGTTGTAGAGTTGGGACAGCAAAAGCAGGAGCAGCGCTGGCTCTAGCCCAGCCACAAGTCCTGAGACACAAGCAGCTGCTACCAGCAGCAGGACTGACAAGATCATCTATTTCTCTGAGAAGCTGCAGCATCTGGGGAACATATTTCATTTCAGAAACCCTGCGCATTGATGTGTCTGAAACAGACTTTTCTTAGGATTGCTATTTCATGTGAAGTATTGAGGAAGGCTTGCTTTCGTCTGGAAAAAGAAAAAAAAAAAAAAAGTTTTCCACCACCTGGAAACACTGGGGTTTTAGCTGTCTCTATTTGCAATAGTCTATATCTGAGTGTCTGAGGTAGGAAAAGAGTCAGGCCAAGAATCCCCCAGGATCAACCCGACCCATCCATTCAATTTTCCTTATTATCCTTTCAGCTGAGGCTGCTCAGAGCCCTGCATAGGCTTCATCAGCTCCAGCAAGTGGGAAGTACAGGCACGTACAGCCTTATGCTTCTCTGAACTGAGGTGGCTTGTGCACATGGATAAAATTCTCCCAAGTCATTGCAAGTCTCACAAGCCGAAGATAAGTGTTTGAAAGAAACATTTAACACTCTAACCTGAATCCTTAATTCAAGGTGACCTTGGAATTTTTATTAATGCTTTGATCACCTCCATGTCTATGAAATGACATGATTCGATTACCATGTGTTACATCCTTGCATTTACTTATACCTCAGAGGGCCTAATTTGTGCCTCTGATGTATTTCTGAAGTGATTTCTATGGAAAGATAGTTTTTAAATTCCTTTAAGTGTTTAAATTGTATTATTAATTCAACATACTACTTTTGCTCCATTGTTCTTTTTTTTCCTGCTGTTAGAATACGTGAGAGGAAATTTAAGTTGATGAGATATTAGAAATGCATCACCTCTGTACATCACAGAAGGAAACATTTTGCTTCCATTCTTGTCCGTGTAGAGATAGGTGCTTAAATTCCTGCACAGATGGATACTTCGAGATGAAAATCTGTGATCCACCAAAGTCAGTAGCAAGATTCTTACTGATTTAAATAAGGTAGAATTAAACCTACAGAGCGACAACAAGGCATCTCTGTTCAGCATGTTGGTCCCTCCTGTTATCTGTGCAACACATGGAGGTTGTTGATATCTTAATATGAATAAAATATTCATTGACATGTTTTATGTGTGTCTGCATATGCACTGCAGCTGGATGTACAAGTCATCATTCCAAAATCTTAACCCTTTTGTCTGATCACAAATTACAAGCCAAGGCAGTGATTTTCATCACTTTTATTCTATTTTCTTTAAGCATGCAATGGATCCATTTAGAAATGCAAGCTGTATTTTATGACTTGCTCACAAATAGTCTCTTCATGTCTGCCTTGATTCAAGAAAGAACCTAAATGCATCCACAGAAGGAGCTGCACAACATTTTTAATATTTCTTTGTCCAGTGACTGGTGTCAGCATGAGCCTCAGATTTTGAGAAACAGAGGTGCCTCACTGGTGGTTAATGACTCCACATGGAAACCTTTTCCAAGAACTCATCTGGTCTCCCCTTAAGTTCATACAAACTTTCAGCTTCTACATCACCCTGCAGCAAGGAACTCCACAGCTTCATTTCATGTTATATGAAAAAACATTGACTTGCTTTACACCCTCCACCCAAAGGGGATAAGAACTGATAAAAGAGTTTTGGTAAATATTTAAGACTCTTGAATGGATAACAATATTCTTTTTCCATCGGAGAAGAAGAAATAATACATTGTCAAACAATGGTCAAATACAATGGCCAGCTCCTTACTCTCACTGTTTCTTTCTATACTCTCTGCATTACAAGGAAATTTCAAAAAAGGCCACAGCATCATTTGGAGTACAAACATTCTCGTGTATAATTATTTACTGCATATTTGCTACAAATCCTGCTTTCTGCAAAAATTATGGAGGGATAAAACCTCTCTTGCTCAGCTGTTCACAAATAAGCCAATAAGCCAGGATGCAATTGCATACACTAGAAAATCAATCATTGAAACTTCAGTTGTTTTAGCTCATTTGGAAAGACATACACAAATATATTGGTGCGGTATTTGCTTAATTCCAATATGGGTTCACGTGCCTGTATACATTTCCATGTCAAGATACAGTAATTAGATCTATGAAATACAAACAGCTCAGACTTTTACACCATTCTCCCTCCCCTCCTCCCCAGTGTTCCTATATTAGTAACTAGAAAGAGCAACATGAGGAAATGGGGGAAGGGAAGGCTTAAAAAATGATCTGCTGATTTCTGCGTTGAGGGGCTGGTAGCCACAAAACCTTCTTAGGGAAAACTTACTACGCAGCTCAGTGTACCAAGGTGACCTGACAGTCTACTCTTCAATTACCAGCACTTGATGTGACATGTCACAGCACAGCTGTGGTGGCACTGCAATGCACATCTGGCTCCAGACAACACCACCTTGAAAGAGCAGTTTTCACGATGTATGTTACCTCCCTCTAAAAACAGGAACTAAAGGAACAATGGTTATGTCTTTGTACTGTGCAGGACAGAGAGGTGCAAAGGGAGAGGCTAATACCAACACAGCAACTTCATTTTGTGGGCTGTGGGTGAGACTAAGACACTTCTGATAACTGAAATGCTTGGGATTTCAAGTTAGCCATGTTTGTTTTAAAAAGGTCTTCAGAGAAATCAGGGTGAATTCCCTTCTCCTGATGAGAATCCAGTGTCATTCATTTTCCCTTAAAACAAGGACATACTGCTGGACAGGCGGTAACAGGTATAAGTGTGTCCAAAACCCAAGAGCATCTGCATGTGTGTGTCTGTGTGTGTATATGCAGACAAGGGAATTATTATTGGAAAACAGCTCTTGCTTTTTAAATGAAATCTGGCTTGTGAACCCCTCCACCAGGAATCAATATGCAAATGGCAATACAGATGTTACCTAAGGTGCAAGCAAGATCAAAGTGGTGCTTGCAAAGCTCGACTTCATTTCTTGGCAAAGGTGCTGATGGTGAAGAGGGATTAAAAATAAGTAGGGCATAATAGCTCCAGCATGAAACTCCACTCCTTGCAGGTAATGCAGCAACCTACACAGGAGATTGCTGAAATGCTGAAACCAGCTAGACTGGCAGGCCTGATAGGGAAATGGAGTCCATCACACTTGAACTTCAAACAGGGTCAGGTAGCACAGTCATCTGCTTGCCAGGGGCTGTGAAGGTAAAAGGAGAGCAGCAGATCTGATACCAGGGAATTCATACCTGGCTTGCTGCCAGCTGAAGGGTCAGAGGCAGAGAAGGGCGCAGTGAAGGAGAGGGAAAGCATTTTGCAGCAGGAAAATGCATTACTCAGGTTGTTTCAGTGCTCTGAAGGATGTCATTCAAGCTACTTTAATATCTGCAGAGTACAAAAACATGCATTACCAGTGATTTTAGCTATCTTGCCTGTTTAGCTTTAGTTAAGGTTTCATTGCTTGCTATTTAGTAAGTCTTGCTGGTCTGAATCACCAGTGCTTTTATCATAGACCAGATAACTACACACAAACTGTCTCTAAGAAGAGCTATACCATCCGCTTTCACCAGAAGATCATTTGCATCCCACCAGACTCCAGACTCTTAGCTAAAAGATGGAGATGGAAGCATTCCCACCACTAAAAGTATCCCAAATAGAGCTTTTCTTGGTGAAGCCTCAGAGGTCTGAGAACGAGAGGCAGGTTTGGAGGAAGAGATGGAGGAAGAGATGGAGGAAGGGAGGAAGATACACACAGATGCATCTGGAAAAGGCTCCACAGAAAGAGCAAAGGAGGCTCTTCTTTAGGTCAGAGACAGAAGCAAAAACTTCAAGCTAAAGAGATTCCGAAAACAAATGTTCTGAGATTCACTTAATTGTGGGAATCACCTTGTCACCCACTCTCTGATAAATGCATGCCAGTACTCATTGCTGCCTGAACGACAAGCTAAATTAAAAGGCCTAAGGTGAGAAAAATTTAGAGAGTATTAAAAGAAAGATATTAGACTATTCTCCTTTTATTGGAGGTCTCTTACACCAAAATGCCCCCAGCAACTCTTAAAGTGAATAAGAATCAGGCCCATTGTCTTTTAAACAAAGTGTCAGGAAATAAATGTATATTGCACCTTTTACATTTCTTCTCTCATTGTTCATATAATAATGAGCAAACCCTGTCACAGGACCCAGAAGATTACATTTCCCATCTGTTACAGACAGCACAGAGCAATGGTTTTACATTACCATGTAGGGTTCAGGAGCTGTGTTCAGAAAAGTCTATTAGGAATGCACACTGACAGGCAATTCCAATTAGGCAGCAGAGGAAAGCAAAAAAAAAAAAAATGAAGAGAGATTGCATTAAAAAGTTTGGCTCTGAGTCTAAATTTCCTGGAAGACTATAATGTTTTGGGCTAGCTCTTCTCCAGGTAAATAATCAAAGCTCTTTGCACAGTAAGGACAGCATCAAGACTGGCCATGCACCACCCATTGTTCAATGTAAGAAATGCAAATCAGCCTTGTGCATGGTTTTGCACAGAAGAGTCAATGAAATGTATTGACTAGTTTAATTCAACTAAAGAGGAAGGTCAGGGACTCTGCTGGAAGAAAGAGGAGTTTAGACTGCGCCCGGTAAACAGGAAGGGCAGGGACCAAAGGGACGAGTCCCAGATGGGCGCGCTGAAAGTTGGCGAGCAAAACAGCCACAGGATGGGTCTGTCACCACTTCACAGACTACATTAGCTGATGCTAGTCCCAGGAGGACAGGTGACTTGAAAAGCATGAACTCCACCACACAGCTTGTGATATTCATCGCCTCCCTTAGTCTCTGGTCCACCATAAGAAGGCTGACCCTTTCTCCTGAACTTGAAAGGAAACTGGCTAGGGAAGGGCCTTTGACATTAGCTCTCAGCTTTGACTTTAATCACAAACATTTGCTAAAGATCAATACTCCCCCTTCTTATTCCTTATTTGTGCATATTCTTTTCCACTTTTGATGTATTTTCTGTCCTTTTTTTTTTTCTATGTTCTTTTTAGCAAAGAAAACAAAAACCTTTTAGTTTAGGTGGCCAGCACTGATCTTTCTCCAAAGCTACTGTGACCAGAGAGATGGATAAGAACATCTAGTAAAATCAGCAATTGCTCTACTGCTGGTGGAAGCACCAGCCTGAGAGAAGCCCATAGTCTCATTTCCCACCTGCCTGACTTCCTGGGCTCAGACTTCAAGCCATGGACACTGAGCCAAGCTTAGGTTACCTGTGGGTCAACTCATCCACTCATGAAAGGAATTTGCCCATATACCAAGTCATAAGCTCTTGGCCTCAAGATGTGGTGCCCAGCCCAGACCTGATCTGTGCTTGCACAAAGCCAGAATGGAAGGTTGGCACATACAAGCTTGTCTACCAATGTCGGGCAGACCTACAACTGAGAGTCCATAGCAGCTGGCAACAGAAATGGAAATAGCAGTCTCCTCGTGGGTGCTTTTTTCCCCTTTGCTTTTTGAACATGCTAGTCTCGAAGGGACCACGATCAGGCTCCCAGAACAAGAGAAGTTCTAGTCCAGCTCAGCTTACCTCCTCCCCCAGAAGGAGGTTGTTATCCTCTTTCATGTCATCAAAAAGACAAGCAGATGAGGAGGTGGGTCTTCCTAAACAATTCTCTGCTACCAAAAGTACACCACAGGTACTGTTAGAATATCATATTTTTATATTCTTTATATTTTATATAGCAAATATTTGTGGGATTTTTTTTTCTGTTTCCTGTACCTTTAAGAAAAAGATTAAGGGGTTTTAATAGGGCAGTTGTTTGCGCCAGAACTCAGCAACGTGAAGCCTTCGCCCTCAAAGCCTGTACCCGGTGTAGCTGTTTAATATTGCACAAGTCACAGAATTCACATTGACACCTTTGAGACTCCAGGCCCTTTCAGTACTTTCAAATTAATCACACCACACTCTGGTGCACCCCCAGTGAACCATGGCTGAGACAGAAACCCACTGCACGGCTGGTACTGCCAACACTTTGTGTCCAACCACTAGCAGGCACAGCTCTAGGAGTTTCTCTCTGGAAGAGCTTTGTTTTTCAGGACACATGAAAGCTGTGTCCCCAGGGCAGTGTTGGACTGAGCAGCCCCGGGTCCCTCTGCTCTGCAAACACAGCCATGGCCCAGGGCATGCCAGTAAAGCAGCGTGCAAGTTAGGACCTCCTGCAGCACAGAAATGGCCAAGAGCTCTCTGTGTCTTGTCCCTGTCAGTCTGGAGCACATACCAACCCCTGAGCCATAGATGTCCCAGGAGCAATGCAATGATGTTAGCTTTTACCCTCCTGCCATCGTGTGAGGCAGAGGGTCTAAACATAGAAAAGATTTCACAGCTTTTATAGCATCCTCCCTGAAGCCTCACCTGGTTGGCAATACATGATGGTGCTTACACAGTCAAAGAAGCTACAGCAGAGCAACTGAGGGAGGCAGCTGTGATTCCAGACACGAACGCTGCCGCAGAGCAGGCTCTGTGCTCAGCCCACGGACAGCTCTTGCAGGGGAGGCTCGCAGGTCCCATGGGTATAAAACTTTAAACCACTATTTGATCACGCACTCCATCTGCATGCAGACCTGTTCCAGGCTTCAAAGCAAGCGTTACACATGGCCTTGCTACACAAGCAAGCTTTGTACACAAAAGCTGAGTTAAAAATTAACCGGGATGGAAAGGAGGAGAGAAAGGGGGTCACCTGGCCAAGCCGTGAGCATAAGAGCAAAACACTCCAAGTAAACTTATTACACGTAATGTGGTCACATATGTTCACTAACTGGACCGGTCCCCTGCCCTCCTAGCAAATCAGAACAGATGTCTCTGAAATCAGATCACCTAAATGCCCTCTATTTTTGGGCATCACCTTTTTTTCCCTTGCTGCCAGATTTGAAAGTCCAATTTGCCAGGATAATATCCCCTGCATGCATGGAGGCTTTCAAAGTTGAAGCATCCGTCTCTTAGCAACTGGAGCAGCTTGAAGGAACCTTTTCTTTTTTCCCTGGTACCCACTGAGACATGTCAATCTCCCCAGATAAAGATACAGGACTAGATGTCCTCTTCCCTTCTGCCCCCGCCACAGCCACATAGAAAAATTGCAATCCACATAGAGGGTAAAAAAAATCATTTACTTGGCAAAGGAAGAATGGGGCAGTCAGGCTGTTGCATCCTTCTGTCCATTGACGCTGGGGCAAGAGTTACGTGTAGATGCTCGGTCTTGTAATAGAAGTGACAATGCCAGGAGGGAAGGCAGGAACCACAGGCCTGTCAGCCCGACCTTGGTGCCAGGGAAGGTTATGGAACAGATCATCTTGAGTACAATCACACAGCATGTGCAAGACAACCAGGGGATCAGGCCCAGCCAGCATGAGATCGTGAAAGGCAAGTCTTGCCTGACCAATCTCATCTTCTATGACCAGCTGACCCACCTGGTAGATAAGGGAAAGGCTGTTGACATAGTCAACCTAGCCTTCACCAAAGCCTTTGACATGGTCTCCCACAGTATTCTCCTGGAGAAGCTGGCAGCCCATGGCTTGGACAGGTACACGCTTTGCTGGGTTAAAAACTGGCTGGATGGCCAGGCACAGAGAGTGGTGGTGAACGGAGTGACATCCATCTGGTGACTGGTCACAAGTGGTGTTCCCCAGGGGTCGGTGTTGGGGCCCATCCTCTTTAATATCTCTATTGATGATTTAGATGAGGGAATTGAGTGCACCCTCAGTAAGTTTGCAGATAACACCAAATTAGGGGGAAGCGTCGATCTGCCGGAGGGAAGGAAGGCCTTGCAGAGGGGCCTGGACATGTTGGATCAATAGGCAGAGGCCAATGGGATGAGGCTCAACATGGCTAAATGCCGGGTCGTGCACTTTGGCCACAACAACCCCATGCAGTGCTACAGGCTGGGGGCAGAGTGGCTGGAAAGCTGTGCAGAGGAAAAGGATCTGGGGGTGCTGGTTGATGCTCGCCTGGACACAAGCCGGCAGTGTGCCCAGGTGGCCAAGAAGGCCAACGGCATCCTGGCTTGTGTCAGGAATAGTGTAGCCAGCAGGACCAGGGAGGTGATCGCCAGGGGAGGTTCAGGTTGGACATGAGGAGACATTTCTTGTCAGAAAGAGTGGTCAGGCATTGGAACGGGTTGCCCAGGGAGGTGGTGGCATCACCGTCCCTGGGGGTGTTCAAGGAAAGTTTGGACGTGATGCTTAGGGACATGGTTTAGTGGGTGATGTTGGTGGCAGGTGGACGGTTGGACCAGATGATCTTGGAGGTCTTTTCCAACCTTAATGATTCTATGATAAACCCATAGACTAGCATACGGTACATCAGACACCACAAAAACAATTAAACTTGTCAGCAAAATTTCAAGAGCACTGCAGAGATCTTTAGTGTAAATAGCAGGGATCTCCAGTGTAAACAGCGGGACAATAGAACCTGAGGGGACTGAGACAAGTTTGGGATGAGGCAGGATTCAACACTCAGTAACAGAAAATTGAGACACTGCCTCCTCTACCTCACCCTCAGTTGTGCTTTTAGGCATCTCGGAAAGCAGGGATCAAAGGGGCCACATTTCTGGCTGGATTCCCAGCTCTAATCCAAATGCAACACTGTCCGCTACACAGATTTTTAACAGAGCAAAATACACTTGAAATAATTTGTACTGTAATTAGAAACCTTGCCTGCAATTTTAATTGAAAAAAATATCTCCAATAAACAGAATCTATTAAATACTCACCACTACACTGAGGTGTTTATTATACCATCTTTACAAGTTTCCGTTCAACCTTTGGAAGGTTTAACAGGCATGAAAATACGTGATACAAAAATAAATCTATATCTACCTATGCCCTTCTTTACACACACACACAAGCACAGTAAAATGCAACTAACCTAAGCAACCAAACCTGAATTAACATCTCCCTGTAATAAAGAGAGTGAAAACCCAACAAACATTCACAGACACAGGAAGTATATTACATTTCTAGAGATACCTGTCTGAAAGCAATGGGCTGATCATTACAATTTCATATATTAAGTTAGGAGATGATAGATAATTTTGTGGAAACAGGAGTCTCCTTTGCAACATCTACATCTCCTGCTAACCCAACATGCAGATGTGAGCATATTTGCTGATAGAATATCCCTGAGAATGTGGGTGTGAGAAGAGGTAAGACCAGTACTAAGTGCTTTAAAACCCCACTCGTGTCGAGTGATCTGGTCAGCTATACTTATTCAGCCAGCAGACAGGACACCGAGTAATCACGATGGGATTATAACGGTTCAGGCCAGCAAGCAATGAAGTTGCTGAATTCTGAACAAGCTGCAAATGGACAGGGTAGTCCCAACAACAAGAACCCTACAGAGAGCAACAGGTTCAGCCTAATGCATCTCTCTGCTTTTAGCAGTAAGGGCTGTTCCTACAAGGTCACCTTGGACCTCAAGGAGCACTTAATGGTAGCAGCTGTCTCAGAAAGCTCTTCTCACATGTCCTAACCCTTATCTTACAGCTGGGAAGCAGCACATAGGACCATCAACCCACGCCCAAAAGAATAGTTCTGCAATTTTGGAGTACTGCTGCGAGTGAGCAGCACCCCAGATGCCTTTGCAGGGCCTGCCCTCTGACTGAATGTGAGCTGGGGCTGAGGAATTTGGAGGAAAGTTCTTGAGCTGCTTTTGCCCAAGCATTTCTTCCTGCTTTACCCCTTCTCTAGGCTGAGCCCTCAGCTGTACACATGGGAAAGTCCACTTCATGGACGTACAGGAGGGCAGGATGAAAACTTAACCATGCATCAAGACTTGTTATGAAGTGAAATAGCTTATATTTTGGATTTAGAAAACAGACCAAAATATGAGATCCAATAAGAGTACACAGGGTAGCTCTGGTCTACTGCAATATGTGAAAAAACAAGGCACAAAAAAACTGTCTGTCTAGTGATTGTGTCCCATCAAAAATTCAAAGGCAAAAGTTCCAGTCATTGCCTGCCCTTTATTAAATTACTTTTGTCCCTATTCAAAATGATGCTACTGCAACTTTGTTATTGTTTACACCAGCTGCTGATAAATTACCATTTTTGGACTTGTAATTATTTGCAAAACTCAAAGAATATCAGCAGTGAGAAGGATGGCATTGTTTTGAGGTTATTTTTATTATTTCCTCAAAGGAACATAGCCCACTAAGACTGTTTAGTTTGCATAAACCTTGTAATCTTTTCTAACAAATCACATACAGAAATATTTCCCAGTGTCTGTTGAACATCGTGATAGCAAATACATGTAGGCACAGCATGTAATTTAGAGAATATTTTTGTTTTATTTATAACATGGAAGTGAACAGGATGGTCTGTTTGCAGTTGCCATGGAAATTGCTGGCGTTAGCTTACTTCTTACCAAAGAAGAAGCAAAGAGCTTTTCACTTTCTACTATTTAACCTCTTTTAATATTAAAACCCTATGTACTGCAGTGGTATAACTCTCTCCTCTTTGGAAGGTCAAGGGCATTCTAGAGATATCATAGCTAAAAATAAATTAGCTAAAAAGAAATTTTGAGTACTGTGCATATGCTTTGTGAACATGATATTTCTTGAAACAGATTGAGCTCATCTGCTTAGAAGCATTTCTTTTTTTTGCTTTTTTTAATATTTAAGACAAACCTTTGGATTGTGAAAGCAACAAAAACTACGGCAAAAGATGGGCTAAGGAAGTTAATGCAAAGCACCTCCACATAATTTTTACTAACTTCTTCCTACCACATTGCTGCTCTGAGGTGTAATCCCAAGGGATGGAGAGTCACACCAATGACAAATATCTACTGCACTGACATCCTTCTCCATTATTAATGTTCAAACTACAAAAGCAATACAAAATCCCTTCTCCCTTGCAGAATTACAACCTTGAAGAGGGAGAAGTGACTCCATGAATCCTCATGGCATTTCTCTTTACCTTTGCAGCTAATGGCAACTAAAGTTTTCTGGTTGATAATCAAGTCAGGTAACAGCATAAAACTCCTCATGGACATGACAGCAAAATCCGGTTTCAGTGACACTTGAATCTGCCAGAATCTGTACAACCACAAAACAGCTATAATGAATCTAACACAACTCCATTCTGTCAAGGCTGTGTCCTCCAGAGCAAGGAGAGAAGGATCTACCTGGTCTCAATCACCAGTGGTTTACAGTGTTATCAAAGATTAAGAAGCCCAGAGGATCCACTTCTGCCTCTAACTCTGACCACTGTTTGAAAATATATATATATTTACTTAAACTAGAATATATCTTTAAAGAGAAGATTTGAAAGTTTCTGGTAACGGAAAATTCACCAACCCTTTGGGAAAGGGGTTAATCCCTCCATTTGGAGTAGATATGTTAAATAAGCCTATCTGGTTCAGGGAGGAAACAGGTCAGCCTAGGAAAGGTGGGAAGGAAAATTTTTTGCAAACCCCAGGAACATGCAGGGAATAACATGCTCCTCTGCTTCCTCTATGCCCCAAATATCAAGGATGTAAAATTTTACAGCTGTAAAGAAAAAGGAATAGGAAAAAAATATCAACAACTTCTTTCCCAAAACATAGTGTTCTTTTTCGAGCCAATAACAGAAATTGAAAATATTTTAAATTGGGGGGGGGGGGGAGAAAAAAAAAAAAAGAATGTCTAAATATTTTAAATACAGGGAAAAAAAAAAGAATGTCTAAATGCTAGAAGTAAAGCAGTCCTTCATCCACCTTGTTTTTAACTAGATTGTGCACAATATCCCATTTCAACTGTCTCTTGCACCTCTTTCGCCTGCAAGGCCCCCTGGTACTCATTTTTTGGTTGGCACTTGGCAGTTTCCTGCAGCCTTTCAGTGTTGCTGGTACCACAATGTGGTGCATGGTGTGTGATGATTTCTCATCTACGTGTCTGCTGATGCAGGCTGTGTGCAGGCTTAGCTTCATAGTGCAGGGTACAGAAACTGCTGCATTTAGCCACAGAGGATCTCCTGCATCCAGTTTTGTGGAACACAGGGGTTATCAGCCAGCAGAGCAGGCAGGACCTGGCAGACATAGTCGATATCAAGTCAGGTTTTTACTATTAGGTGAGGAAATTAAGAAGATACAGGAAAAAAAATAGGCTGGACTGATGCCACCCTGTTTAGAGGTGAGCTGCAGACAGTCTGTTAGTAATGTGGGTGATGTGCAGCTAGGTGCCAAGTGCCCTTCCTATCATCATTACACAGGGCAGTCAGCACCTAGCCAGGCTCTCATCTCGCTTCTCAAAGCACGCGCGTGTGTTTGTGGATAAAAAAGTGCAGTTCATCTTTAACAGGGAGCTCTTCAAGTCAATATATTGCTTAACTGGCAAATAACACAGAGCTTTGGACAGAGGTGAAATGTGGAGATCATCTCTCTATTACGAGAGCCTGGCAGCAGCATTCAGCACCAGCTGGAAATTGTACGGGGCCTTATCGGGCCAGGCTGTCAGGAGGGAGTCACAATAATCTAATCTTGATGTGAGAAATGCACGGGTAACCAATTCAAGGTCGGGACAGCTACAGACCATAGATATTTGTTAAAAGATAAGGCAGCCTCTGAAATAACTTTCAGGATCTTGATTTGCTGAGGTAGACAAAATTAAAAAAAAAAAAAAAAAATCTGCTTTCCGGTGAGGGAAAGTGCAGGTAGCAGTGATGGACAAAAAGCGTTTCACCTCAGACAGAGCTGCCTTTCAGCACTGTTTCAGACGGTGATCCATCTGCATCATTTGTAAGGAACAGTAATAGGCTGCCAATATTTTAATAAGAAGCTGCCACAAAATTCCCTCTCAGCTGTGATAAATCTACAGGCTCCAGGGAAGGGTTGTTTGTGGAAGGAGTGGGCAAGAAATTAGAAAACTATCCATTTTTCTTGCCCTTCCCACTGAAACATGCACTTCTGTAAAGCAGACCAAGGGAAGGAGACACTGATACGGTGAGGTGCAGCTCTCCACCCACGCTCTGTGCTGGCAAGCCACGAGCTTCCTCCAGAACCTATTTAGACTCATTAGTGCACACTGAGCCCGTGCTAATGAGTCCTGTCTCTCAGCAGGGCTCACCCCCGTGCAGGGTGTTTGAACAGGAGTGAGCTGACGCCTGTCTGGCTCTGAGGGGCAGAAGTAATCCGCACACCAGCACCCGACTGTGCTGCCAACACCCAAGAGACCAAAACAGAACTGTAGGGCCAGGGGGCGAGGGGGCTGGGGCAGTAGGATGAGGTAGACAGAGGGGAGAGCAGGATGCCAATCAAAAAGGCAGGGCTGAAAGGTTTCAGGATGCTAATCATGTACCGGCGCACCCTGCAGTATCAACGGTGATCTGGTTTTGCTCCTGTACATTCATCCTACCTCCCAGCCCACACCAACGCACACCGAAAAGCAAGCTCTGCCCTGGGTTCACAGCACAGCTGTGCACCAGACGCTGTGGAAGGGGTTCACCCAGCAGCAGTACCTTTGAACAGAAGTGTGATTTTTTCAGCTTGTTTGGCCCGTGCCCATCTGAAAAGCAGCAGTCTTGGCTTTCCAGTTGCTTACGAATATGTGGAGTTTGTAAAATGGGCAAGACTTCATTGGGTAGAGTTCAAAGTCACAGCAATTGGTGCTAAGGAAGACATGGGCAGAGCTGAGAAAGTCAAAGGACTAATTCAAACCCAGACACCTGGAGTAGGATATAAAAGCAATTTTTGGCAGCTGGCTAAATAAAGAGACAAGACAGGCCTCAAACAGACAATTAGATACTACCATGCTGCTGTTGCTGACTGCTCCCTCCTTGTCCCTGGTTCCAGTGTACTACCACTGCCTGCTATTATTACTGAACTTCTGCAATCAAATGCATGCTAATATTTTACTTCTGAGTGACAATCAGCTGTTATAATGACAGTGCATAACCCTACAAAATGCACTGCTGATCAAACACAACAGCTGATGCACAGCACATAGCTAAGGGCTTCTTTTTTTCTTTTCTTTTTTTAAGGAATCATTATTGGCATTTCTTTCTTCTTTTTTTTTTTCTCAATTATGCAGTAAAAATTCTGGTATAATGGACAAGTTAGTGGCTTGTTGGCTTTGTTTGTTTTGTAAACATTATCCAAGATAATTTTTTAACAGAATGATCCTATTTTGCCAGCTTTTCAGTTGTTAATCTAATACAAGGAGTAAAGTCATTGCAGTCCTTTGAATTCTTTTACTTTGGTCAAACAAATTTCTATAGAGGATGTTTTTCTTTCTAGCTATTGTAATGAAACACATTTGTTGACTTCACTCCAGAGATTGTAAATAGGTATCTATCCTTGTTTAATTTCACAGTAAATAAGGTTTTCTATACAGCTGAAATGGTTTAAGCTAGATTTATTTCCATTTCTAGTTCTTATGGCTTTGTAAATACTAATAGAAAACTATGCTGAACTGCTGCAAGGTAATCAGATCTCTGGTGGGTGAAGCAAAAAAAAAGGCACCGAATACATACTCTGAAGTAAAATGAAACAGCTATCTAGAGAGAACTGAAAATGTATTAATTTTGTCACCTCTCCCTAGCCCCCTTTGGCACCCCAGGGAATATAGAGCTGGTGAAGACTAGCATTCTTCAGAAAATGATAGAAAAAGACAATTTCCTGTATTCCCATATGCTGCTGCTGCCAAGTGGAAGAGGGGAAAGTGGCAGAATATAAGAGGAGGAGCAGCACCTTCCCCTCATTGCCACTACTTCACTGTGAAAACATAGAGAAAAGGCTGATAGAGAAGGCCAGTAGCATCTGATCCAAGGCTACGACTGACGTTGGGAAGGAATTGCTCTTCCTGTTTCATATTCTACCATTGCAGTTCTCTATGTACTTCTAGAAAAGGTAATGATGCTTTATTAGGTTTCCAGAGAGTCTCTTTCCATTCTGCAGTCAGTTCTGTTGTATAACTTCTATTTTTCCATTATTTCCCTCCCCTTCCACTTAATTTGTAATTGCCGTTTTCCCCCTCCAAAGCTCCTGCCAGTCAACCATCACATTGGTGATTTAGACTGAGGTAGTGCTGAGTAAGCTTTATGACAGACCAGGGACCCCGCTGTGCTAGGTAGGCTGCAGACACAGGAAGAAAGAGTCTTTTGCCGCAGAGGGCTTGCATTCCCGGCCCCTTCAGTCTGTACAGCTTTGTCTTCTGAGTCTTAATACCTTATTTAACAGCATCCAGCCAATGTATCGCTGAGGGCTGTGCAGCCCTCCACACACACACGCTCCTCAGGAGACCTGCATTGTAGGGGATACTTCCAAACCAATAACGGCGCGGCCTCAAAGTCTTCATTCAGCAGCTTTTTTCATTCCTCCTTCTCTGATTGTATACCCAGGCTCCCAGGGCTCACTGCTGTGGCTGTCTTACGGACTGGTGGAACAACCTCCTCTCTGAAGCCTCCCAGCACTACCTTGGCCTAGCCGGGCCCTGCTGTAACAACAGCCTCCTTGTTCTCCTCCAGGAGAACCTTTCCATGTAGCACCTCACACAGGGAGCCTGCAGCCTGGGCTCGCTTCCTGCCAGCGTGTTGGCCAAATTCAAAGCCATTAAACTTGAATCCTGAGCTCCCCTGGATGCCCAGCACAGCTCCAGTGCTTTGAGCATGAATAGCACAATTCGGGGCTTTATCCAGCTCCAGCCGAGAGGTGGATGCAAGGGACTTTTGAGCACACTGAGCTTACTCACTGCAGACTTACAAAGCAACCAGGGTCACCTCAACAATATGCTGAAAGAGGAGGACCTTCCCCCTCCACACACAGAAATTGGCTTTGCTAGTAGGGGGACGCCAGCTCTGAAGGCTCCCTGTGTTTCATCATACACGTGGGGTTAACAATCTAAACACCCGGATAAGAAATGATGGAAAGTCTCTTTCCAAAGACGAAAGTGAAAATGCCGTTGGATATCATTATACCAAGAGGAAGCTTATCATTCCTGGGGTACGACAGGAGAGAGAGACCAAAGGTGATAGGGCTTAATGGCTTCTGAGGCTGCAAGGCAAGCTCTAGGAGCTGTGTATCATTTTTCAGTCACTAACATTAAACCACAGTGACCACAAAGATAAATACAAGTGCCCACACAGGATCCAAATTAAATAGAGTCAGGAAGGGCACCATGAATACAGAGAATTAATCAATAAGCTTTGTTATCAGCAGAGCTGGGACAAGACTGGATTATTTTTTATTTTTATTTTTTATCAGAATGATCACCTCAAAATGAAATATTTTGGTGGGCTTTGGTTTGCCCCAGTTTTCAGTTTTCTGTTAAGATGCTATCTTATGATGATAAATTCTTCCCTTCATATCATTATCTCCTTCCAAGTAAACTGGGGTTTATCCATTGTCCTTCGATTGGTCCTCATCATACGAAGGCAAGCAGATGGCAAAAACTTTCAGACACAATAACATTTCAGAAATAAAATTTGCAGTATTCTCAGTTTCACTGCTCCCTATCCATAGAACCAGTGGATTGTACCAGAGTACAATCTGAAGGAGACTAATAATCTGTGAAAGACTGTAATTACCAGTAACAGCCAGCTATACCAATACTACGCTTCAGGGAAAGGACAGATAGCCCAACATTATTAAGACAGGGAAGGAAAGCATAGAAAAAAAAATGCTTTCCAAAGGAAAAGATGACTATTAGTCTTATACTAAAATCTGTTTTATGAGAATTTATATTAAACACTCCTTATTGTAAAACTAATACAAGTAAACATTGCTCATGCTTGTATTGAAAGCTATATATTCAGAAGGCAAAATATATATTGCTTATATATTCAGGGCAAAAAAACAGAGTTGTTCCATATTTTGAAAATAATAATGTTGGTACTAATTCCATAACCAATAAAATAGGAAGAAGCCTTTCCAAGCACTTTAGTATGTCTCAGAGCAAAACTTCCATAGCTAACTAACAGATACTGAATGACCTGACTTTCCTACTTCAACTTCCAACTTCAGGGTGACCAAGAGCAAGGACGCATCATCTGAGAACATTAAACCGAGCAGGGCACCCAGCAGCTTACAAAGGCAGTGAAATATACTGATATATACTGAAAGATACTGATTTTTCAAAAGACATGGAATTAATAGTTCACTGCAAGCCTACAGGCTTCCAGTAGAACAGGAAAAATCACCTGGTCCAGCTCACCTAGCACCAGCCTAAAAAATTCCAGATGAAAATGAGAACAAACTAGCACGACAAGGCCAAAGGGTAAAAGAAAGACACAATTCTATTCAGAACTGGTCATAACTTAGTATTTCCCTGCTACTGGGAATTCAAACTTTTCACAGATTTTATTGAGAGTATGTATGAAAACATAAAACATCCTGTAGGAAACAACAGATTTTAATTAATTTTTTCTGAAATAATTTTTTCTATTTTTTTTTCCAAATGAGCTGCAGAAATTGGTAGTCCTGACTCCAAGAAATCCTCCAAGCAGCCACAAAGTTGAGGGAAAACCAAATTGTCTCCTGGAATCAAAAGAGCTCCCACTGTGAAACAGAAGATTCTTTGTCACAGCTCAACATCCGGGTCTCCAGCTGGTGGTGCCAAGGCAGCTCTGCGTATTGGTACTGCTTCTATTAACCTTAGTGCTCTAAAGAAACCTCCCACCAGCCTACATCTGGAGTTCCTGCCCAAGACAACTTCATCTATGTTTCAATGAAGTCCACTGAAAAACAGAAGCAGTCAATAGGCTTCTCAGGACAACAGGAGTTTTCCTAGACCCTAAATTTCTCATTAAAAAAAAAAAAAAAAAAAAGAGGGAAAGACATATAAAAAGCCCCAAAAGTAATGCAAATGATACTACTCCAGTACCTTCCTCTTCCTAAAATCTTAGAAAACTAGATTACCATACTGTGATGTTCCTTCAAAACCCAATCTTCCCTACCTACAAGCAATTATTTAAACACAAGGGATCCAATGCAAGGATTCAAATGTACAAACTTTACTGGCAAGGAGCAAAGTGTGAGCAGTCCTGCCCAAAGGTCTAGGCTTGCAGCCAGTAGACATGATGATGAACACCCACAGCGAATTCACAGCCTTCTATTACTGGGCAAGTTAGGAGCAACTGTAGGTGCTGCCCTAAAGAAAGTTAGTGTTCACAGCAGCTGTTTACAGAAGAAAACACTCCCTGAACAACCACAGCCCACATAAAAGACTTTAACTTAGCCTCAGGTGAAGAGAATGAAGGTCCAAAGCCAATTGCCCTTGGTTCATTGCAGCTCTAAACTAGTGGGTCTTAACTTTCTGTTAGAGGATGGGGATGGTACCGCAGAAATGTCAGAGGAGGGAGGGAACCGGTGGGAAGCATTATCACAGAATCATAGAATATCCCGAGTTGGAAGTGACCCATAAGGATCATCAAGTCCCACTCCTGGCACCGCACAGGTCTGCCCAAAAGTTTAGACCATGTGACTAAGTGCACAGCCCAAATGCTTCTTAAATTCAGACAGGCTTTGCACAGTGACTACTTCACTGGGAAACCTGTTCCAGTGTGCGCCCACCCTCTCAGTGAAGAACCTCTTCCTGATGTCCAGCCTAAACTTCCCCTGCCTCAGCTTGACACCATTCCCATGGGTCCTATCACTGGTGATTACGGAGAATAGGTCCCCTGCTCCTCCACTCCCCCTCACAAGGAAGTTGTAGACTGCGATGAGGTCCCTCCTCAGCCTCCTCTTCTCCAGGCTGAACAGGCCCAGTGACCTCAGCCGCTCCTTGTACGTCTTCCCCTCTAGGCCCTTCACCATCTTCGTCGCCCTCCTCTGGACACTCTCCAATGGTTTAATGTCCTTCTTGTACTGTGGTGCCCAGAACTGCACACAGTACTCGAGGTGAGGCCACACCAGCGCAGAGCAGAGCGGGACAATCACTTCCCTCGACCGACTAGCGATGCCGTGCTTGGTGCACCCCAGGGTACGGTTGGCCCTCCTGGCTGCCAGGGCACACTGCTGGCTCATATTCAACTTGCTGTCTACCACGACCCCCAGATCCCTCTCTGTGGGGCTGCTCTCCAGCGTTTCGTTGCCCAGTCTGTACGTATAGCCAGGGCTGCCCCGTCCCAGGTGCAGGACCCATTGTCTCTACAGTCTTGCATTCCCTCCAACCTTTGTAGTCCATGCCTTGCCCCAACTATTAAGTTCATACCTCTTCATGAGAGGTAGGTGAGCTGTCTCCAAGTGCCTTATGCCTCAATACTTTCTACAGAGAGACATATGCATCTATCTCACAGTTGCCAAAACATAGGTTCGCTCTTCTCCTTGTTTACAGAGAGAGGATAGCAGCGAGCTTCCAAATTTCCTGGACTTCACACTAACATGCTCCTCATTCTTCCAGGAGCTGCACTGTGCACAATGGTTGTTGGCCAGGCTGCCTTTAGCAAGAGACTGGAAGATATAAGCCAGCTCTGATCCAGGAGCCGGCTAGCCAAAACACGCACCAAACTTCCAAACTGCTTTCTCCTTGTTTCTGAAGCAGACCCTTTATCAGGGCAAGCATAGCATCTTCAGGCAAGCCTGGCTGCTCACAGTTAAAAAAAGAGGCCCTGAAGGAGACAAAGGAAAAGCATGCAAGCCCTTTCCAGCAATGCTTTTAATTACTGCTGTAACAGGCTGCCTTCTTTCAAAGACAGTAATGGCAAATTCCCTCCCACCTCTTTAACTAAAAATTAAGATTATAAATGAGATGGCGTATTTTAAAAGAAATCTATTTTGATTTTAGAATCCCACACTTATCTTTACACACAGTGTCAGGATGCCTTAAAGTGTTAAATAATTCCCTGCCATCCTCCTCTTTGCAGAAATGTCATTCCTCTATTGCTCCCTCCTCCTCCTTTGACATTAATAATTATAATTGACATTATTGCGCTGGCCTAGAACTCAGACTGTCTTGTGCTAGGTCTTAGCTCTGCCACAGCATTCTTGTATGACCTTGGAAAAGTCATTTCATACCCATGTTTTGGTTTCCATGTGGCCAGATGAAGAAAATTTTACTTTATATCCTTCTTCCCCTCTTTGGCTCATGGGATGCATAGTGCTTCACAGAATATGGCCCCGTTTTAGGTTATCACCAGTAGCCATTACTGCTAAATAAATCCTGCTATGCTGCTGTGCATCTTTCCCACAAGCACTGCCAAAAACACAACACAAAAACCAATGAGGCATAACCTGAGCCTTCTGGTGGGAGAGACAAGGATGATTTTAGGACTCATCTTCAAAGGATAATGTTTCCATTGTAAAAGAGCTCCATATTCAGGATTACAAAATCTAATCAGGACATCCTCCAACAGATCACAGCTACAATCAGTCAAAAAATAGCACCTAAAGTAGCAGAACAGCCAAATGCTACTGAACATCAGTGGGATCTCGGTGCCCAATTCCCTTCCTGCTGCTTTGAAAGGCTGGGATGGAAGAACAGTTGATAACTTTTGGAGCTTCCATTATCCCTGCTCCCCATCGCGCTTCTCTCTGTACACTGGGCCCTTGTCAGTGATATCCATTTAAGAGCACTCTCCTCAGCAGAGGCCAATAGCTGCACCTAAAATAAATTGCTCTGCTAATCAGCAAAAGCTGAAGTTAAAGGGCTGAGTGGCTCTGTGAATATCAAGAGTGGCATTCCATCTGTGGGATGCCATCTGTGGCTTAGGTTCAACCAGAGAGCCTATGTTTAATTAATGTGGCTGTAATTTGCTCTGATCTTAATAGATCATGGACCATTCCACTTAATCACAACACGCAGTTTGGCATATCTGAGCCATCCCGCATCGTGCTCTGTGGGCTGAGCAAACACAGAGGCTGAACTACCTCTCACCCTCTGTAAAAAAAGTTCAGGTCACTGCAGAGGTCAGTGCTGTGTGAAGCAGCATGGCAAATCTCACATTGCCATTGCCTGGCCGGTACCTGACCTGGAAATAAACACAGGATTGATGTGCCTAGCTTTGCCAGTGCCTTCTGCAAAAGCAGAGGTCTCTCACTTGAAACGCACGAGCAAATCCTGTAAGCAAAGTGAGGAAGAGCAGCCAAAGGCCAGAAGCAGAGAGAAGTCACGGGTAAACTCCTGCTGGGCTCTGGAGTAGCAACTACAAGTGGTGTTAGCAGCAGGGAAGACAGGAGCACAGCTTGAAGGAGGTTGTGGCCGAACAGAGGTTGCTGAGATGCATGGGATACGTGTGGGGAGGAAGGAGAGGGGTATTTTTCACAGTGCCCTTCTTACTTTTTCATTCAGTGTTAGGCTTGAGTATATATCATCATACACATATTTAAAAAATCAAAAAATAGGCAGCTACTGACATCAGGTCAGACATCATCATTGCTTATTAGCCAAGACGTGTTTAACGCTGCCAAGGAGCTGAAAAATAGATACAAATAAATAAATAGAAATAAAAAATAAAAATAAAAAAGAAAGAGCTGTTTCCTGAGCTGTTAACATTCCTTGACCTAATCCTTATTAATAAGGTCCCACTTTAAAAACAAGATGATTGGCCCACCTTAACCCTTACCCCATACCTCCATTCCTTCCCCAGAGCCAGCAGCCCACCATTCATTTCCTGCTGTTCTCCCTTCAGCCACACGTTATTCACTGCCAAAGTTTAGCGACTGGTTAAGTGAACATGTGCAGGCACTGAAGCTCAAGGTCTGAGCAACCCAAAGCTGAGGATTAGCTGCTGTGACGGTTTGTCCGTTACATAGTAGGTTCTCAGGGCTGACACAGAAGAGAGCTGAACAAACAAGCTACTCTGATTTATCCTCTCCTAAGTAACAAGCATACAAAGGCTTCCAAAGTAGAGGGCTTTCTCCATGTGCATGTCCAAATTGTTTGTCAGCCACCTCTTAAACGCTTAGGCTATAAGGACCATATGACTGCAAGTGCATAAGTGCACACACAGACAGAAGGAGGGGGACCAACGGACAAGAAGGTCCCATTAAGGTGTTTCCCCATTAGCATGGGAGCACTGGGGCTGCTAAACAGAATGGGACAAGGAAATACAAATGCTTTGAGCATTTCTTCTTCATTTTTTGTTATAATACAAGCATGAACTGCAGCAAATGATTGCATTTCATCCTCTCAACAATAATGAAGAGGTGCCAGTTCGTGTAAACACCGGATGTTTGGTTTCCTTAATGAAGTTTGATGAAAGCTGAGGACGTGCAGCAGAGAGGAGCCGGGGATGCTCGGCTCAGAAGAGCCAGTGGGGACCTGTATTTCATGGCATCTAGCTGACGAGCCTCCAACACGATCCAGTGGAGGGGAGCTGGAGAAAGATTCTGCTGGAACATAGGCACTGATCAGTCCTTTGTTGCTGCTGTTTGTTACAGAACTAACTGATCTACAAGAGACGTGGGAGATCTGCCATCATCTGCAGTCCAAACGCTTCTCCAGAGTGCTGTTTCTGAGGCAGCTTCTCAGATCGTGGTGTCTGTACCACTGGTAGGAAGTGACCCAGCACAGAAGCAGAAGGCAGTGTCACCAAAAGCTGTGCCATCTGCTGGCCATGGCATCCTCTGTGCCACCTCTCCAGACCGCCAGCTCTATGCAGCAAAAGCCTGAGCACAAAGGCTTGTAAATTGCTCTGGAAGGCAGAGAGACTCTCAAAAACACACCTCGAACACCGCCTTACTCAGCCAGCATTAAATCAGTCTCTCTGGCATCTCTAGCATGTAGCCATGGATCACCCTGAAATATCAGCACAAGTGTTTCCCAGCAGTAGTAAATCCATCAGTTCTGCACATATCATGCCTGAGCTGCAGCCGTTTCAGCCTGCTATGGCTGTTGTACTCGACACTTTCTCAGGCCATACGACTCAGTGCCCCATTTCACCATTCTTCCTGGGACTTGGAGATGTTTCCCATTACCCTGAGCAAGTGTTTTCCTAAATAACAGCACCTCCCAGCTGCTGGGACACCCTTCATAGCAGTGCTGCTGTTTGCAGCTATTGTTTCCAATTTCAGACACCAACAGCATCATCCTCACAAAGTCCTGGCAGCACGCATGGCTTCAGCTGCCTGCGCTTTACCTGGTACTTTATACACAAGCAAATTGCCACTGATGTGCTGCTTTTCAGCAGGCCACAACTCATGCCGTGCCAGTGATGTTTCACCAAACCACAGCCAGGCCAGAGCCTCAGCCTGGAGACCTGTTTAGCAGATAACTTACAGGACTGGCATTGCTTCCCTTCAGCCCACGGAACTACAGATAATTGGAATTAGCAGCAATATGCACTCACTTCAAAATGCTTAAATTTACGCCATGAAATTCTGGATTGCTGTCAGACTTAATATATCCACGCAGAATGGATGTGACAGGTCTCATCCCAGGCTTTCCTGATGCAGGAGGACAGCAGGACAGTGCTATCAATCCAGTGTGGTCCCACTGCACGTCCAGCCCAGTGGGTCTCTTTCTGTGGTATGTCACTTTGAACATCCCTCTCCTTTCCAGGTTTCCTTCCTTATAGTTTTCTGGATTTCTGTATGCTTTCTGCATATTTCAGTTTAGGCTTGATAACTTCATTGTCTTGGCAAATACTAATTTTTGCAGTTTCATTCTTTTTCAGTTATCTTTGCCCCATGTCATGGTTATGAATACAATGAGGATCTCAGGAACCTAAATCCTGCCACTAAACCAGTTCAGTCCCAGATTAGTACCCGATCCGCCATAAACTCCAGTTCTACTTAAATTTCAGTATTTCATCTTTGTGCTCCTGAGCTACAGAAAAACTAGTAAAAACAGCAGGGGAAAAAAAAAATGTGTAATTGAAATCAGGCTGCCTTCTGCCACATGCCAGTTTGGGGGCACTTGTACCTTGCAGACACAGTGTAAAATATTGGGGATACATCTCCCCACCCCCCAGATAGCTCGTATTTTTAAAAATGTTTTGCTCTATCAGAACTGTTACTTGTTTTGTTTTTCCACTCAGCATAATTTCATGTTCCTTGGGCTTTTTTTTTTTTTTTTTTTTTAATCTTCTGGACCCCCATGTTGTTCAGAAATCACTCAAAGCCAAAGCACTTCAGAGTGGTTTGATTTGAAATATTTCATCTCCAAGATGCAGTTCCTTGTGACTCTGACCCTTTGGGGCATCAACATATGCTAAGGAAGGACAGCGATTTAAATACAAATGGTTGGAAAAAAAATTTGTCAGAGCCATAGCAGTACACCAAGTATGAGCATCGGTTAGGAAGAGGGCGGGGGGGAGGATGGAAAAATACCAGCATTTAACAACAGAATTGTAATCTGCTAACAAAACAATCAGAAAAACAAACAGCATCTCTCCGGCACACAGAGAGGAGATGTGGGGAGGGAGACCCTTAGAGTGCCAGAGATAAGAAAATCACATCTGCTGTGCTCTCCTGATGGGGCTGGCCCTCAGCCCTTTATGATCCCTAGCAAAGCCACATTTATGCCCCTGAACCAGAGTCCGCAGTTTACCAGCTGGAGCAACAGGCACCAAAGTTCCAATCCAGCCAATTTTTTCCTGAAAAATCATCATGAAATTGTTCGTGTCTGGTCATTAAAATGATTTCAGCCCAAGCAGATGGACTTTAAAGATTTAACAAATGGTCAATATAGCACAAAAAAAAGCCACCGGTGTTTCTGTTCCTGAACACAAAGCCCTGGTGGTAGCTGTGCCTGTGCCTGAGTTTGCCATAAGGGGAGGGGAGGCTTTGCCCCCTCCCTCAAGCCTGCCTTTTGCTGTGAACCAAAGGCAGAGGGCGGGCAAGGAGAGGCACAGGGTATGAGTCCAAGGGTGCCTGGCTAATGACAGATGTCTGCAGCGATCATGCCACATGCTGCCCAAAAGGGAGTGACTCCAGTACACAGAACAAGGTGGCAAAGCCAACAAACCTGCCAGTGTTGCACTATGAGAATGAAGAGGAGAGCAGGGCTTTGAGAAAGGGTTAAAAAAGCATTAAACCAAGCACAGAGTTGGAAGGGATGCACAGAGGGAAAAGTGGAGTGGAAAAGGCAAACCAGGAACCAAGAAGATGCCTAATTTGTAGCAGCCAGAGAGCACCACTCCCACCCCTTTAGCAGCTGGAGCATCGGGCAGCCGAACTCTAATGGAGTCAATTTGCTGCTGGAAATAATGACTAAATTACTCCCATTTGCCCAGTGAAGAGGCTGAAGTCTAAGTAGATGAACATCGGGAGGTAACAAACTGTTAGGAGCAGACTGATGTGTTGTGAGGCCTTTGGTGGCTGCGAAAGGGAGCTGACACCCCCCAGCACCCTTCAGTATCCCTGGGCTCCCGTTACTACTGCAGAGCCCTTCCACCAAGTTAAACAAGTTTCTCGCTCAGTTCCTGCCAAGCCCCAAGGAAAGAGAGCTTGGCCGAAATGTCAGCTAATAAACGGAAGGGTTTATTTGAGGAATAAACAAGGGACAAGGCTTTTGGCAGCAGCACTTTCCACCCTGTGCTGCACAACCCTCACAGAGCTGGGGGAGAGGATCAGGATGCTGACGAGAAGTGGGAAGGGCTGGTTATTTGCCACTTCTGGCGGGCAGCAGCAGAGCGGAGCTATTTGCTCTCATGGCAAGGAGGGGATTTGATGGCTCCTGGGACTCTGACGGCAGACTGGGACAGCTCCCTGCAAAGACCTTTGGGGTTCCTTCAGGGTTAACATCTCAGCCCCACAGGATGCTCACACTAAATACTGAATTGCAGCACAGACACCAGGCACCTCGTACTTAGATATTGTGATATCTGGCTTTTAGGATCTCATATTCTTTGGATCTTTTCCTAAAGGCCATTGGGATGTTTATCTCCCCGTCCCATCCAGTCAATTACTCAATTGCTGTTCCCAGGATAACACCAGGAGTAAGTCCCTGACTTTACAAGCCCCACGTGTGACAAGCCCTGGGGAGCCCTGTCAAAGGGGAAGTGAGGCTGCAGGAGGCAGCATCCCCCCCTTCAGTGCCAGCCGATGGATGATTCATGTGCTCCCTGTCACTCAATCAGGGAAATATATTGCAACACTCCTTCAGCATCACCCAGCCCTGATCCACGCAGACATCCCTCAGCCAGGCAAACTTCAGAGTTAAAAGCAGCAGCAAGGGAGGACACCAGGCTATTCCACAGCGAGCCTGGTGCACCTGAGGATTTCTGTGAATATGTTCCTGCGATCATGCGGCAGTTCAGCAGAATCCACTCTGTGAATCCACTTCCCTCCCTGGTTCCTGCCACCTCTGTCACTCCATCCTCCCAGTGCAGCTGTGAAGGATCCCTACAAATCCCTGTTAGCACTGACTTTGGCTGTTTGGCATTTTGGGAGCACACGTTCATTTTATTTCTTAAAGGAGGATGGCAGTTCTGGGCCCTCCTAGTGCCTGGGTAGGTCTGATGTGTTGCAGAAGGAGTCAGGGTGACTTCCCTCAATGCCCCGCTCCTGGATTTGATGAGGAGCACCTCCCCTCACCTTGCAATGGACAGCCACGAGCCACTTCAAGCTGCACGCGCATGACCAGCACCCCCACGGGCTGCATTTACAGGATGCCTGTCAGATGGCAGGACTGGCTCCTCCAAATAAAGCTCTGCCTTGAGAAGGGAGGGGATCGACCAGCCCATTACAGGCTCTTAAAATAGCTGCATTTTCAAACATGCTTCAGCTGTCAGCTGCAGCAATCCCTCCCCAACCCGAGCCTCCCAGACACATGCCATGAGCCAGAACCACAGCGCAGGCATGAGGCGGTGATCCTGTCCCCAGTGCTGTCCCAGTGTTTCAGCGGATGTGCTAGCAGAGATGCCCAGAGCACTTGGACTGCCACCTCATCGCTGGCTCCCAGCTTCAGCCTCAGGGCAGCAGGACAGGGCTCGGTCTGCTGGTAAGCAGATCTCTCGCCATCATCCCTCTGGCATGGGCCTGCTGTGTGAGTCATGCATTTAAGCAGATTAGGGCTACAGATAAGGTGCTCTGCGCATTAGCCGTGACAGAGAAGCAGGTAGTGAATGAGCAGAGCTGTTTCAGTTGTATTCCTAACAGGAATGATCTTTCGCTCTTCATTACCCAGCTTACTGCATCGCAGCATTAGCATGCATGTCCCGGTGACTCTCCGGGTGAGTCACCAAATGTAACATATTACAGTGCAACTGAAGCTCTAATAAACAGGGCTCTTGTTTTTTTTAACATGATCTCTATTTCCATAATAAAAGCTTTCTGTTATTATCTGTGCATGTACTTGTCAAATCAGAATATTCACAGGGATATTCTCAATTCCCAATCACTCGATAACTTATAAGGAATGCAGAGCAGACACAAAACCCAGGACACCTGGGTCCTGCATCTTGGAGAACAAACAGAGCAACGCAACCCTGAGTGAATGTACTGCATATCTGCCTGGGAAGACTTCCCAGCATGCGTCAGACCAGAGAAGGAGCAACAGCATCGTCTACTGAAACAGAAAACCCTCCAGTCAAGCTTTGTGGAAAGGGACTCTGGTAGACACCTACCTCTATCTCCCGAGGGACGTAGCAGAGTGCCTGCAACCCAGCCATGAGGAGGATTTCCACACTAAGCTGTCTTAGAGAGCGTCCTGTCCTGCAGTGTCTTGTGCTTAGCTTAGGCACTGAAGTCTTCCCAGAGTCTTGAATAAGGACCCCAGACATCCCTACTACATGACAAAATGCCTGCATGGTCCATGGCATTTTCAGTGCTGAGATATTTACATCCTTTCATGGCTTACAGACCTTACAGGATACATCCAATTTGTGGTGTGGTTTTTTGTTGATTTTTTTTTGTTTTGTTTTTAATAACTCTTTTCCGGCACTTCCTCCTAACGAAGGATCATCTTCATCCTACACTTGTACTCAGTCCACACGCTGTATCATCCAGGGTTTCCATGACCCACTTTTAACAAACAAATATGTTCTTCAGACGAGTTTCTGTTGAGGAATGCACAGCTTCAGCACCCTACACATGCACTGAAGATTTGTGTTAATTACTGTGTCCCTTGCAGCACATCTACCATGTCACACACCGCTGTAGGTGGCCAGGCTGTGCCACCTTTCTGGTTGAGCAGTGACCATGGTGGTCTGGACTTCTCAACACACTACTGGTTTAGGTGTTACAACGCTGCTTCTAGCTGTGGTCAATCATAACAGCTCCTAAAGCAGTAACTTTCTGCTGTCTCCTCTTGCCTCCAACCGTTCATTCAGCATGGGCTGGCTCACCTTGGCTCAGAGACAGACAAAAATCAATACTTGACCTATCTTTTGGTGGCACACCTGACATATCTCTCTTCAACGCTTCTATCGTATTTGTTTACCTACAATGAAGTAATGTTTTCAAGATTTTCTAATCGATATCACACAGGGCATTAAGAAGGTGCTGAGCAAGATTATTTAAAAATAATCTAAATGAATCAATGGAGACAGCTAGACCATCAACAAAGTTATTACTGTCATCGTATTGGAAAGACGGAGGGGGCTGCTGGGTCAGGCTGATGTTCTGAGAGTTTGCTCTGAGACTCTGTGATAGAAGTCCTTGGGCTGGGCTTCAGTAACACCATTATAAACTCATAAAGAGAGTAATCGTGGAAAGATACGGTAAGCAGCAGACTCAGAAGAACAGATCTACAGGTAGAGCTGGTTTGAAGACTGGCTTCAGGAAGTGTTGGAAAAGCAGGGAGGTGAAGGGACTGGAGGGGCTGACACTGAGATTTGTGCTGGAGGCGCAGGGAGGGAGCAGAAAGGGGCGAGGAGAAAGGGGGACAGGAAGACATGGGCAATCCAGGGTGAAACCTAGACCATCGTGGGGTACTCCTGTTGCCTACCTTCAGACATCCACATTTGGTTCCTGAGGACTTTGGTCCACCCAGGTGCCCAGCAAGGATGGCGGAGAGGGCCTGCTGGAGCAGGGCAGGGTCTGAGGGGCTTCTTCATCCAGTCCCTCAAGTTAGGCAATTAAATTAATTGAATTGCCTCCTGGCAGCAAGCCATGACAGAAGGCATCTGGGCTGCAGCTGTGCCCTTAGAGCTATGGCAGCCTGGTCCTGCCCGTGCTGCAGCCACAGGAGAGGGCAGGGTGCTGTGCAGGGGACAGCGTGGTGGCACAGGGACAGCAGGGTACTCACACCACCACCATGCATCTGTGTGGAGACCTCTGTGTACCGGGGGGGGGGGGGGGGTTCCTGCACAGCCAGAGGCTTTAAGAACATGCTTTTGTTTCCTCTCAAAGGAAGCAGAGTGCATTCAGACCCTGCTGATTAGTTTTTTGCAAGTGCATCCTTTCTAAGGAGAGGTCCACATGGGGTCTGCCTAGCTCTCCTGCAGCCAAGTGTGCTGTCACACAGAACTTAGTTTCTCCCTCTGGCCCCAGTCCTTCTGCCATAATCCCGTGTATGAGCCCAACTTTGAAACTCTTCCTTTGAACTGTTTTTTTCTTTCCACAGTCAAAACTGCAGGAGCTTAACCTCAGTGCAGCATCACAAGGGGCACTACGCAGGGGAACTCACCCCTGGGACATCTCTCTCTGTTGTGTCATGGCCCTTTGCTCCTGTCTCCTCCCCACCGGCAGAGAGGCAGGGTCTCTCCTTCACCCAGGCAGTACATGGCTTAAATTAAACTTTCTGCCCAAGGGAAATTTTTGCCCCAGGTTAAAATTGGCCACAGCCACCCGGTCAGGAGTCTCGGTGACCTGACCCAAAGCTCACTCCAGCTGTGCTGGGTGCACTCTTCCGCCTTGCAGAAGGCCAGCAGCAAGGGGATTGCAGTCAGTTCAGATGGCAAAGGCCTATAGATTAACATATAAGCCTCTGAGACATCCTAAATCCTGGGAGCTAAGGCTACATGAGAAAGCAAGAGTTTCAGGCTCAGACTTCGCCATCCAGCAAATCCCAAAACAAGAGCTGATAAATACAGGCTTGGGGAAGCAATACAGGAACAAACTGTACCAGTCGGGGAGTCAGGAAAGGAAACAGTCAAGGAAAGGATGGGTACTGCAGGTCTGGAGCTCAGAGGAGATAAGCAAACAGCCTATAGGGACACTATAGTGACTGCCTGGAGGGGACAGCTCCCAGGGTGAAATATCTCCAGAACAATACCTGGATTTAGACCCAAAGGAAAATAGCTGATTTCCTCCAAGGGACTGTTCCAGACTAAAGCAACATCTGTAGAGCACTGGCAATAAAGGGGCATGGGGGTGGGAGCAAACCAGGACACTGGTTTATTTGGCAGTGCAGGAACACCCCCAAAAGTATGGGTCAGTTGTGGAAAAGGCAGGTGCTTCTTAGGGGAGAAAGAAGTGGAGGACATAGCCTTCAAAATATACAGAAAGGTCCTGCCTTGACCAGGCTGGCCTCAAGGTCCCCACAAGAAATAACAAATCTGAATTTCCTTCTGCTGTACCAAAGGGAAGGCCTTTCACCTTTTTTTGGATCCAGCTTCGGCATCTCTGCAGGACAGCATGACGCACTGACAAGATGTTCTCAGAGAGGCTTTTTGTGCCCCTACTAATTACCTATATTTTTAATTGCAGGAAGGGAATTTTGAAAGCCACACAAAGAAAAATCTAAAAGCAGATTAGTCAAGATGAAATAAAAAAGTCCTGAATGTATATGTTCAGGTAGCAATAAAAGGACTTTTTATCGTTGCTTAGAGGCATACAATAAAAGTATATTTTCAGTGCTTGCCTGCCACAAATAACTGAACTACAATTAGATGTGTGTATTATAAAATTGTGTGGGTGTGGTAATTATCACCCTCTGCAGCAGAATATATTTATACAGATCCTAAATTACAGCACAAAGAAACATCATTTGAGAAGGCTGGAAAAAAATGGGGGGGGGAGGGGATTAAACTTTCCATTTTATTTTTGGGAAATATTCTATGAAAAAAGTAGGATGCATCACTTATGGCGTTGGCCTCTAAAAGCGTAACTAAACATCAGACTTGGGGCTGGGAGAGGCAGCCTGCATACGTTTCTCTTCATTCATCACAGGAGTGTGTGAGGGCGTGTGTATGCATGCACACACACCAGGCAGGACCTTTACACAGATATTTTTAGAGCCGCACGCAGTGTGAGCTCCTCCTCACCACTAGCTGTGCCCAGCATAGCAATCCAGACCTGATTTTGGATGTACAGTCGTACAGTGCTGGGGTGAACTCATACCTGCAGAACTAAGGTGAGAATCAGCCCTGCTCTGCTGAACCTTTTTGGTACAACTGCACCTGCAGCACTTCTTCTTCGGCACACAGAAAGTCATGGGTACAGCTGTGGGAAGCAGCTGGACCCAACACCCACAGGTTAACGTCTCTGAGGATCTTCCCTGCTTCCTCATCTCTTCAGCTGTAACCTTGCATTTGACTTCCAAATGCAAGAAGTCCTTGATCCTATAATCTGCTCACCATATAGCCTCAGAATTAATTGCCCCTTATGCTGCAGTTCATACAGTAGCCTCAGATGAATCCATCACAGGCTTCTGCTTTGCCTCTACTGTGGTTTTGGGGAGATTCTCTTTGTCCTAAGAAATGTTTCTACTGCATGTGGATCCGTCATGTTTATCTCTTGTATAAGATTGCTTAAGCACTTGCTTGCAACCTCTTAGCATCTGCCTAAAGCCACTACAGCTCTTTGCAATGAGATGGGGCTTGACTGGGAGCTTTTTATTATTTTGAATCCAATATTCACAGCTTGCATATTATATTCACAGAAGCCTTGTGAAGCTTTATAAAAATTCTGTCACACATTCTGATAGGGCTATTTTCATTGTGTTTCCACCTCTATTATTTAAGACTTTTCTAGCTTGCTCTCCCAAATGCCATTTTCATGCAATTTCTTCTCCTAATTTGATGAGCATCTGCTATGTCTCTCTTGCTTGTTATATAGCTCTGTTGAAATTTCCTAAAAGGTCAACTTAGAGGGCAGGACATTTTCACTGTAACTGCTGTATTCTGGATTTTCTTAGCTGTGTAAATGAAATTAATGTTATCCTTAAGCAATACTGCATTGACTCTCCTTCTGTAGAAGTTTTATTTGGTCACACTATTGTTTGCATGAACAGGGGGCCAGAGGTTAGTAAGGTCACAGCTTTACTACAATAGTACCGTCTTCATGTGCCTCGTTTCCTCCCTTGCACATCGGTGTTTTCAAAGGACCAGCAGAGCCGGCCTGATGAAACACTGCTGCCTGCAAATTCAGCATGGAGCAAGACACAGAACTGCCTGGTCTTTGTGCTGGTACCACGCTGCAGGATGATGCCAGAGAGGGAAGTTTTCTTAGTGTGTCCTTGAACTAATTCACAAAGCTATTATTCCCTGCTCCCTCAAGTGCTTTCTCAAGACACGCTTTATACGATACCTACAGCAATGCACTGTATTAAAAACACCAAGCTGTTGTGACCAGTGCACACCTATGACAGACACAGCATGAGCAGAAGCCAGTGCTACACCAGTCCCCAGCTTCCAAGGAGTGGGAGGAGGTTGAGGATGTTGAGGTAGCACGTGGATAGCATGAGGAATCTCCTGTTCTTCCAGCCTTTCTCATGTTACTGGCCCTGTGTGACACCTGGGACAGACCTGGCTGACCGGGTTTCAAGTCAGGCATCTGGACTGCAGGTGCCACCTAGAATGTTAAATCAGTGTCCCCTGCAGCACTTGTGACAAGCAATCTGGCAAGGCAGCTTTTCCAGTTTGCATAGGGAAAAAAAAATCCTACTGTACATCTGGTGAAAGCCAAGTTTCTTACAGTGACATTGATAGGGCTGGTGGGGGCCTGGCCAATACTGCCCATGCGTGACTGCGGTCAGATCCAGCAAGTGTACAGATTTTTTTTTTCTTTTTGTGAAACATGTAATGGAAGAACCAGTACTGCTGTGAAAACAGGGTGAATGCTGAAGACGCAAGGATAGAAAGGAAACTGAATGATATTATGAGCCTAAAGATCTCCAGCTCGCACAACAAAAACAGCCATAACAACGAAGTCTCGGTCTACAGAGTGATGCCAGAGTGAAACAGCACTTCCAGACCTATCAGAAAAGTTGCACCTGTTGATCAGACAGTATTCAGAATGAACAAACAGCCGAATATGCCAATAACGAAACACCAGCGTTTCCTGACACAACTCTAAATTCAGATTTCAGTGTTTGTTTACCAATCATGATATTCTCCTACACAGCAATGCAACAGAGAACTGCTAAAGTAGGAGAAAAGACAACATTTCAAGTGCAAAATATTAGCAGCAGCTACCACTCCATCATTCATTAAAACTTCACTGGAAATATTTTTTTGTTTACCCTAAAACTCTAAAGAAAAAAATACACTTTGGCATACTGTAGTTAAAGGAACTGTAGTTTGTTTCTTGGATTCTCCTTTCCACAGTGCCCAGTCCTCAAATGTCTGTATTTTCCTTAATGTATCCAGGAGAAAGTAAGCGATAGAACTGAAGTACGATCAAAGAGGAGGGGGCACATCTGAGGAGCACAGAATGGGGGCACAAGGGTCACTTAAAAGTCGATCAAAAAAAAAACTTTTTTATTATTATTTAAAGGTTTATTAAAGGCATAAAAATTTCTATTACCAACAGTTTCAAGAACATTTTTTGCTGAGCCATTCTTAAAGCCAGCTTTCCAAGAAAGATGCCCAGTAGTCTTAAGAGAAATTGCCCATATTAACCCTATTTCTGGTTAGCCAACAGTTCCATCCCTTGCCAGCTTTTTGTAGCACCTTATCCTGAAGGGTTACATGTCATAACATTAAACTGAACATAAGAGTTCAACAGTGAAGTCCTGACTAGCTGAACGGAGGCACAGACTGAGCAGTCCGAGACCCTATAGCAGCTCTCAGAGTGCCAAACCCCAAGCATTACCCACTGACTGCATATGGCGATACAGAAAGTCCAGTTAGGACCAGCACAGTCCTACGACCAGCAGACGGCTCAGCTGCTCACAGATGGCCATCCTGCTCCCTCTAACCATAAGCCACTCCCTTGGACAGAAAAATTTCTTCACAATGCAAAGACTTCATTTTCGCAGGCTCTGTGCTCAATGAGTCCCCCAGGCTGCTCCCTCCTAGATACCTCCAGCTTTGCCAATTTGCAGCCTACTCCATGCAGTCCCAAAGGGCTAATCTTTGCTCTTTCAAGGATTTAAGGTCAGAAGCTCAGCAAGTTTGCTACACTGGTTACCACAAACCAAAGAGTCACCACCACTGGCCAGGTTTAGCCTACAACTGTTTTTTGAGCTAGCTTCTTTCTGACTGACCACAAGTATCAGAACACTCATCCCAACCATCGAAAGGCCCAGGTGTGGAGCAACACAGCACACAGCATTCTGATGACGGACAAAAAGGAGCTTAAAGCCATGTCTGCACCACCCCAGGTCCCTCCTGAGGCATGAACCATCACTACCCTGCTCTACATCCACTCTGGTGGCAATGCGGTTTTATCTCATCTCAAGGTTCCCTGAGTGTCTGCAGTTATTTCAGAGCCAGCGAAGATCTTTTCCTCTGTGATGTGACAGTAAGATTTATAACAAGACACTCTTCTGGAATATATTTACCCTTTTCTCCCAGCCAAAAATAATAAAAAAATCAGTAATATGCTCTACAAATAACTGTGTAAATAAATGACATTTGAAAATGTGCAGAAGTTTTATCACAGAAGTTTTCCCCTTTCTGCTTGTACTTGAGTTTTTTGATGAAAGGAAGATATTAAAAAGAAGCATCATCTTTGAAAGTTTCCATTTTTAACTGAAAAAAAGAACAACCACTTCAGATGAGAATGAGAGCATTCAGTCAAAACCCTTGAGATTTTTCTCTGACAATTTCAACAGACTTGTTTTGGGGTCCATTGTTTCTATGCTGAAGGAAAAGCTGTGTGAGAATGTTTTCCCCAGTCAGTTCTGTAAATGAAAATTAGAAGTTCCTGCTTCTTTTATTGCATTTTTCTCCAACAAGCCCTTCTCACCCAGGTTTACTATTTTTATATTGTGTCCCAGCTGCTAACTAAGCCTTGGCTTAGTGCTCTTACTGCAGTGATGAGGCATTTCCATTTCTGATTTCTAGCATATGTTGCACTTAATATAGCATTGCCCTTGTGTACCAGTTACCCCAGAAAAATGACTGTGCCAGCAACATAACAGCAGTATAGTCCCTGGAGAACAACCAGGGCATGAAACCTTGTGTGAATATGCAGATATCACAGTTAATAGAACAATAATAGATCATTGAACTATATATAGAGGGTTTTGCGGTTGTTTTGTTTCTAATGTATACAGAACTATGTTTGATACTTTCTTTTGATACTGCTTCTTTTTTAGCTTTCTCTTAAATGAACTTGGAAAAAAAATATCTGCAAAAGAGCCAAGAGATAACGATGAAAATCTGAACAATTAATTCCGGGGATGAGGCATCCATAGACTGAGCTGATTATTTTTTTCTCTCTTAGGTCTGTAGCCTGGACTAACTGATTGCAAACATCAGGCTCTTGTACACGACTTATGGGACTTTATCCTTTCCAGAGAGGAGAAGACGCTATACTGCAAGAGCTTCCCAGCCCATGCAAAGTGTTTTAGGACTTCTGCTTTGGACAACCAGAGTAGAACTGAAAATGGAAAATAAGGACAGATTTGAAACCACTGTTGAACATAAATAGTAATAATTAATTGCTGATCTCTGATATTCTACATGCCATGAGCAATGTCAGTGGAGACCTTAAAACAGTGGCATCCTGCGAGATGTTGAGCTTCCTTCATTTCTTCTGGAGACAACAGGATGGGACCACTGCCAGCATTTTGCCAGACTGGCCCCATCAGTGACCTGATTAGGTTCTGTACAGGACAGGCCTTATGACTTCGTGGGTGATGTCTTTGTTTTGTTTTTTTCCTTCTAGGAAATATTCAGCTGAGCAAATATCTTCAGGGCCAGGGTGGCCACGAGATGCAGCCAGTTTTCAGTGCCTAGTAAGTGTAGCTCATTTCCCTGCTCTGGGACTCAGCCCAGACAGCCTTTGTGAAGGCACAAACAATTATTCCACTACTTCCTAGCTGAATTGCCCAAAAGCCTGATCTGAATAGCAGATCTGTCTAGCAAAATCCACCTTGAAACCCAGATTTTGGCTGATATAGGAATTCTGAAAACAAGCGTCATCTGCCATCCATGCAGTGCAGCAGAAGCAAGATGTACAAACAAAATGAAAATACTCACAGAAGGGGCAGCTTACACCCTCCTGAAGGAGTTGTTTGTATTTCCACCTAAGTTAAAAGTCAAAGGAAATTCTACCCAGGAGATAAAGTGTGCATTACATAAGACTTCATATAATGTAAATTGTCATCAGATTTATTGCAGCTAGAGAAAGGCTGGTCTGTCTGTTGACATAAAATACGGACTTTGTTTTAAGACGCTGGTGAGGAAGGCGGAAAGGGTATATTTGGGGTTCCTTGTCCTAAGGCTTTCTGTGCAGAGGTCTGTTAAGCTTTTGGAGCTGAAATGTTTCAAGGCATAAAATACAAATGTGAAGCAGGAGTTTTTGATCAGTTTTGCTTGTATGCATAGTACCAGAACAAAGCAAGAAATCAGACTTTATATTCCACAGTAAAATCTGAACTTTCACTGTTTGTTTTTCTCTCCAATCTGGAGAAAAAGCTAAAATATCAAAGTCCTTCTCAGAATTTGAGTTCAAAGATTATTTAAACCATGGAAGATCTTATTTTAATGTGTCGTTACAACCAGCTTGCTCGAAGGCTATTTGGCAGCAAATGAATCAGGTGACAGTCCTCGGTGCCTACTGCAAGTGGGTGTTTGTGAGCACATTACTCTTATCCTTTTTGTGGTGGGCTGGGCTTCATACCCAGAATACATGTCTTATGATGCCTCTGTAGGGAGGACCTTCACGACACACCACAAAGCCCAGTCAAAACAGAAATAGCAGTCAATGGGCCAGGTTTGTGCAGCAGCCAGCACTTCTAAGGCATGGACAGACCCAATTTAACAGCAAGCTGATTCAAAACAGGATGCTTCTGTTTGGTTCAACAAGCAAAGTATTTTTATTCAGAGAAAAAATATTGCATTAGGGTTTTTTTTTTTACCTCAGATTTTTTTTTTAATAAAATGCTTTTCTTACACTAAATGATAAATTTTGTAAAAACTGTGTCCCACCCAAAAAACATCCCAAAGTGTACTATTTCCTCTCAAATCTTACGGTTAAGAATATCAAAAATAATCAGAAGATTATTTCCCCAAAAAAAGTTTAGACTGTAAAACTCGATATCTTGATTCTTTGTCTGTTAAGCTAATACTTTTCTGTAAGTCACAGAGAAACGTCTACAGACAGGAAAGACAATGAATCTTGATTGGAAAGACAAGGAGGACAGTCAGTAAACTCCGATCACAATTAGCACCAGCTGTAACCCAAGTGAACTCCCCAATTTAATGGTTCACAGGAGAACACAAATACAGTAAAAGCTACCAAGCAGATCAATTCTGTCTCCTTCCCCCAGACTCTCCCCCTCCCCCAGGTCCTTCAGACAAAAGTCTATTTCCCTTCATAGCTGTAAAAACTGTAAAAAATATTTTTAGAGCTCTTCAGATACAGAAAGCAGAAAAGGAAGAAAAAAACAATAGAATTTGACACAAAAGCACCCTTCTCATTAGGACTTTTTAAATAGCATTAGAGCTCATTGAATTTCATGCACTAATAACATTCCCACTCAATCCAAGGCAAACCAGTCAAATCTAAATCTATCAAATTTTACAAGCAAAGGAATATTGCCAAGTTCTAATATTTCTTCTGCATTCACTGTCAGAACAGGGCAGGGAGTCTCATCCAAACTCCATATTTCCCTTTTTCAAATCCCTTCTTAAGCTACTACTCCATGGTGGGGAAGGAAAAAAATAAAAAAGGAAAAGTTAAAAAAAAGAATTAATCTCAAGAGCGACATCTATGCAGGGTTGTCAGACGCACAATATTTTCGGAGTGAAGCAGTCATGAAGCTGGCTTTAACTCAGCAATCAGCCAGGATTTGAGATTAAAAAGTTGCTAAAATCCTACCAGACAAAGCTCTTGGGCAGATGAAGCCGATTGCAGCAATAATTAAGCCCCTAAAGATGCAGAGACTTGTCTGAATCCTTGGTTCTTGAATCCTTTGGCCATACAACACCGAGCTATGTCTCCAGCTTTGACAAAAGCAGCCAGCAAGCCTTGTGCTGTTGAAATCAGTGAGACCAGACACGGACCTGGCACTGAGCACAGGCTCTTGGTTCCCCTGGGGCTGCAGGACCCAGGATGCAGCTGGATTCATAGAAGCACAGAATCATTAAGGTTGGAAAAGACCTCCAAGATCATCTGGTCCAACCATCCTCCTACCACCAATGTCACCCACTAAACCATGTCCCTAAGCACCATGTCCAACCTCTCCTTGAACATCCCAGGGATGGTGACACCACCACCTCCCTGGGCATCCCATCCCAATGCCTAACCAAAACTGGGCCACTCCTGTGAGTCAGGCTCATAGGGCTGATGGCAGAGACCTGCTATCAGCCCTGCTAAAAGTGCCAGCAGAACACCGGTAGGAGCTGTACAAGGCACTGTGGCTGAGCAAATAACCCCTTGGGGGGGGGGGGGGGGGGTTGGGTGTGCAGCATGTTTCCATTGAAAGGCTGGTGAATGTAAACACTAAGAAATAAAACACGTAGTCAGAGCTCATTCTGTATGGTATGGGGCGTTTTGGAGTTTTAATATATTTGCTTCTCACGTTGGGTCTCAGCACAGACCTCCAGATGAGAATATCTACTTGTGATGCAGGTCGCACTACAACTCATCCATAATGAGTAAAACAACTTGAAGTGGATTTAGAAGTCATTGAGTTATAGATTATCTGGCTAAATAGGGTGCAAGAACTGTGGCAAGAAACCCATGAAGCCCATTTAAATATTAAGGAGAGTTATAAAATGGGAGCAGAACGAATAGCAGGATAATATCACAGCAGAACATGCCCTCCAGTGAGGGACCTGCTGCCACGTATTGATTAGAAAGAGCTCTGGAAATCATTCTGAAAACCCATAAGAATTCAGTCATAAATGTGGACAGAAATATGAGCCTGCAAAGCCCAGCAGAGAGATGGGATCCAAAAGACGGACCAAACCCTGTCTGCCTTACCTCATGAGAAATCCCCCAGCAGTTTCCTGTCCCCTGGTCTGTAGGGTCTGTACTAATGCAGTGTTAATCCATTGAGTAGGAGTGGAAGAATCAGGCCCTTGGACTGAAATGCCATTTCTGGAGGATTATCACCTTCTGAGTATCAACTCTGCAAGTATCCACACATGCATCTTTCTTGTGTCTAAACAATCTTATATCTGGAGAGGTAAGAAGAAGTTCTGTAGTTTTCTCATTTTTCATTGCGTCCAAGGGTTCAGCTGGCTTGGAGTAAGAATTACAGAATTAACCCTCTGCTGAAAGTGTCCAAAGCAAATCCTGGGCTACAAATTGCCAGCTGGACCTAGCACAAGGATTTATTCCTGCTACTGCCACGTAGGAAGTTATTCCTGAAGCGAGGGGAGAAGCCTTACTGATTTCAACCTAAAATTGGTGGCAGAAGAAAACCAGGATTGCCCTTAGCAGTGAGAGCTTTCACAGCGATACTGAGCACACCCTGAGCTGACCAAAAACATACAGCTCATGACTGATTTGAAGCCACCCAACGAAGCAGAATCCAATACGTGTGCCTGGAAAAGCCTGAAGGGCTTCACATGGAGCAGTCCAGGTGAGCCACCTGGGCACAAACATTACCAGCGGTCACCACTCGCTGCAGCACCCAGCCAAGGGACAACCCACCCAAGGCAGGGCTGACAGAAGCAGCCTCTCCCAGAGAAATGAATGGCAGGAGAAATACTCTGAACCCTCTACAGCACAGCCAGGGAAGGAAAAATTAATGATCGCCCAGGACAGAAACACAGGTGGCTCTTTCAAATCGTGCCCGTACCATAAGCAACTAAATGGGCTTTTCAAAAGTTTCCTGGCACACAAACCCTGCTCAGTGCAGAGGTGTTTCATTAAAGTTTCAGAGCAGTTTCTGAACCCAGCACCGTCCCTCCCTGCTGCGTTGTGCACAGCAAGACAAGGTCGCATGCTCCAGCAGGACACAGCACTAAATCCTCAGCCAGAGGCACCGGCAGCAGCCAATTCAAGTGCATGCACAGCCTTGAAAATCAAGAGGTTCCTGTTCAGCATGCAAGGGCCCTTTGAAATACAAAAGCACTATTCCAGTTCCTTTGGGTTTGTCTCATTCCCTCTCCCCAGCCATGTCTAGAGACTTCTCCCCTATTTTGGGGGGTTAAGGGAAAAGGCTCTACAGCTGGCTGATGGGCCAGAAGCACCCTCTGCACGAGGCTAGGAGCTGCTTTTATTAGGAAAATTGAAGCTGTTTTGGAGGATGAAGTACTCTACCCAGCTGAAAAAAGTGCTGAAGAACAAAATTCAGGGTGAAGTGCAGGAAACTGTGAAGGTGTGAACTGTCGCTCGACCAGCACAAAGAGAAACATGCTCCTGGTGATACAGGGAGAACAGATAGCTCTGTCACAGTGTTACACCTAACCTTAATTTATAGTGCGACATTATAACCAGTAATAACAATCTAATGGGAGGGCATAGCTGGCACTTTTGAAACTCTCAGATGTGAAGGTCACTCGTTTTATCATCAAGACAATCTTTTAAGAGCACCGTTGGTGTGAAGCATTAACAGGAGCTGATGAAGGCTTTTAATCTAAAGCCTTTTATTGGCAGTGGGCTGCAGCAGGACACCATGCACCTGAAGCCTGGGATGCTCCAGTGAGCAAACACAGCACAGCAGCAGCACTTTGACTCAAATTGCTCACAAGTCCGGGAAGGAGGCTTCACACTACACTGCTCCTTGCAGGCTGCCACCTGTAGGGGTGGTTGGTGGCATGGTACAAAGGCAAATCCCCATAACTCCATCCCCATGCTGTCACCAGGGTCATGGCACAGTGGAGGCACCATGCCAAAGGGGTGGCTTTCACTTAGGTCAGGCCCCACCTACAGCAATTTGTATCAAAGCCTCATAACAGGATTAATTAGGATATTGCCAGAGAGACTTATTTTCTACCATGAGGCTATTTAACCCTTTTCCTGGCCTCTAAGTGACTTCTGAGAGCTCAGCGAGCCAAGTGCACGCAGAGTCAAGGGTAAGGAGGAATGGAGCAGCAAGAGGCTGTAAGATTTCTTTATAAATTATGTGGACAAGGTCCAGCCAAACTTCGCTGACTAAAGCCACACTAATACCAATGGATGACAGTCTCTTCACTGCTAATATTTTGAGCACCAGGACTCACATTTTTCTAATGGGTAGGTGAGTAACTTATATTAAGAATGACAAAACAGCAGTTATTTTCCTTCTGCTGTGACACTGAATTCCTTTCAGACCAGAATTAGAAACACGTTAAATACAATTAATCTAGTGGATTACATTCTGTATTTTATCTTTTACAGACACTTATTAAAAACCATTGCTTTATGCAGGGTATTTTTTTTTTTTTACATGTGCAGAAGTGGAGACATAATACTCAAACCTCACTTATATCATTCTCCTGGTTTATAAAACCCAGGGATCAACAATCCCATTGCACTCTAGGAATGTGAGCTAATGGATATACCTTTTCTCCAAGAAAAAAAATGAGCTCTTCAGCTAGAATGCAGCCCTGGAATCTGGTCCCTTGCATTTTACTGTTGCCCTGGGGTTATGAATTGGAGGTGCTGTGAGACAAGCCCATGGCACCTCCACCTTACTCCTGCCGTGGGCCACATGGGAAAAATACACTCCAGCTCCACACAGAGCTGCAATGGTTCTCGGAAACATTCATCCCAAACTCTGGCCACAGGCCAGCACTTCAAACATTTTTGGTTACACTGGTATCCCCCAGGACTGCATTTTGGAAACTTCAAAGCCCAACATGCTCCCCAGCACTCTCCAGCTGCTCGTCTGGCATGCAGCAATGAAACTATAGCTGCTTCATATTAAAACTGGCACGGTTTCACTCTCACCTACTCCTTGAACTAAGTTTAAAATCCATTCTTCCTGTTTCAAAGGCCTGCACCTTTGAAAAGCACGTCACAGTCTGCAAGTGCGAATCAAGGTCTTTTGGAGCAGCTCCCCAGCCTTGCTGGGTGCCCGGGTCCTTCACCGCCCATCTGGGATTGATGGCTCAGCAGCTAGCAAGAAGCCAGAGAGGTGAGCTGGCAAGAAACTGTTAAGAGTTTATTGGAGAGGTCTAGCATTGAGAAAGACCTCCAGGAGAAGTCAAGGCCCCTGAGGAGGTGCAATTAACCAACAACAGCACTCTCATCCTGGGCTCACCTGCACCAAGTGGCTGCTGTAAATCCACCAAGGGGAATTGCACGCTCTCGGGTTTCCTAGTATTGCACCAGCACAAAGAGATCTGGGCACACTAATTGCTGCTTAATGATCACCGTGCACAGCTTTTACAGCAGGATTTATTTTACCAGGTGCATCCAGCTTCCCTGGAGGAAAAGCTTGCGCCAGCACTGGTCAGGTGTGACTTGGGGGAAGATCTGACCCAGAACAAGGGAGACGAGAAAACAAGTGAGGAGCAGTGGGAACTGGTAGGAGCTGGATGTGAAGAACAAAGTCTGGACTAACCATGAGAAGATGCTTCCAGTGGGGAGTTCAATTCCCTCCTGAGGAGGGAGCAACCACGTGTAAGGGCGGCACTCACCCTGGCTTCTACCACACAGCAGCAGACATTACAAGAAAATCTTTCAGGCTTAGAAAAGAAAGGCTTGCCAGCCTCCCTGTCCAAGCCTGACACCAGGACCTGGTTCCCCAGCTCACAGCAAGGCTGCAGAACAAACACAGAGCACTTGCTCCATCACCTGAGCAATGAGGCTTCCTGGCAGGCTGAGCAATTGCTCTCACCCTGACATGTGGAGCTAACCACCAGCCATCCCTCACTGTGAAAGTTGTGTTTGCACTGCACATCTGGGGTGCTGGGTAATCGTGTTCAGCCCCCCTCTTATTCCTTCTTGTCCATGTCAATATTTTATTGAGTTAGAGTAGTCGCTCTGCTCTGCCCTGGCCTTCTCCCCCCTGCAACCAGGGTGATTTAAGTAAAATGAATTGTTTATTCCAGTAAAGTTTTCCCCACTCTGGAGGGAGCCAGGCAAGAAGGAGAAATAAGCTTAATTTAGAAAGATTTGAAATTCCTGAAATAGATGACAGCTGAGAGAAGACTGGCATGTTAAATCATTCCACTTCATAAACACCCAGCTCTCATTTAGGCTTGACAGATGTAAATGCCAGCCAGGTACTACCTACCAGCAATGCTGTCTCTCCTTTATTTATGCAAATACATAATAAAAAATCCTTTTTATGTACATTAGCTGTCTGTAGAAGAGCAGATCTACAGCCATTTTTTCCCCAGTTTTTCATACATGTCATGTGCAGTGGTAGGAGGACAGGCTTGACATCTTTCTCAGGTTAAATAACTAAGAGATCATCAAATGCTTCACCTTAACCTCACAAATCATGTCACATGTTCTGCAAGTGTCCTGTCCTGAATAACATTTTTCTTATGCAACCACCGAGAAAAAAAATACACACACAGTAGGCCTGCAGTAACTCTGGTAAGAAGACAGGAGGATAAGCTCAATCCATAAGAAAGCCAGTCCTTGCAAATATACACCATATAAAAACCACCTACCTGTCAAAATAAGAAACTGAAACACACCATCCTTTTAGAAACCAGGAGGGGAAATAAAAAAAACATTCTGTGCCAAATTGAAATTCAAACAGCACAGGAGGTTTCAAGTCAATTGCCAGGTCCACCAAACAGCAACACCTTCTGGTCTGCATGGCAGAGCCTGGGTTACGTCGGCAGGCACAGAGCTGTTCTGGGCATGGCACGGAGGTCACAATGCTGCTTTTCTCAAGGTCATATGAGCACAATATGCTCCAGAGACTGGTTATCACAACTGGAGATGCAGGGGGCAGAAGGACAGGACGGTGACATACTTCAGATAACCAGATCCCTGTGTTTCACATTTGTCACTAAAGAAAGATGTTCCATTAGGGAAATTCCCAGCTGCAGTCTCAGACCCAGGAGCTGCCCCTTGTTTAAAAGGCAGTTGGTTTGAACAGTTTCCCAGCCATGGCATTTTCTTGTTCAGCATGTGGGTGCCAAGCAAGAACTTGGTCAACACTAGCTGATTTTGAGCTGGGAAGTTTGGTTATTTACACTGCTCCCTGCTTTACTGACAGCAGCCTACTGCAGGAAGGGGGATGGATACACCTGCTTGTTTTTATCCTGGATGAGGAATTGATCAGAGAATGGAAAAAAAAGTCAGTGCCACCTGTTTTACCTGAGCACTGGGTGAATGACAGTCCACACACCAAAGGAGGACACCTCAGACATCCACCATGGGGACCCGAGAGCACCAGTCAGGATCTGCTAGGCACTATGCAATTGTATATGGACATAACATGCATAAAGCCAGTCCATGCCCCAAGCAACCTGCAGATATTTTAAGATGCTATGATAAAGTGAATCAAGAGGGGAAAAAGGGGGGAGGTAAATGTAGGTGCCACCATCACCTCTCCTGCACTGAGGAGACTACCCTATCCAGCCACCCCCACACCAAAACCTTTATCTCCTGCCTCTCTTCTTTCTTAAGCCTGACAGTGGCTGAAACTAGGCAGCCTAAGTCTGACACAGCCCCTCTGACCAATGCATCACATCACTTGAGGTGCTTGGGAGAGAAAATAAAATGTGCTAAGAGCCCCAGGTCTTATTCTAACTCAAGAATTCTAATCCAACCTCCTTTGGAAAATGCCAAGACTTGGCCTAATTTCTTTGTTCATTTGTGTTGGTTTTTTTGTTTGTTTTGTTTTGGGGGAGGGGGCAGTCAGGGCAGGGACAACATCAGGATGTGGCCCAGGGAAGACGGAAACCTCTGGCATCTACAAGTGGGCAGATCCAGTGCTCTGCATTAGCTCCTATCCGCAGATGTGCAGCTTTAACAGGACTGTTCACAGCTCCTTCTTCTCAAGGCATTGACAGATGCCAAGCTGAGCTCACCCCTTGTTAATTACATCCTTCATTGGAACACTGGGACAATGTTTCAGACATCTCTCCAAAAAAACTTAAGAAAACAGAGCCTTTCTCTCCTCACCTTCTTGTTAATTCCAGTCAGCCTCGTGCTCTTCTGATGTTGCCCAGCTCTGCTGTCTGGGTAAGAGAGGCTCTTGTAATGAGACAAAAAGACGCTTGAGACATCCTGAGAACTGCAGGCAGCTTCCACATTGCCAAGCGCAGCTGAAAACCTTGGGGGCAGCGATTCGAAGGGCCGCAGGTTTGTGCCTGTGGCAAGCTGTGATGCCAAGGCACAGATAACACAAAACCTGCCCCAGAGAAGCGTATCTCGGAGCAGCAGCTCCGGTGCCATCAGCTCGGTAGGGGCAAGTAGGGCAGGGCTGGTGTCCAAAATTCCCTGCATGACCCCTCCAAATGCTTTGTTGGGGCTGCCAGGACTTGCCACAGCCAGCCCCTGGGAACAAGGTCTCCCTGGTGAGCTGCTGAGCATCTCTTGCTTGTATGGCTCCTTGTGAGACCTTGCAGCAGTTGGCACTTCCCAGGAAGTGACAAAATGCAGGTAAGGCCAAGACTTAGGTTAACAGGAGCAGAACATACAGTACCTTGCAAAATTAGTAGTCTGCAACAAGTAAGGGCAAAGCTAAGTGTGACAGACACTGTACCTGTACATACTTAGCACAGAACTCACTATATAGAATAACATTTAATACAGGATATTAAATACATAGGATATCAAATTCTGGCCTGCAGTGCCCCTTGGATTGCTGGGCAGTGGCAGCTCTGCCATGGTTAGGATGTTTAGGATGTACTGTGGTGCCAGCTCCGTCAGGGATGTGTCCCTCCTACTCGGTAGCTGAGCATATCTTCTGGGAAGAGGCATCCCTTAGTGCAGGGAAAACATTTTAAACCTACCTCTAAATAACCCTGAAAATCTCTCCAAAAAAAGAGTTCCATTTCCTTTGGCAGCAACTTCTGCTGCACACCCAGCTACTCCCTGTGCCCAGCCCAGCGCCTCAGTCCAGCCCAAAATCTGTCAGGATCTCCGGCACAAACAAGCCCTGAAGAACAGCCCTTCACTCCTCCAGATGCACAGAAAAAAACTCTTCCTCCCTGCGATGCAAATTCCAGCATTCTTCACACCTTTCCCTTGCCCATCTCTCTGCTACCACCCCTGAGCTTAGCTGCCACCAAATTTGACTGATGAAAGGTGACAGCTCTATTATGTTAATTCTCTCTAGAAAATGGGAAAAAAGGTCTTCCATGCTTTTTATATCAAAAAGCATTTCAGAGTTTCTCTGCATGTGCTGTGGCTTGCCTGGTTCCTTTTCTGCAGGAAACATGGCCACTGAGCAGAGCATTCCCCAGACTAGAGGACGCTCTCAAACAAATGGCAGGTTTTCACTTATTTCCACATGATGCACACATCTAAGATAAAGTGTGCTTGTCCTATGTTGGGCTGATCCAGTACGATTGCTGCCTGCAAATTTCTGTTCTAATGGGCCCAAGCCCTGTCTGCACTGCCAGAAAGGTATGTTTGTAGAAGACAGCCCTCAGGCTATAGTCTTCAACACACAGATTCAAACCATCAGAAAAACAAAAACAAAAGCCCCAAACTTTCCCAAAGTAGGAAACTTTTTCCTCTTCAAACTGTCACACTGTATCAACTCGAATTAAAACACATCCTATAATTTCAGCTTCATTTTAATGACAGCCTGCTTCCATCCTCACAATCCTCTGCCCATTGCACTATCATGGAGGCTTTTTACAGCTTAAACACCATCTTGGTATCAGCTAATTGCACCAGTCAGTGTGAAGTTTCTCCACATGACAGTAATTCCCCACAAACACTGCCATTAGATCTCATGTGTCTCAAGATTTTTCTGTAGCTCTCTTTTACAAAGCCTGTGTTATGGTTTTTATGGTTTGTCCCAATACTGCACATGAGCAAAACTGCCTTTCCACCACAAGAAAAGGATCTGGACCAAAGCACTCCTCTCACCTAATAAAAAGGTTATTTACAGACCACCTTCACAAGTCTTTCAAGCCAAAGTGCAATGAGGGAGGAGGTTGTCTTTTGTGTCTTCAGCAACATCAGCCCTCGGTGGTTTCTCCTCACCACGTTTGTTTCCCAAGCAAGGCAGCTCACACAGCCCCAGCCCCAAGGGCAAGGCATTTCCTGGAGGACACCCTCACACCCACAGCACCCGGTTTCCAGAGCTAGCTCAACCCCAGCAGAAGCAAAGCAAATGCACAGAACACCCTTATTAAGACACTGGCCCATGCAGCCAGCTTTGTAGTAAGCATGAATCAGCCAGAGAAGCTGAAAACACTTGACTGTTGCCTTCTCCATCAGGGTACAAAGGAAGGAGCAAACCTCCCAGCCTGCAGCCGGAGGACTCGCAAACACTAGCTAAGCCCCAGCTAACCCAGGCAGCAGGATACGGAAACTTCCCTTGGCAGCCAGACATTCCTTGGACAAAAGCAGGGGAACTAACTGCATTTTGCCACTCCTTGGTTTTGTGCCAGCTCCTCAACGCTGAAGCTTCTTTGTGCCGACCACCCAGAGGAACAAAGGGCTCAGGGACAGCCCCGGCTTCAGGCTACTGCTGCTCTCCTTGGCAGGAGGTTCTTCCTCCAAAGCCTTCCCCAGCCTTTTCCCTTAAGACTTGGTCCAAAATCCTCCTGTTTGTGGACTGCACACCATTCAATGGCCTCTGAGCCAGACCTTTCTGATCCATTACCCTATGGACCACAGCTCCTGGGAAACAGAGGAAAAGCAACAGGCAGTGGGACACGCATCACTTCCTCAGCACAGCTCACTGGTGCAGAGACCAGCCAGTGCTGCATGCAGGAGGCTGACTCTGAGAGAACAGGGTTATTTTAAAACCCAACAATGAGGGACTATTCCTATTGCAAAAGGAAAATACATATAGAGAGAAGGGAAGTCTCCTCTGCAGCAATTTCTCAGGAAGAAGAGGGGATATGAGCAGGTTTTGGAGGAGCCTGTAGGGAAGGGAAATTGGGAGCTCCCCTTTACTGCCTTAAAATATTGTACTGAGAAGAGGGGAGGAATGCTCTGAAGCTGGGAAACAACACATGTAAAAAGACTAAAGTGGGTGCACACGCAGACATGCACATTTATTCAGTTCTGCTCCTGGGGGCTCTGCAGCCAGAATTCCCAGTGACTGGGTGTCTCCCCACCACAGCCTGGGCCCACACCCCAATGGGCTAGTCTGGGGAGCTCCACAGGCCCCTGAGCATGTGAGGGGACCAGGGCTCTCCAAAATTAGCAGTGTCTCTCTCCTCTTGTTAGACCATATCTCCGACTTCACCTCCCCAGCACAGGAACATCTCCTCCCCAACCCAAAGTTTTCCTTTGAGTGTGTCAACCAGACCAGAAGTCTTGCAAAGGACAAGAAGCGATTGTGAGGTTGCTTTCACAGGAAGGAATGACACTCCCCATATAGCTTCATGTAGCCCAAATGGCCAAAGGACTGCCTTCAACTGCTGTCAGTATCTGCTGACCTTAAATACATAAGAAAATCTTGAAGGTTTTAGACAAACTGGAACATAACTGGAACATCTGCGTCTGTTAAAGTCGGGCAGAGGAGGCAGTGTGGGTGAGCAGAGGACACTGAGGCATCTGGGGACAATTGCATTCTGCCTTTCATGGCCCCAGCACTGAGGTACTGAACAACTTGGGATAACTCCCTCGGGTCTGAAGCCCCAGCCTGCTGGGGCAGGGCAGCTCTGTGTGTTCAGCACCTTGCTGGAAACAGGGCCTGACCTCAGCTGGGCCTTCAGGCCTCACTGGAACCAGACACAGTTGTAGCACCTATAAGGACAGGCACTCATTAGTTTAGTGGTTCAGGAAATTCACCTGGTGGTGGATTTAGTGAGAAGAAGGGGGTTACACAATCATGCCATACAAATCCAGCATGCAGCACCCACTCTGCCAGGCCACTGTAGCAGCATCTGCGCTCCCAAACCTAAATCTGAGAGCTATGAAAATAGGTTTCCTGACCACCAGAAAAGTAGGAGGCCCGTAAACTCACCCACCATGACCTGTGCACCTTGCCATGTTTTTAGGAGGTTATTCCCCTGCCACCAGTGAGATGCAGTTCTGCTGGGGATTTTGTATTCATTTGCTCTCCTGTCCTAGGCCTGTCTCCCAAGAGAGAGACTTTGCAGCCCTCTGCTCTTAGCCTCCCTGACAGACCTGCCACTGATGTATTTAGTGTTGACTTCTCCATTTTTTATGTTAGCTTCACAACCTTGGTTTGTATTATAAACAGTGGCTCACCTGCTGACTTTGACAAAGAAGCAGGAAGGACCAGGACTATGGTTTCTTCCACAGCTCAGAGATCCCACATGCCCAAGAAATTTCCCTCCCTTCCTTCATTACTAGCACTGGGAGTGAGCAATGGGGGCAAATCCATTATCCCATTAAACTCTGAAGCATCTGTGCTCACCTTCCCTGCTGCTCCCCCCTGGATGGGAAATGTGAACACTTCTCCCTCACACCCAGCACGTGGAGGGACCAGCAGCTCCGCCATGGAGGCAGTGCAGCACGGTTTGGGTTTCTTGCCAAGGGAGCAGAGAGGCAATCCAGCGTGGTGAAAAATCACCACAAGTGCTGCACTTTGAACTCCTCCAGCTCTGTCTCCATCAACTCATCTCTCATCCAGCTGTGAAAAAACTCCTGGAGTGCTCAGAGGTTATGTACTATGCTGGGGCTTTTTGCCAGTTCAGTGAGGATTTAGAAAAAAAAGATTAAGGCTTTAAAATTCCTATTAGAACCAAGTCCTGCAGCACAAACCTTCATTTCTATATCTCAGATGCCAAAACATTGCATCAGCCACCACAATAGCCTGGCACCAACCGAAGAAATACTGTATCTTCTCCTTGCGCTCAGCTCACAGATGCCAAAGTCATCGGTGGCTTGAGCTGCTTGGAGATTTAGGGATGAGACCAGAGTTTTGTCAAAACATCCAAGTTCACTGGAATGAGAACTATTTTATTCAAAGCCTCTAGGCTGATAAACATTAGCTTGGCATAAGGCAGAGGCTTCCAGTAGGTCAGCAACAAGAGCTGGGACCAGTTCTAAGGCAGGTGATGGATACAGTCAAGACTGCAGGGCCCCAAACAGCTGTATAATGTCATTGCAATGTTGGCCACCATCCTGATAACAAAGCTGCCTTCACCAAGCAGCTGCATGGTCTGGGGACATCCACTTTGCCAGAAAACTGGAAATATTTTAGTTACATTCATAGTGAGATCAAAAGCAGACATACAGAAACCAAAGCTTCTGGCCAAACAGACCGCCTGCTTTCCAGATAACTGTCTTCACAATCCCAGATCCAGCTCTCCACCTCCATTCTCCTTACACTCCCCCATCCTCATTCAATCATCTTGCCTTCACGAGGATTTATTTTCTTTCGGCTTCCATGATACTTTTCTGTCCTATTTCTACTCACGCTTTCCTCAACCTCTGAGGGCTCTCTTCATCTCTCGTCGCCTGCTGAGTATGCCCCGCTGGGTTCTGCCCTCAATGCTGTGTTGTCTCACTGAAGTTTGCCTCTGATGCCACCTCCACCCGGGACATGAATTCAACCATCATCTCTGTGTGGGTGAATCCTGGCTCAACCCTGATTCCAGACCTGCTCAAACAAAACCTTGCACTGTCCCTCCAGTGTGAACCTAGGTCAAGGCCCTCAGACAGACTCCAGCCTCGCTCTTTTTTCCACACCAAAGTTCAAGATCACCTTCCCAGGAGCCATTTCCATCTATAACCTTTCCCAGGGTCAGCACCACCAAGCCAAACCTTCCAGGTTAAGTCCATGTAATACCATTCAGATTTGGCTGTACAGATTAATGGAAAAGGCCATAATGGTGGCCAAACTTTTAGCATCTCAGTTACTACAGCATCATCTCTTCTGCTACTCACCAATACAACCCTCACCCTTTTCAGAGCCACTCTGAATGTTGCTGCAGAGAACCAATACTCACACTTCGCACCTACTTATTCTGTCCCCCCTCCCCATCAACAACACAGGCCACTTCTTTTCTTTCCCATCTCCTTTCCCCACAGTTTATCCCTAGGCCAAGAGGCAACCTCTAAGGGCTCAGCCTGCCATGAAGTTTTCTATAGCCACTTTCAGTCATGCTGCTTTCCACATCGTACTCTCAGCAGATCCTTCAGATTTCTCTTTGCTTCAACACCTCCAAAAACCTGTATCCTTCCTAAGCTGCTGCTAAGGTGCCACTGCAGCCCACTCTGCTGGCTGTCATCATGGTACTGCCTCGTTGTGAAGCCCTATCTGTCCAGTACCTGCCTGCTGTTTCTAATCCTATGTACAGGACAGACTGTGAGGTAGAGCCTGGGTTTTGCTCTTTGTTAGTACAGCACCTGGCACCACCAAGTCCTGGCTGTATTCAGATAAAAATGTTGTGATTATTACTATTATCAGTTTTTTAGGGACTAGCATGCTTAACTCCATTTTTGAAGGAGATTTAAGGCACCTTGTATTTTATCAGCTCCCTAAGCACTTCAGCCCAAACACCACTGCTCCCCATCCCTCTTCTCCCAGTGCAGCTTCCCCAAGTCCACCACCATCAGGCTGGTACCACAGCGCAAACTATGGCCAGCCCCAGCAGCACCACGCTCAAAGCACTGACAGACAAGTATCCAAGTCACTTTCTGGATGGGAACCCAGTCAGCTGCATTGTCCTGCTTGAGAAAGGTGTTATTGTCCTACACAGTGTTTTTATGAGCTTTGATGGACTGTGCCACACATGGATTTTTATGAGCCACCTCACCATACCTGCAGCATCATCACTCCTGTGCAGGAAGTCACCCAGCAGTGTCTTTAGGCTGTATGCTAGAAAAAAATGCCACAGTATGTTACAACCATAGAGTCAGGCATGTTAAAATGCTCTGAGACAATGCTCACTGAGAAGAGACCTGAAGAAGCACTAAACTGACCTTTAGTGGCTGCAGCAGGTCTGATTTTAATTTCAGTAAACTGTTCAACTCCCATCAACTCCCATGTTAGCGAGTGCCTCTCTCTCATTTTGGACCTAGGTAGACCAGAGGTGGCTGCTCATTCCGTTTGGTATGGTCAGCCCAGCCTGTTCCAGCTCCATATGCTCACCCTCAGATATTGCCAGTCTCTATAGGACCCATAGTTGAAGGAGATGATCTGGAGGATCAGCAGGAGGGGTGTTAGGACTATGCTGACTGATGAGGCATGCCTCCATCCTGCAAGCATCCTCCCCATGGGAGCAAACTGGCTAGCCCAGAGCCGCACCAAACAGAACACTGTCCCTGCTAGCCAGGTCCCGGCACTCAGCATGACCCGGCCATCCCATGTGTCACCCTGTGCTGAACAGACAGGCCAGCCTGCTCAGAGGCACCTGGGTGAGCTCTGTTCTGATGGAGATGTGCCCTCAGCCAGCTACAGCTATGACCCCACCTGGGAGGGCTTTAAGTTGCACTAGCCAGATGGAGTTGATGTGGAGTCACCTCTGCTTACTTTTTGTTCCCCTAAATGACCTTCTTCCCTGCCTCTCTCAGTACCCAGAGACTGCCCCTCTCCCTGCAACGTGTAACTAAACATGTCACGCTCCCTTACCCTCATGAGCTCTCCCCTGTGTCACAAGCAGAGACACAAAGCAGAGAAAACAGCCACATTTCAGCAGAAAGGGAGTGCTGAAGCTGCCAGCTGGGTACACACCTTGGTCACATCCTAACTGTGTTGGAATGAAACCCATACACCCACCTTCCCACAACACCCATGTTTCCACCAGGAAAAGTCAATTTTCCATGCCTGGATTTTAAGTCTGAAAACCAAGTTTGTGCTTCCCATGCAAGCTAATTTGCCTTAGCCCAAAAGAAGGTCAAAGAAACAGAGTTCAGAAAGTGCCAAGCCAGGCAGCCAGCTACAATAAATGCTACAGGTTAGAGACTGCTGTGCTTAGATGGGCAAGTCTGCATCTGGCCATCAAATGCCATATGAAAAAAACAAGAAGCATAAACCCAAGTTGTGGTGGGAACCACACAACATGTGAAATTAAGTACAACCTAGGACATAAGGGAGATGGAGTTGCTGATAACTACACAGAGGCAGACAAAGCTCACAAGGATGGCTACAGCAGCAGGGCTTAGACCAAGAGAACACCTCAGCTACAGCTGTTTAAGATGTCAGGAAGCAGAGGAAGACCATCCAGAGACAACCTCACCCAGCAGAGACAGTCAGACACCAGGAGCAGATCCCCTGCAAATAACAATTACGCCAAGATGACACGGCCCTAGTTCAAAGCCCAGCATGCCTGTAGGATGTAGGCGCCTGCTAGACCACAACAGAATGACAGTAAAAGCTATGTCCTTAGGGTGGCCTACATACTGGCAGCCACTGGCTCCAGCAAGTCAGCAAAATACTGTACCCAAAGCAATAAAGATTGCCAAAAGATGCAATAATTTGCCTGTAACCAGGAGAGAGGTATCCAAGCTGCAGAAGGGAAAAACTTATGAGAAGCATCAGAAGTAAACCAGGATGCTATGAATGCCATCTCCAGGCACATTTTAGAAATAATTCTGCTAATAAGGAACCCATGTCATTGCACAAGATGCAGGTGTCTCATATTCCCCAGCACCTGATGCACAGAACAAAGGGTCTCCTATATAAACACCAACTCTACCCAGATCATTTTTAGCTCATGAATCTGTTGCTGCTTCCAAGCCTCTACTTCAAAGCAGCCAGGCCAAAACAAACTTCACTCAGATGTATATAAAGAAAAGGTAAAGTGCCTAGCAAGCCAAAAAATAGCCTAGAAAAAGGAAAATAATTTATAAGTTCTCTTGTAAAAGAAACTTGCACGGATGGAGGAAATGATCTAGTAATGAGCTGAAAGGCAGCACCAGAGAAATTAAAGACTCCCATAACATCATCACCCAAAGAGAAACCGGACTGCAGAAAGCAGATAAGTCTTTTCAGAGAAAAGAGCTGAGAAGGAAGCAAACAGATGGTGTCACTGAGAGGAGATCAGCATTTGAGTGCAAAGGAGAAAGGCCCCATGCTTCCTGGATTTCCAGCTAACGGGAGCATGAAGCCTGCTCACAGGCCAAGGAGGTGAGCATGGCCACACTCTGGGCCACTGAACACCAGAACCTGCACACTTACCTCCCTACCTGAGGAAAACACTACTAATTTGATGCAGCCCCATATGCAACAGTGACAGCTTACCAGGTGTGCAAACAGAGGGCCTGAAACCTCACTTGGGCTCCACAGTAAACAGGAAACACACAGATGAAACATTGCACAAAGGCCTCCAGAGCCTCCAGCTACTGGTCAGAAACTATCCACAGCTGCCAACATGTCTTTTCTGCCAGCAAGAACTGAGTTAACCCCCCCCCCTTTTTTTTAAAAAAAAACAACAACAAAAAAAGGATACTGACATACATCAGTTTTTCAGCCACCTCGAGGCCTTCTGCAAGCACATATTGGCTGGACAAAGCATGCAAGGTAGAATTCTAGTGTCCCAACCTACACATCAAGCCTTCACCCATATATCTGTGTTTCTATTCAGATAACATCTCCCCTTTGTCATGCCTGCCTCCATTTCTCCTTTTTGCAGGAAGGGGGAGGAAATCCAGCCCATCTCCACTGCTTTGAAGTTGGCTTCCAGCAACATAATAGCTCCGTCTTGAATCTCCCTCCCCGGTGTGTTATGCCAATTCATCTCCACTGCCATAAACCATGTGAATAGAGCTAGGTGTACAGGGAGACGGGCCAACACAGAAGGAACAGTTCGCAGGCTATGAAAGGAAAAAGGGTTGGAAAGCTTCCAGAAAAGGTCTCACACAGGTCAATGCAGGAGGCTCAGCTCCGTAGCAGTATGGGAGGAAGCAGCTTCATGTTACCAGTAGGTGAGCTGCCTGAAAGTACAATAAACACCTCGGCTAGGGGACGCTTTAGGTTACGCTCGGATGTTTCGTCTCACACCTGAATTAGTGCAAGAAAGCAACATTCACGATGGCTGTAATGCCACTGAGCTGCTGCAGCAAAAGCATAGGGTTTCATTGCGTTAGTCCTCCCTGGAAGTCACAGCCTCACCTCACACCCACAGGAAGGCCCCTTGACATCTGCCTGGGGAAGCAGAACGGTCTCACAGCGGGCACAAACATCACGTTCATCGTAGCGCCCTTCACACTGGCAGGGGCTGAAAAAAGGCCCTGTAACACAAACAAGAACCCTGTCCAACCTATTCTCTTCTTAAGGGACCATACAGCCCACATTAGCACAGTAAACTTTTCCGTCCACAAAGTTCAGAGGACAAAAAACTTCATTTTAAAAGCGTATCAGCTATAGGATCACGTGGCAGTTTTCTTACAGGATCATCACAACAACTTCCCTCCTGTTACGCAGCTTTGCTCCGTTAGTATTTTCTCAACATGGATGTTGAGTCCATATAGCACCTTTCAGAAGCACAGCTGGATTTTCAGCTAAGATGCATTGATATAGCTGGTCTCTTCTTTTCAAGCAGAATTTATTTTTCTCCAAAGTCAGGAAGGGAAAAAAAAAACAGGTCTTCCCTGAGCCTGGGGCATCTCAGATGTAGGTTACTGCTGAAGAATTAGTCATTCATCCGCAGCCAAGTTCTGCTTTCCCAGAAACTTCAGCGGGGGCCCGATCTTCCACCACCAAGCCCCCAAATGCCCTTCCTTCCAGGCAGCACGATCTGTTTATGGGTTATGAACATCTCTGCAGGCAGAGAAAACATTTTTAAGCGATGACACACCTCACTCCTGCACCCCCGGCAATGCCACGACCAGATTCTGCCGGCAGATCTGTGAGGAGACCAGGCCCAGGACACGGCGCTGAGCGCCTGACTCGCAGACAGTGCCCGAAAGGCTGCAGGTTCGCACGAACTGACAGTGTGTGGTCGGGAATTAGGTTAGCATTGATTGGGGCGAGCTGGCGAGAGCATCCTTCACTTTGCCCGTAGACAGGCAGTCACATGAGGAACAGCTGGAGTGCGCACAGAGCCTTCTTTAATTAAAGCGCGACTCGCCATTTCTCTGGCAGGGTGCCCAGAAAAGCAATAAAGTGGCAACAGAGAAAACAAATGCTACATAACACGCTTCCCCACTCCTTTATGTTCCCAACTCCCCCTTCTCCCTCAAACGTAATCATCTTACTTTCTTTTTATATTATTTTTTATTTTTTTAATAATCATTCTGTATGTGTGACAGGCTAGGAAAGGAAAAGGTCAAGAGTGAAGAAAAAAGGGTCAGAAGAATTGAAGCAGGCATTCATTGCCATTCAAGATTAAACATGTGGAACAACGTACCTGCTTATTAGGACATCTCCTGCTCTGAGAAAACATCTGCAAAGTATACACACCTTTTTTAGGAGACGCATGTGTCATGAACACATGCCTGCACCTCGTGGGGATGCTAACAGCATTCACGTCTCAGTCGTTATGGTAACATTTTTATTTCCCCCACCCCTTCTTCCTCAGATCTAATGCTTAAACAAGCTCAGGATTGTCAACACACCAATTGCTGCTGTCATCTTCCAAATTAACCAAAGTTTGTTTGGTTTTGGTTTGCATTTCTCCAACCTCCATCTCCTATCGCAAGCACACGGATGCAGGAGGACCGCTCTCTGCTATGGCATACAGCCCATTTCACAGACCGATCTGTTCCCAGCACAAAACCTGCTGGATGCTAATAATAACCATTATGCTATTTTTGTTGTTGCTGTTATATTATTAGGCTCTTTTCTGTACAGGGCATAGAAGGAAAGACACAGGGACAGGCAGAACAGAAGTGTGAAACCAAAGGCAGGTACACGCTGCTCCCATTGCAAAGGAAATGAGTGATCATACTCTGAACAGGAGAAAGGTTGTAAGGGATGTATGTGCTGAAAAAGGGTATTTCACGCTGGGAAAGCACCTTGGAGTTGAGAAATCAGGCACTTATCCAGTACAGGCAGTATAACTGGGGCTCAGTGGGACAGGGCCTGAGCAAGCATCTCCCAGCATGAGGAAGAAAGCTGGACCTAAATTAGAAACTAGCACCAGATCCTCAAACCCAAAGCCCACAAAGGAGCTGATCTGAAAGAGAGAACAGCAGAAATCTGGATCTTAATTTTTCAGCTTGAGCCCATCTCTGCATCAGATTTACAGTTTGACATGTTTATATTGAAACAAGATGGCTATAAATACAGTATATTTCTCTCCCAGTAGAGTCTGAGGAGAAGAATGTTTAAAAGCACTCAGCAGGGGACTAGCACAGCTCCCAGTGAATTTAATTATAAACTCCCTGCTTTTACTCCAAGTAGTTTAGGCTGGGAGCAGTTAGACTGCTTTTGAAAATCCCGCTTTATTTGTGTAGAGCTACAAATCATCTATATTTATATAGCTGGACATGCATCATAAGAACATATACAAGAACATTTTTATTAGCACAGATCAGGAATTTTCCATGCAGAATTTTTTTTAAATTTAGGGGCTGCGGGAGAAAATACGAAATGAATTTAGTCTGTAGGCAAAAAAAACAGATTTTGACAGAAAAATTGATATAGTGAACAGTCAAGTTGTTTCACTTCAGCTCAGCTTGGGCTGAACCATCACTTCTGTGCACTGCCAGCATGCCCACAGGTGCTGAGAATTGAGGAAAGGACTCGTTCATCTCCCTGGGTTGGGCTCTCTCAGGCCAGACAGTGTGCCCCATCTTGCATCGGTCTCATTGCTGCTCTAAAAGCAGTCTGGTCTCATTCTGAATAAAACCAACACTGCTGTAAGTAGGCCAGCGTTGCACAAGAAGTTGCGAGTTTTATCAGATCCGACTGATGATCCACGGCAGGGACAAGAACCTGTTGCGAAATGTTATCTGTGGCTGTGTAATCTTACGTGATTACTTTTCTCATTGTCTGAGCAGAAGTAGCTTGTATCATAAGCATTTCTGGCCTTTTGGTCTGCACAGAATGAACCAATTTTAAAAATGAAAAAAGGTAGAAGGCACAAAAGCTATTGTGGCTATACAGAGCCCTTAATTATAACACTTTACCTTTGGAGAAAACTATTTTTCATTAACTGAACGGGTAATAGGATATGATGGTGATTAAGTTTAATGGAGCAGAGTCCAAGGTGGAGAAGATAAAGTTACAACTGAGAATCCACTTTAAGTGCAAAACCAGCTTCTGTTTGGAAAGGTGTTTGATGGAAAACTGCACTGCTTCTAACTAAATGAGGTTTAAATAGGTGTAATTTTGTATGTATTAAAATTAAGATTCCTTTAGGTATAAACCATGCAAGTTTCCATGCAATTACCACTCCTGAGAAGCAGAAGAGAGCACACACCATAAAGAAAATGGCACTTTCTAATTTTATAAATGAGACCAAACACATGCTTTTCCAATGGGAGAAGGAAATAGATCCATCAATGAGCTAGGTTTAGCCAAAATAACTGAACAAACTTCAAAACCATTCACTCCATCGAGTTTTGCCTCTTCCAGCCTAAGGGAAATATTTTCCTTCCTTATCCTGGCTCTGCTGACTTGGTCTGTATCACTTCTCCTCCCTGGGTCTGTCTCTCCCCCTGCCTCCTGTGCACCTTCCAGCCGCTCAACCCCAGCTGTAGCCATGAGGCCAGGTACTTGCACAGCTTTTTGGCATTTTTTACCTGCCTCTGCTCCCTGCATTTAACCCAGGGGTTTCCCCACAGGGAGGAAGGGGCAGATGTTGCAGGTGGGAATTTCTCCACCTGGGACTAATTTTTAGTCAGCCCCCACAGGCTATTGCAGTGACCTGCTCCCATCTCTCAAGCACTGAAAAAACACAGAAAAGACTAACTTCTTCATCACCATTGTCCCCAGACAGAGCAGAATAATAGAGCAAGGAGTGGGGGGAAGATAATAAACAGACACCATCTCATAGGGATGTCTTGATGAGACAAATATCAGATGCTGAACAAAATGCATCCCCTTTTAAGTGGCATTTCTATATTTAACACCAGCTAAAATGTGATAATTTACACTGTCACAACATGTCTCTTAGAAACAGTCCCATTTTATTTGCAGTCAGCTGAAGTCTGGAATTCAATTTCTGACCTCCTTTCTAGGAGGGGGAAAAAAAAGAAAGCTAACATCTGGCAGAGCTGGGTATTTATTAGACTTTATAAAACTCCACGCTTCTGTTATACATAAGACAGGCACAAAAGGGGCCCCCAAAGTGTTATTTCCTCACTAGTGTGAAACAAGTGGCTTATTCAGTAAGTTTTCAAAGAACAGAGGCAAATGGATTATCTCAAGGAGAAGTCAAACACAGAGAAACGCACTGTAGCTCACTGTTGGGTTTAGCTGCCTGGTGCTTGTGGAGGGAACAGGGAAATCTATAAAATCCATCATCGCTGTGTCCAGCTGAGACTTTACACTTCTCAGGGAAATCTGAGCTGTGAACCACCAACAGCTGCTTTTCTCCCAACCTGTGAAATCACCCATGGAAGGAAAGTGTTTTCTTAAAAAACTTCTCAAAACACAACAAGGAAGAGCCCGCTAAATCCTCCAACTCCTTGTGCTGGGTCAAGACAACAAGATTTTCCAGCCTAGCTGCGACCATCGGGTGTGATGAGGTGTGATTTGCAACTAACGTAGCTGTGCTGGCAAAAGCCCCAGTCTGGTGAGAATTACATGGGCTTTTGCTTGTTTTCCTTCTCCATCTCCAAAGCACAGGTTGCCCACTCACAGCCAGGCCCTCCCCAGGGCGCTCAGCTGGTTTCCCACCCCCCAGATCTCTCTGAACATGGACCTGGGCTCAGACCTGACTTGGTCTAACGTAGAACCTGCTGTCTCCTACACATCCCACCCTGGGGTGATGCTCCTGGAATCTGCTTTAATCACAGGGCCCAACACTTGGGCCCTGCACAAAATGGCGTTTTCTGAAGTGCATGTATAGGGAGGAAAGAAAAAGTGCACCACTGCTTGGTAGTGAAGTTCAGCCAGCAAAATCAAGGAACTGCAAGTGACCTGTAACAATGAGGATAATTTTTCCACCTGACTTAAAAGAAGCAAAACTGTTCTAAGTTTGGCTTTTTAAGTCATTGCACTTGCTGCCATCAGCAAGGCTACTCATGGAGATGGAGGAGAGTAGGTTTGCACCCCCACACCTGGATACAACGACTCTCTTCCATCTCATACACCACTGTTGATGCAATGGGGCACAGGCAGCAAAGACTTGTGTGTACCAGTAAACTGCAGTGTTCAAACACACTGTTTGGAAAGCAGAAGGTGCTTTTAAGGTAATTATTTTGGGGAGTGAAATGTTCCCAGTCTTTTGAGGATGAAGGGTGACCCTGTTGGGATGAACAACATGGTGCTTGGTCCTAGGGCTGTTGTTTGAAGTGAGGCAGAGCTGCCAGACAGTGGAGGAACAAAAGAGTTCTGGCTGACCCCTGGCTCCAACCATGGCACAAGTCCCCCATACCCTCAGGACACATCAGGGGGCTGAAGCTGAGCCCGTCCCAGGTGGGTCCCACCAGCCAAGCTAGTTAATCTTCAGTTAATCTTCCTTCTCCACACCAAAGAATTATAGTTGCTACAGGTTCTTAACACCGAGATATCATCAACCAGTAACACCAGTTTGCTGATGGGCTGTGTTTCTGCTTAGTGCAGCAGTACAACAAGCTGGAGGAGGCTGACCTGACAAAGGGGAAGAACAATTATTTAAAAAATCATACGGTGAAGCTGTTAAAAGATCCTCTTTCAACCAACCTAGAACAATTTGGGTTGCACTCAACAAATACTCTTAAGTGTATAAACAGTTTCAGGGCATTTGGCACCTTTCACAGACTGAGACACAGATGATGTCTCTTATTGCAGCATTTCAGGCATTAGTCTCCGTTCAAATCCCCTCCCTGTTGAATTCAAGGTCTTTCTCCTCCAGAAATAGCCTGACCATCTAACTATAGGACACATCCAGAGGCCGGCACAACATGGTCTCTCCAGACACCAGGATCTGTGCTTCCCTCCTGGGCTTGGCCCCAGCAGACCAAGGGCAGAACCAGTTTCTCTTTTCCCTGTCTCCTCATGTTTCATAGAGGCAGCAACAGAGACAGAAAGCAGCCCACGGCCGAGGCACCCTGCTCAAGGACCAATCTCCTCATCCCAGGATATTGTCTCATAAACAAGGAGCCATGTGGCAAGAGGAAAGAGGAGAGAGGAGAGAGAGAGGGGCCAGGTACCTGATTCTACTCTGCGAGTCCAGCCCTTCAGTCTTATTTATAGGACTCATGCATAATGCATTTTTGGTCAAATAAAGCGCTCGTTTAACCCTGAAACTTTTTTTTCCCCTTTTACTTTGCAAATTCAAAAAACAGTCAATTGGAGGCCAACCTAAGTAATTGCAATAATTACTTTAAGGTTGAGCTATTGACTCAGCCTAAATCAATTTATTCATTCAGCCTGTGCCCTTCGCCCCACCGGCCAGGTTTTATACCACCTAGCCCAGGGTGGCAGGTCCACCCAAAGAGAGAGAGACGAAAACAGCTGCCTCGGTCCCTGCCTCCCTCTGTCTGCAGCAGAGATGTGCCTGTTACCTAATGGCATCAAATTAACAAATGAACAGGTCTGGTAGACCAATTAGCAGAGAGTGCAAGCAATTTTCAAACAGGCTGCAATTGTCGGCTAATGACCTTGGGAGACGCTTTTTTTTTTTGCTTCTCTCAGAAAAGTCCACATTAAAACCGAGTTGATAGCAGCTGAGTGTCACTTACTGGGCTTTCATCTCATGGAAATGCACTGGGTGAAAGAGAGAAAAGAGGACAAAACCAGGAGGCTGTGTCAGTGTAATTCAAGCTTTACCAGTCAGTTAAGAGGGCTGCAACTTTGCTCAGCAGATGGATCAGTTTCTCTCCGGGAGCATGAGCTTCTCCACACTGAGTCGTGCACTAGACATGAACTGTGGGGACCATGGGATGAGCTGGGAAACAGCAAGATTCCCTCACTTCCTTATTAGCCCAGGTTTTCATTAGGGCTTTCATTAGTAAAAGACAGCCACCTTCTCACAGCACTCAAGGAACAGCCCAGGACAGTCTTGCCAAGAGAGTTTCCCTATTACTCCTCCTATTTTAAAAACCAAACCAAGAACACTGTGCGACCCACAAGTAATTGTCTGCCCCTATCCATGCATGTATCAAGGGTTAGCTACATTTCAGGCTCTCCTGGAGAGCACAGTAATGAGCATAAGGTGGGACAAGATGGATGTTGGCACACCAGTGCATCTTGTCTGGGACCACAGCCCCACGTAGTTGCTCTGCAGATCATATTATCTCCTTTCTCCAGCAAACCCCTTTGCAGGAGCTGCAGTCAGTCCTGGACCACCAAGAGAATTGACAGCCACCATCACAGGAGACCTCTAGGCTAAAAGTGAAATGTCAGGTCCGCACCTGGGGGAAGCTGTTTGGGCACTGTTGAAGGCAGCAAAGTCCCAGTGATGTGCATCATGGAAGATGCATCACATTCCTGGGAAGGAAAATCCCAAGTTCTCTGAGCATGCAGGTTTTGTTCCACATCTATCCACTGCAGCACAGCAAAATCTTAATATTTAGAGGACTTTAGAGCAGGTTTCTGTTTTGCTTGGCATTCCCCATCCCTTCCTCAGGTAACTGGATTTCATGATTCCCAGAGGAGTATCACAGGGCAGCTGACAGAGGGAACAAGGTAGTCCACAAGAACAGAACTACAGCTGTGTAATTTTCTTGCATGGCTTTCAGTATACCCCTTTGTAACAGCCCTTGTTCTCTCCCATGCTCACGATGCTTCAGGTCCTCCCCTTTCTACCATGTCACTCTCCCTTCACTTGGGAAGATCACACTCGAGTCCCTGGTGGTGGCCCCATATGGCTTCCTTCTGCTGGCACTTCCACAGAAATCCCAAGACTGGGGTATCTTTGAGATCCCTCCCCCTCTGTCAGCTACAGTTGGCATCAACAGAGGGGCTCCTCCTTATTAAAGGTCAAGAGGAAGATAAGAGACTGCAGGTGTATGGCTCCTGCAATTGCATCTGTCTTGTTCCTTTAGGAAAGCAGGTTTAAAGATGGGACTGAAGGGATTAAATTTTCTTAAAATGCTTTAGGACAGCTTTGCTGGGAAATATACTGCATATCCACAACTCCTCACAGGAAAGAACAAGATGTAAAGACTTTAATGGTAATTTGCCTAGGAGGAACAAATCACAAATTACTTTTGTCTTGGATGCTCCTGACTAAGGATCAGGCCAAAATGAGCCTGACAAAGCCTCTGTAATATCTCCTTACCACGAGGTAGTAATAGCATCATCTGTCCTACAGCGTCAGGGTCACAGATGATTGTGTAAATCAATGAACTAAACAATTATCTTTCATCTGAATCAGCTATTCTGTAAGCTGTTTATTTGGTAGCGCAGTGTCTCTGAAGTCTTATTTCTAGTTCTGCTATCAGGCCTGGTCTGAGACCTTCACAGGCTCCTGTACCTCAGGTTTCCCACGACATAATAGGGATATTAGCAACAAACCAGCTTCAGAAAGGGCTTAGAAACAGAAACTGATATTAAAAGGTTACTGTGAACTACATAAAACCTCCTGCTGTCACACAGCCTTCAATGTTAGCACTTTCTTGACTTGTTACAGCAATAAAAAAAATAATAGCACTTGTACAGGTGTAGACAAGCTGTCCTTTATGCACCACCAGAAGCCAGGAGAGACCAAAATAAAGAGCGAAAGTGGACTGTCATCCACCTTTAAACAACTGCTGTATTGCGGCTACAGGAATAGATCCCTACATCCAAGGACTTGCTTCCCCCTCAGCCTGCCCTGGTTCCTCCCTGGGGGGCTGGGACAGGTCCAGGCTGGCAGGTCCCTGCAGTGGTTTGCTCCCTTTCTCTTACAGAAGAGACAAAGTTAGTCACAAAATTTCCACAAGTATACAGTAAGTGTTGCCACTCCTTGCTGATAGCCAGGGAATCGACAATATAACTCCACAAAAACCCTACCAGCCTTGTTTCTTGTGGTCTGTTGTACGCTGAATGGCTTCATACAAGCTCTATCCCCACAATACATCTGGGAAACCAAAGGACAGAAACATTCATCTAAGAGCAAGCCAGGAGGATTCAGTAAGAGACAAGACATTTTCTGCTGAGATAGGAAGTGAGCTGATGAGCTGATAAGTAGGAGAGATTTTATGTGGCTATGAATACATTGTGTTTATGTGGCCTTATACCATAAGTATGAGTTAATAAACAAGATCTACTTATATGGCTATCTATCACATCCAGCTGGTGGTAAGTACATTGTAATGACATAACCCTACATCCCATATATCCAGATATGCCTTGCTTCTTCTAGCAATTTATTATAGTGTTTGTGGACATAAATGTATCTATTTGCTATTTATTTAGTGTACACTGAATGACTGGGATTACATTTTACACACTTGATCTTGTGTGTATGTATGCATGTGCTTGCAACCCCGTTACAGGCACCTTAAAATCTCTCAGGATTCAAGCACCCTCATCTCCTGCTGCCCAGTAGCTCACCTTACGTTTCTGCAGAGAGCAAAGTGCCGGGTTCAGAGCTCTGCAAGTCTGGGTGGGTGCCCAGCCTGAAGGGCCCTCCGTCCATGAAAATGAGTGCCCTGATTTTTACATCATCACTTTGAAATCACACTTAACACAAGCCAGGCTAAGCCAAAACCTAGCAAAATAAAATCTAAAGTGGAGCCTAACGTTTCAAAGGTTTGTAAAGATGTCTACTAGAGAAAGGAAAGAAAAGGACATTTCATGTCGTTGCTTTAAGCTCAAAAGCTATAGAAAAACCGATTCCATGGGGGTTAATTGAGAGTCTGGAGACTCTTACCTCACCAGGCTTGGTCACAGGATGCCCCTTCTGCATTCTCAGTTTGCATTCACAAAAAAAAAAAAGTCCTGGATGAACACAGCATGTTGCCTCACCTTCTCGAATTCAAACTCCCTCAAGTCATCGCATCAAGGATGCGATGACCCCCCCCCCAACTGTAGGTAATTTCACCAATCTTCCCTCTGGGCTAGGGAGAGCTCCTCTCTCTTTGGAAATGCAAATATGCAGTTGGGTGGCCAGGTGCAGCTATCTCCTGTGCTTGAAACCCATTAGCAAATCATTCAGGTCCTAAAGAACAATCTGACCCTTCCTACCTGGGCAGGTGCTCGGCAGCCCTCAGCGTGAAGTCTTTCTCCATCCTTTGTCGCACGAACGTGCAAATTGCCAGCTCAGATCTGACTCGACATGCACATATGTTAATGCAGGGTGCTCTCAAACGCCTCTTGGCTGAGGTCGGACCAAAGCAGAATCAGCCACTTTAGGATGCAAATGCCCTCTGGGGGAACTGATTCCCCCAACTCCTCTCCAGGAGAAATACCGTGACACCCTCCTACTCTGCTGGAGATTAATCGCTTTAATACCTCCTAGAAACTTGCTGCAGGTGTGAGCACCAACAGGAGATTGCCCCCATATATTTCCAATGGGTATTTATCACAAACAGCAGTTGTAGTTAATTTACATTTAAAAAAAAATCTTTTAAACTTTTAAGAAGTTAAAGTTCATTTGGAGACCTCTGAAATAGTCAAAGTATTTTTCCTGTCCCCAGTTAAAGGGGTCAATTTGCAAAAATATGCTCATTTTCCACTTTTCATCCTCAAATTCTCAAAATTTCTGACACATCCTCCCTAGCTCTAACTCTGAAATCAGAGATGTTTTAGATTTCAATAGCATAACAGTAGGTTTTGTTTTGTTTTGTTTTTAAGCATTGGCTATGGGGTAAAGTGACAAAAAAAAAAAATCCTTTGAGCAACAGCCTTCAAATTTCCTTTTGGCAAAGAAGCATGCCTAAATCATCCCATTCCTGATGAAGGAAGGTTATAACTGATGGAGGGAAATTATGTAAACTTGGGTATGCACATGAAAGCAGTGAGTCGTTCCATGGACGCCACTGCAAAACCTTCATTTTACACTGCCTTTGGCAGGAGGAGAAAAAGTTTAAACACATTAACCAATTTAAATAGGCAAAAGAAAGGGGAGTAATTTCCTTTAGAATCTTTAACACACTGTAAATCAAAGACACTTTCTGGAAAACATAGCAGACATACAAAACCAGATAAAAGACAACCCAAAAGGAAATCAGCTAATTGCTATAGAAACAACAACAACAACAACAAAAAAGGTCAAAGCCTGGTGTGTTAGATCCTTGCTCCCTGGTTGCAGGATTTTCCTTAAAAAAGGAAAAAGAAAGAGGCATGTCGATCTGGTTTCTGTCTGCCTCAGTCCATCCAGTATGTGCCCAAAAGGTAACCAAGAGGGTTTGGTCGGTACTGTCATACTTGTTTAATATCTCGGTGAGCCAAAGGGATGCTGAAGATAGTAGGGAAAAGAGCAGCCTTGTTAGCCCACCTTTGATCTTTCGTACACGAGATATACAAACAAAACACTGCACATGAAAATTGGCCTGGTCCTTGAGTTTACTAGGACAAAGAGCCAATGTTGAAGCACAGAGATGACTGGAAAGCAAAGTGGGTGCTGGGTCAGAGGATGGAGAGCAAGACTGGTGACATTTGAAGACCATTTTACAAACCAGACCCCAGCTGAGGCTGGTCTGAGGCTCTCAGACCAGTTTTACTGCAGTGGTGGAGTTGAGTACCCCACTCGTGCTACCCACCCAGCTGCAGTGAGCCAGACTGCTGCATGGGGTGTAGGTCTCCTCTGCCACATGATATCTGAAAACTTCTGGTTATCTCTGTTAATGTTTTTTAGTATTAAATAACTCCCTGAGAATAGTGGCTGCTCAATGACAAACATCCCATTCAGCCAGCCCAGCTCCAGGAGGGGTCACATCAGGAGCACTGCAGGTATGTGGGGGCAGAACCTGGTCCATCTCCCTCAGCCCACCCTGCCAGCCAGCATGTGTCACAGCTTAGTTTCGCCCGTCTTCACTTTCTTTTATCTACTGTGTGGGACAAGGATCTGTGATTTAAATGTCTGAGACCGTCACTTCAAATTGCACGTATCCCTGCTGAGAGCCTGAAACAGATGCCAAGAATGCTGTTTTATAGTCAGTAACATCAAGGCTGACTCAGATTATGAGAGAAACTCGTCCTCTGCTGAAATCAATGAGATTCCTCTGCGAAGTACCGTACTGTTTGGTTTGTGAAGCATGAGGGCCTGGGAAGTCATTTGGTATATATATTTTTGCTGGCAGTATTTAATTACATAGCCACTTGACATTTCTTCCACAACAGCGCTGCCTCACCATAATGAATGTGCTCGAGGTATGAGTCAATGCTGGGCAGCAAAGGAGAGCGTTTACTGCCTTCTTTGTCTGCAAGGAGAGAAAGGAGCGTGAAGGCTGGGGGGAGAAGAGAAAGCCGTTTGTTTTAGCTGGGAATGACAGTGCGATCCCTGTCACTTCCCTCACCCGTCACTCATGGTGTGCTCAGCATCGATCAGTCCCTGGGGGCCTGCTGGTGGCAAGGGCTGGGCCCTCCTGGGTGCCACAGGACATGCGGTGGTGTAGAGGTGAGGTGCTTGGACAAAGAAGGTGCACTGCAGGCAGGAACTCAGCCTCCTGGCTCTTAACTTCTCTTCAGCCATCCATTCACTCACCGGGCAGCAATGGGCACAAGAAGAACCCTAGGGTTTGAAGAGAGCACGATAGGTCAGGCCTGGGGCTATGCATCCAACAATAAGGAGCCAAGTGTCTCAAACAGCTGCTCAGTAAGGGAGAGACATTGTTCTCTGCTTTGGCTGAGACAGGGGTTAGCAGAAAAAAATAGTTTGTGACAGGTTAAGGGAGGATGAGATCACCGTGAATTAAGGTTGCATGAGCAATCCTGAGTCTGGCTGGCCTTATTGCAAAGACCTGCACAACACTGAGCAGCAGTGGGGTTGGTGGGGAAGCAGCATGTAACAGCTCACACTGAACAGGACAGTAATCACAGTGATAAGGATAGGGCAACTAAAAATTCTCCATGTTTTCAGTTGTTTTCTTTAAAAAAGAAAAAAGAAAAAAGGAAGCAAACAAACAAAAAACCCTACCTCCTCTTACTTCCCTCAATAGCAGACAGACATGGATATAGGAACTTCTTGGCACCAAGTTCCCACAGATGCCAGACAATTCTTCCCCAAATATTGCATTACAAAAGGTCACATAGTCCTACAACGTGGAAGATAATGCACCATGGGGCCAGGTGGACATCTCTGCTTCTTGGACTAAAAATGATGCATTCACTACTATAACAGAGTTTCTGCTTCCACTATTTTTTTTTCTTTTTTTTTTTCCCCCCCATTCTTGTCTCTAACCACGGTCTTCCAAAATGGTAAACATTTCTGGTTGTAGTTGAAGGTTAGTTGAAAGTGTCATGCTCTGCTCTTCATGCTCCCTGAGGACAGAATAAAGAGAATAAATCAAGGCTGTAGAACGAGAGGTTAAGGCCTGTGAAACACTTTCTGATGGTCAGAACAGCAAAGCACTAGTGAGAGTCCTCAGACAGATGGCAGAGGTTTCTCAGGACAGAAAAAGGCATCTGCCAGGTACAGGTTAGGTCAAGCTGATCTTGTCAAAGACCAGGAGCGTGGACAGAGAAGCTCCTGAACTTCCTTCTAGCCTTTGCTTCCACGATTTGTGGCCACCAGTAAGGCCTTGGTGTAAGAAAGGACTCACAGAAATGGGAACATGTGTAACTTTAGCCTAGCTGAAAACACAGCAGTAAGGTTACAAGAATGGCCACACTGGGTTACACCATGGGTCTATCTCACCTGATGTCCTGCTCTAACATCAGTCAGTCATGTTTTCCCTAGACACCTAGGGAAAGGTAGGAGGATGGGGCAAGCGTATAGCAATACCTCCTCAGAAAGCTCTCCTAGATCCCAAGATTTTCAATTTGGAAACTTCTTGAACCCAAACCATCATCTTTGCTGTAAACTAACTCTGGTAGACTCCCTTTCAAGTGTTTCTCCATCCCTTTTAAAGTGCCCAGTGATGAGTTCCAGTGAAGCTATGAGCCATATGACAATGCGGTTTGCTTTGAACTTGTATTCCTGTAGTGAATTCCTAGTTTTCCTATAGACTTAAAGAGAAAAGAAAAAGAGTCTGAATGCCAAAATATTCTTTACTTGTCTTCTTCTGATGCTGCAAGCACTGTATCCCACCCCCAGAGGACAGCTGATAGCCTCTGTCTTCCAGACCCTCACCCAAACTGAAACCCCCTTTTGCCAGGGGCACGTCACAAGGAAGCCACTCCAAACCTCCCCTCATCTCTGCAGCACTTCTGGATCTGCCTATCTATTTTGAGGTGTGTACATTCAGAGCTGCACAGAGCACTCAGTGCAGGGGGACCTTATTTTGATACCATGGCAGAATGATGCTGGTGGCTTATATTCTCTTCCTTATCTGCAGTGACATGGCAGGGTGGGCCAGGAAACAGCACAGGTCAACCAAAGCACGCAGCCAGACTGCCAGTGTGATTTAAAACTGCTGCCACTGCATCTTTACTGTTCGCATTGCCAGCTGTAGCTGGATTAAATGGTCCTAGCAAGAGCACAGAAGTGCTCTGTGTGTTTACAACTTCTATTACAATGGGGATCTAACCCCGGGATGACCGTACCACAGTCCAGCCCTCAGCACATCCCAAGCACACACAGCCCTTTCAGCTAGCGGGTTAAGACACGCAGATGCCCGTAGCCAACAGGACCTTTTGACTCTGTTTCTGCTCTGAACAGTCACCCAGGTGCAGCAGGGGCAGCTGGTCCTCACCCTTAGCTTGGCTGAAAAATGAGGCTTCACGTCATGACTCAAGCTTACTATCTGTGGGGACACCAGCGGTCCTTCCTCTACCACAGTGCACCTGAAAAAAAAAAAAAAGAGAGAGAGACAAATCTAAATACAGCGTTCTTCTCCAAAAGTGCAATTTGTTTTTTTTTAACAGGAGTAAAATGTCTAGTTCTGCATGTCCAAAGTGTCTGACAGCTTCTCCCTGCTCTACAGGCTGTTAGACTGGCAGCAATGCCTTTGCTAAGTGGAGTTTTACTTTGTTAACAATATCTCTTTCTTTTTTTCCAGACCACTGCTTTTCTTCTTCTTGGGGACATTTGCCATCTGTTTTATAATTTCGCCATTATCTGATGGTAGGACTCAATGACCTTTCTAGACTTTAATTAAAGTTTCTTTCTTTTTAAATCATCTTCATCAAATTCATGTTTCCAAGCCACCTCTCTTGTGAATATTTTATCATTCTGACTGCAAGGGGATACATGACAGAAATATATTAATTATTTTTTTTTTATCAAACTGATGAATTAATCTGTGATTGGGTATGAAAAGGGTAGAAAATGTCTCCCAAAGACTATATAGATGTCATGTTAGTCATTTTATGATTCACTTTACAATTTTTACACTATTTGAGTTTTCAACTGCAAATGCAGCTTTTAGCAGTTCAGAAAACAACATGTAACCACCCAGTTAAGCCTGGCTAAGCATTTACAGCATCCAGACTTTGCTACAGCACACACAGAGTGGTGGGATTGCCTTTCTTTGCAGCGTGTGCTTAAGGTGGTGGAAAGGAGGTAGCGAGGTCGTCCCAGATGGAGGGATAGGAGGGGAGCAATGGGGACACGAGCTCTGGGCACGCAACCTGTGAGCATGGCTGTGGATCAGGCTCCTTTCTCTGCTGTAGATTTATTTGGTAATGAACTAACTGCAAGTGCAGTCCCGGCTGCATCTGGTCACCTGCAGTTGCTGTTGGGACTGCTGCACCCCCGGAGCACACGCCTGTGAGTGCAAATCTCCACAAGGACCAAAAGGTGTTGCTCAGATTAGGAAACACACTCCTCATTTAGCACTCTGTGGTACAATGACCCCTTTCTTGTGCTTGCCGAATAGTGTTGCACAGAAGTATCATAAAAGACTGTGCATTTAATATCTTCATAATATGATGTAAGAGCTTTTACCAGAGTAACTTCCAAAACGGAATTAGAGAAAAAAGTAGCCTAATGTTTCGACTGCTAGTTAAAGCATAAAAAAGAACTAATACTCAACAATCCCCTGGTGAGAGGGAGGAGAAGGCAAGGTGAGTCCATCCCTCTCTGATGAGTATTGAGTGGTCTCCTGCCTCCCACCCCTCTTAGCAAGCAAGTCGAGACTTTAAGGGATGGCACAGGCAAGTCCAGAGCATTTTAACTTCAGATGGCATTGCATTGCCTCTGTACCTTCCCCTCCCCTATGGTAAACACACAAGGCAAGGAAACTCCAGCCTGAGTTAACAGAGGGTGTTTGTAGATTCACCTAAGGGAAAAAGAAATAGAAACTGGGTTATTAAACCATGAATATTAAAAAGGGGTCCTGAAACATTATAGCAAGTATCCAGCTCCCTAACACACAGCCTCCAAGCCATTCGAAGGATACTCAGCTTTGAGGGAGCAAAGAGACACCTTTTGCATTGAAGCAGGACAGGGAGCAAGGACACCTCTGCTCTGTTCCTTGGTTTACTGTAAATTATCTGTGCTAATTGCTGAGGCTTTCCGTGCCTCGGTTTCCCCATCCTTGTGATGGGGAGGATGCTACTCCACTCCTAAGAAGCATTCAAGGAGTACACAGAACCCCTGTACGGACAGTAGGTTTTCTTAATGCTTGTGGCACTGGGCAGTGCTGCACCTGTCCATGCATCTGTCCATCCGTCCCTCCATCTGCAGGAGCATGCAATCTGCTGAGGGATCTTGTCCCTTCCCCACTGCTCTTGCAGGCTGTACCTCCCCTGCAGCAACACTTCACCTCCATCTCCCCATTGCCCTGTCTGCAGCGCAGAGAGTGATGCGCAGGACCCCGTGGGACTATTAGTTGCTCTGAAAGCAAACCTTTCCCCTCCTACACTGGCCTCTGTAACACATAGCAACACCTCAGGGAAATAATTCAGCCCCGCTGCCTGCCGTTCATCTCCCTGATCAGCGATCCCACCGACGGTTTCCTCCCACCAAGCAACTCTCCGCTGATTTTATGGCACAGCCCAAACAAGTGCGTTGTGCTTGGGCTTTTCCCCCTCCGGTTGGAGAAGGAGGAGTAATTGCATTTGCCACCTCTGTTCGTACACCCACAAGCCACTGAAAGCGAGCCATTATTCTCATTTACAAACAGGTAGGTAATCTCTTCTCACATGCCCTTAAAAATCATTGTGCTATCGGAGCAGACTGTGCAGATTAGCCGATACTGGGAGATTGTCTTCAGCAAAGCAGTAAAAGCCCTAAGTGCACTAGATTGGTTTTTGATTGACTTTTGGAGGAATAGTATATCAGAAGAATCCCAATAAGCTCTCCCTGTGGTATTTTAAGTGGATATAATGGTCAGAACTGACAGACAGTAATGAGCCTTGTAGACAGGGGCAACTGTATGTTATTTAATTTCCACTAAAGAAGATATCTCAGCAAGGAAGCTCAGGTTTAAGACAACACACAAATACTCAGCAGCCAGATTTTGTTCCCATCAAAGCTGAAGCACAGGGTGGTCAAATTCCTTCTACAGCTTAAAATTTGGGGGCAAACATCTTAAATGTCACCAGTCAAGGAAGGCAAATAAAAAATTACTTCCTCTTTGGAAAGACCGAGAGAGTGCATCTCTCACACACACTGCTTCCTAGCATCTAATGGCTTTCAGACGAATCATTTCAAGCTGAAAATGCGAAATCACTGATTAGCACCTGGGGAATTTCAGCTTGGATGTGGGAGAATGAATCCCCTTCGCATCAAATGTCAGGCAGTGCGGCACGGACACCCTGCAGCCAGAGGTGCTGGGGGGGGCGTTCTTTGAAGTTGTGAGGCTTGAAGGAGAGTTTTGTAGAGAAGGTGGATTAATCACCCTGTCAGGACTCAGGAGGGTCTCCCTGGCATTGCACTTTTCCCTGAATCAGAAGAATTAAAAGCAAAATTAAAAATAACCCTTTAATGAAAATTCCTGCTGAACCACAAAACATTATCTGAAATAAACAGGGCTGGTTGGATGCTTTCATCTGCTCTACCAAAGATGTAAACAGGCTCTTTTCTGACTCATGGCCTTGCTGTTTTCTCATGGCTTCTTCCAGACGGACAACCAGCAGATGGATCTCAGCCCTCTGGGTCCCAGTCAGCAGCAGGGTGGGACTGGGTGGTGGGGTGGCCGGTGACATGGGATAGGAACCACTGCTTCCTCCGTGCCCACACCTCTCCCGGAGAGGAGCTGGTGCCAGCCCATGCTGCCATCCCTGCCCCACCATCCAGCCCAGGTGCACTGCTGCTCCAGTGGATGCTGGAGTGATCAAAGCCAATGTTTTAACTGGGAGTCAGCCCAGCAAAGCCACCTCTGCTGGGCTTCTTCCCAGAGCTCCATCCCACCTCCTGGCAGACACTCTTCACCTGCCAGCCACTTTCCTAACACCCCTCCCTGCAGGGGTAGAAAGTCCTCCAGTTCCCACAAAGCCTGCAGAGGAACCACTGGCCCCAAAAAATTGGAGTTATTTTTATCATTGTTTCCTATTTTGCCTATTTTTATCTTGGTGGTCTCAGCTGCTTCCTTACTGCTGCCTGCTCACTTCCCTGCCTCTCCTCTCTCCTGGCTTTTTAGTCAAAGACATGAAGTTCCTAAAAGATTTGGTTAAAAGCAGCCTGAGACCTAAACGTATGTCTTTATGGTGAGAAAGGTTGCTACGACTCACCCCTTACCGATGGTTAAAGGCGGTGATCAGCTGGCAAGCGGCATGCGTGTGCTGGCCCACCGCACGGCCAGCATCGCCCCAAGTACATCACAGCATCTGCAGCTATTTGCCATCCGACGGGGAGCTAACAGGGCTGGAGGCACAGCTGAGAAGAGGCTGAAAAGAAATCTATAGGAGAAGATACGTCAGTGATTCTGCTTGTTTAATGAGGGATTCATGTGCTGGGGTTCGGTCTGTTCTAGAGAAAAAAGAATTAGTCCCTGCTCGATCCACCTACTGCTGAAGCATAAAGCCCAACGCTGGGACATATTTCTTGAGTGCTGTGAGACGTGTCCCCACTCTGTCTGAAGGCTCCTGTGTAAAACTGATGGAGTCCCATGTGAGTGACAGCGCATGAGCACCCTGAGAGCCCGCGCCTGGAGCCACACACATATGGACACGCTCTCCCAGGGCGCCAGCGGATGGATGCTTTTATATGGATGTCCCCAAGGGAAGGGAAGATGTCATGTTGAGGAAGTCTGGTGAAGTTCAGATCAAGCCTCAACATAGCTCTGTAAAATTTCTTTTTAGAGTGCGGTGCGTTTTCAGCATATGGACAGAAGGAAGCCAGGCTGTAGCAGGGGCTGGCTACTGCCAGTGCATGGTGTGCAGCTGCTTCCCAGGGGATGAAAACCCTGCTCAGATACAGCATCTCTGAGGGCTGATGGTCAGGGCAGTGTCTGTGCATTTCAGGTGGGTGGGAAGGGACCGTGAGTATCCCCCCATGCTCTCTTTCTAAAAGTCAGACCCACCTCCAGCTCATGTCCAGGTGAGATGTCTGAGGGCACTGGCAGTGAATTAAAGGGTTAAAATCTGTGTAGAAAGCACGATACTTATCCCACAGAACCATCACAACCTGATCCTTTTTATTCCTGAAGTGCTTTTTTTTTTTTTTTTTTTTTTTTTTTCCCCAGATTTTGTGGTGTTCTATGCTGTCCAGAGGAGATGAGGAACCATGGCTCGAGAAATGTTGCTTGTGAGCACAGGGATGCACTGAATACCCACTGCTCCCCACCCATCACAGCCCATACAGAAACACAAATTTTGTTTGCTGAGCTCAGTCTCAGATGTGGGAGAGAAGCTGCTTTTCCTTCCTCTGGCATTGGCTCAATGGGCCTTGTCCCTGGAGGATAGTTCAGGAAAATTAACACATAGAAGAAACAGCTAAATAGCTCTGACTTTCTGCCCAGGTTAGGGGAGAAATGACCAAGGGGAGTTATGATAAAGGTCTATAAAAGGTCTAGAAACTCGAGAGCAGTATGGAGAAGGTGTTCAGCGAATGATGGCTCGCTGCTTCCATAGCACAGGAATGAGCTGGCATCAAATGGGTGGATGGCAGGTGAAAAACAAACAGAAAAGAAGGTTTTCTCCAAATGACGTAGGGGACCCCTGGAAGCTCCTCACAGCATTGCCCTGCGGGTGCTGAGTGTTTACCCAACCTTGAAGGAAAAATGAGCACACCCTCACAAAGTAAATCCTCTGGGGATGGTTACACATCCGGCCAGGGAAGTCCCTGAGCCAAAAACTGGTACGGGCTGTGGGACTGTGAAGGGGAACCACTGTCCCAGGTCTGCTCTGCTCTGAGGCCTGGCTCAGGGTGACCACTCTTGTGCTCACTCAAACCAGGCGATTCCGTGGTCAGAAGTGGAGGAACAGCTCCCCTGGGACACCAGTAACATAGCCAGGTGCTCGAGGCAGGGACTGACTTCATTAAACGTGCCCGTGCTTAAGCAGCCTAGTCAAGAGGCTTGAAAAATGCAATGGGATAAACTGCGCCGGGCCCAGGCAGGCAGGCAGGCCCGATGCTGCGAGGCCGAGCTGCGCCCTGCCTCAGAGCGGCCCACGCTTCCCCCCCACACAGCCCCTCACCAGCTCCATCTTCAGCTGCGCATTCAAAGGAAAAACGCTATCAAGTGCTTAGATAGTGGTTTTCATTTTCCACTGCTTTCTAATCAGCGACTAATTAATTCTCAATGCCCCTGTGAGGTAAATATATCTGTTTCATGCATTAATACATATATATTATGTTTGATCTTTCCCTAACAAGTCCCCGTAGCCCTGGAAATCTGCCCTGAAAAGAGAGCAGGGGGGTAGGGGGAAAACAGCACCAGCTTTGAAATCCAAAAGATATTCATTTGTATGTCAGGCTGAAAGTAAAAAGAAAATAGTCATTTGGCAGCTCTGTTCCCACTGAGGGACTGCTTTGCCTCAATTTGTATTTAATAAGTGTACCACCAAAAAGTATTTAATGCATAATGTATAATATAACTAGCACTACACTAAATAATAACCTGTGACTTTAAACATTAATGACTGTTTGTGACTATTTCTTTTGAATTTCAAACTACAGAGAAAATATTTGTCAGCAATAAAAATAAGCTTGCAATAAATAAATAAAATATTGGTGCAATAAACCCGAGTCATGATGTGTCTATTTAAATGCATATATACCTCTGCTTAATAGAGAACAGTGAACACGGTAAGATTTTATGTAATATTCTACTAATGTGTACGCTACGCTGTAGTAATAGTCAACATCTGCAGAAGAACTGCCAGTTCAATACAACTCTCACAGCTGAGGGATATGTTTATACCTTCTCACTTCCCTAACTTCATGTTTTTTATGCAAAAAGGAAAGAAATCCTTTCACCCACATACAGACATGAGATTTCACATCAAAGACTATTTAGATGAGATAAATCCAATTATTACAATTTTATTTATAGTTTTTACATTTCTGGAACCTGCACTAGGCTCACGCTCTTCATACAAGGTACCCATGGAGGCAAGAGCTTCTACAGGGATCTTCTGAGCAGAAGTGAACTGGGCCCTGAAAAACATAAAATTTAAGTACAGAATTAAGGCTGGGAGCACATTTAAGTTCTGTCCTAGCTAGGGCTGCATTGAATCAACTTCATAGCTCTTTTCTCAGTCAGGGCTAAAGATTTTTGTTTTGTTTCATTTTTTAATCGGATTTGATATCACACTCAGATAACAAAATGAGATGCCCTGATATGTCTTGGATGCACGCAACGTACAGACTTTTCACTATGACAGTGATATAGATCAGAGCCTAGAATTTTGGCCCTCCTAACATTTTTAGTCCTTCAGTTGCTCAGAAATCTCCAGATCTCTGGAAGCTGCCCTGAGCTGTCACCAGAGACCGTCCTGAAGGACCCACTGCTCTCTTCAAGCAGAAGTCATGTCTGAAAACACAACCCCCACAAATGTCACTTCACCCAGAGCTTCCACATGGGGCAGAGCACCAGAGGCAAGACCTGGGGGCATCAGGCTGGGTACTCCTTGTAGGAAAAAGCATCCAGAAATGTTAAGGTTGAAAAAAGATTTACTACAAAACTAAGCTTTCAAGACGGCAAAGGTTTATTAGCTTGGACCAAATTCCTTGGTTTTGTTCCAAATTAAAAAAAATAAATAAATAAGAGGGGGGGCAAGGAGTGGAGTTCGTGGAAATTCAGGCTTACTTTTGAAATGCATGGCTTTGTTTCAAACTACATAACGAGGAAAAAAAAATAAAAAAAATATAAGTATCCAAGCAGTCAGTCATTGCATTCTTGGTAAACCAAAGCATTTTGTTTAATATTTCACCTTGCAAAAATAGTTTCAAAAATCTAGTTTGAATTGATCTAGCTTGAGCTTCCTCTTCAGTTTTCGGTTGAATCAATGAACAAAACAAAACAAAACAAAAATCAGACATTTACACAGTTCTGTTCAGGCAGATGTCCTGTGTTGTTATGAACCAAAACTGATCTTTCACTCCCCTGGTACCTGGTGAAAGGGAGCACCAGCACCCAGCACCCCTTGCCCTGCCCAGCTCCTGCCTGTGCTGCCTGCGTATGGAAGCTGGGCACAGGCAACGTCCCAGAGGTCTCAAAAAGCCCCAGATACTCGATTTCCAAGGGAAAACTACGAAGTGTGAAACAAATGCAGCTGATGCATTCTTGAGTTTGCTGAGAGCCTGGGACAAAGGTCTCTGGGGTGCCTGGCTCGGCCAGCTGAGCTCACAGGGCAGTCTTGCTTTTACACATCTTCAAGGCAACGTAGGAACAAATAACCGATTTTACAATCTGGCAATCTGCTTAAATAGCAAGAGGTCAAGGACACACTCATTTTGGTGCACAGAGACCTTTGCAAGCACATGGCAAGCACCACTCAAATTACAACTGCTCCAAAAGCGCTGCGTTCATGTCTGTGTTGGTAAATGCAATGTTAATCCATGGCACAAGCGCTCTCGCAGCACGCAGTTGTCAGGGCGAGGTCGTCCCCAGGTTTCTGAGGCATTCGGGGCTGAGCCGCTGCCTTAGCACTCGATAACCACTGATGGCCACATGCTTCTCTCTGTTACACTGGATTAAATCTGGAACCCGTAGGATGCTAAATCTGGATTTGCACTTGCTTTCAAAACGTGGAGTCTGGCCCTGTGCCCCTGCAAGGTGCTGGAAAGCACAGCCACTGCAGACAGTGACTGCAGCATCCACGGAGCTACCTGAATGCAGCAGCTTCCAAAATCCACGAGCATCAGACCAGGATCCCAGCTGGTCTATCAGGAAAAAAAGAAAGAAAGAAAGAAAGAAAGAAAGGAAGGAAGGAAGGAAGGAAGGAAGGAAGGAAGGAAGGAAGGAAGGAAGGAAGGAAGGAAGGAAGGAAGGAAGGAAGGAAGGAAGGAAGGAAGGAAGGAAAGAAAGAAAGAAAGAAAGAAAGAAAGAAAGAAAGAAAGAAAGAAAGAAAGAAAGAAAGAAAGAGAAAAAGAAAGAGAAAGAGAAAGAGAAAGAGAAAAAGAAAAAGAAAAAGAAAAAGAAAAAGAAAAAGAAAAAGAAAAAGAAAAAGAAAAAGAAAAAGAAAAAGAAAAAGAAAAAGAAAAAGAAAAAGAAAAAGAAAAAGAAAAAGAAAAAGAAAAAGAAAAAGAAAAAGAAAAAGAAAAAGAAAAAGAAAAAGAAAAAGAAAAAGAAAAAGAAAAAGAAAAAGAAAAAGAAAAAGAAAAAGAAAGAAAGAAAGAAAGAAAGAAAGAAAGAGAGAAAGAGAGAAAAGACAGACAACAGAAGAGCAGAAGCTATTCCCAGAACATAAACTACACAGTGCTTTATTATGCTGCTCTATTGATTTTAATGAGGATGCTTCAAAGAGGTACAGTGGACACTCTGTGCTTTTACAAATAGCCCTGCAACCTCCATCACCTGAACCTCAATTATCCAATTTCCCTGGTACCTGGAAAGGCAATGCATGTTAATTACATCGAAAGTTATTTTCATAACTCAAACATTCAAATTTTGCAAGGCTTCTCATAAATTCAGAGAAGCCAAGGTTATGCTGTAGACATGGGTGTGTTCACATCAGCCTTATGTATCTAAAAAAAAATCACAGACTTGACAACAATTTAGAAAATGAGTTGCTGGATTTTTGTTTTGTTTTGTTGTTTTTTCTTTAAACACAAAGCAGATCAAAGGTTTGAGGCAATTTGGGGATATGTTGCAACTGTTAACTGCTTTGGAAGGGATCGCCCAGCCAGGCTCTCAGTTTCAGCAATTGTCCAAAAATTCTTAGGACCGCTCCGAATCCCCCAGCCTCAGAACCAGCATGGAAATATGCATGCGATTTACTGCGGCACGAAAAAAAAAAAAAAAAAGTGAAAAAAAAAGAAAAAAACACTCCTCATTTGGAGTTGGGCTAATCTCAGAGCAAGACAGCTGAGGCAGGAAAAGCCATTTAAGTAATGTAGTGTTTAAAAGGCCTGGGCTGACCTTCATTTCTGTCTATCTGCTTCCTTGCAGCGCTGCCTCTGAAGTGCTGTGCAACATAAATAGCATCTGCCCTGGGATTTTTAGCCTGAGCTTAGCAGAAATCACTCTGGTGGCTGTGATGCACCCTTTCTCTGTGATTAGTCGCTGAAGTTCTGCAGTTCTTCTGCCGTTTGGAGCATGTGTTACACTTCTTATCCAGACAGGCCCAGGGAGGCAGCTGACTAAGAGAGGTGGAGGGCAGCCTTGCTCAGCAAACCTGCACTCCAGATAAAAATAGAAAGCACATAAAGTAGGAGGCTGAGAACCAGCCCAGCACGGAAAGCAGCTTTAGCGCACACAGTTTTCCTTCAGCCTCCAAGGGCCTTGGAGTTAAACCTGTCACCAGGCATGCTGGCAGGGACCCCAAGGTCTTCCTTGCCCTCTCTCGTGCAGGAACATGGGCAGCGTCCTGGGACTGTGCAAGAAATCCTTCCTGCAGACTTCAGCATCTGCAGCGCTTGAGGACGTCGGAGGGGTTGGCAGGCAGCAGCAGCGCATCCTTGCATGGGACAGAGAAACCTGGGGGGCAGCTCTTATCCCTGCAAACATCTGGGACATTTCCAAGGTCCTCTTCGCCTTTGAGGGACCTTAAAATATTTATCAGAGCACTGGCAAAGGCAGGCTATATGTTTAAGGCCATTTAGAAGCCCAGCACATCTTAACACATGCAGCAAGCTGCCAGCAGCCGATGGAGCAGAATCAGCAGCCCTGACCGGACAGTGAAACCATCCAGAAACATCCATCCTTAGGTGCTCACTGGCAACAGCAACTCAGGCACAAAACAATCCACGCATTTCTTCTCACCGCATCTCAGATGTCACACAGGAAGGAAAAATACACGAGACCTCACGCAAATCTAATCTGATGTGTTCCTAATCCCAAGCTCTGCAGAGCAAGACACCATTTCTCCATAGGGTTTTCTGACGCACCAGAAGGTGGGACCATCCCACAGCTCCCCTCTGGGAAAGCCTGGGATCTGTTCTAGTAATTTGCAAGGTCTTGCTTGGGGGTTCCCTTATGTTTCCTGCCTGGACATAATACAGAGTACCTAGAGGTTCCCCATGAGTTTTTAGGCCCCTTGCATGGTTCTGCACACAAGAAATGCTGACCAACCCCTGGTTTTTCATTCTGGGTTGCATGGCTGGACAAAGGATGGGCAACGGGAACAGAAACACCCTCAGGCTCCAGACGGGATACCCTGGACAAGGTGCATCCATTCAGTGCTCCAGGGCTGGGGATGGTTTTTATAGGCTTTTTACAGTGACACTACATAAGCAAAAAGGGTTTGCAGAAACAGTTGACATACCAAGGGGCATGAAACTACTTCAATTTTCCCTAAAACCAAACCAAACCACAAGGCATGGCTCTCTGGTGGTAAAGGGGGGCCTGGCTGCTTCCTTCTGCCAAGAGCAGCTGAAGAAAGAGTTATCACCGAGGGATGAAGAAACCACCAAGAAGCGTTTCCATTTCCCTCTCTCCTTTGATGGAAGATCACCGCCTTCTCTAGAAGGACCTGGAGCAACACATGCCCCGTCCAAAATCAGCCACCCCAAACGGGAGCCTGGTGTCGACGTCCAAGTCTGAAACTTGCAGTCCTTAAACAAACAGAATATGAAATTAATACGGAGAGCAGACAGACAGCACTCACCATTTCCAGCACATTTCCAAGGAGAGGTTTTCACTCCCTGAGCCTGAGGAGGGATCCAAAGAAGACAGCAGGAAGACGCTAATAAAGTTTTTCGTGCGATTTTTATCTGGTGTCAAATGTCAGCCAGTTTGCCCATCTGGGATATTAATAATGCAAATAGTGTTAAAGGTTGCTTTGCTCAGAATAAGCCACAGGAACTTATAGAGTTCATTAGACTCACATATTTCCTCTCCTCCCATTTAAATAAAGAGAGGAGATACCATGCCGTTTCCTTTCACACAAAACTGTTGGGCTTTGGCAAGGTTTTTACATTATTTAATTAGCCCACTCAAATTTCACTGAATCGGGAATATTCTAGTGACAATAATGTCCCTCTCCTGCTGAGTATCAGAAAGTGGAAAATAAAAAGCTCTGTCATGCAAATGCAGCCTCAGCAAAACGCCCAAGGTGGTCGGAAAACACCATTCAGTCAAATTATTCTTCCTGCACTTGCCTCTAAATTTGGGGAAATGGAATTGAACCCGGTTTCACCCCCTGCAAAAAGCAGTCCACGTTTCAGCCTTACCCACTGTTGGTGCAACATCCCATAAACCCCCGCAAATATGTCTTGAAATCACTACCAAACCCAACCAACCAAACAAAAAAACCACCACAAGACACGTACAAAAAAGTAAAATATGATAAGCAGCCAACCTGATTCAGGGCCTAATGTAAAATATCCCTCTACCATTCATCGAAGGTAGCAAGCAGACACGTTGCTCACTGATTGATATATTATCCTCCCCTGCCAATGCATCTGGGCGCATCACGAAGTGGAAAACAGTACATTAATCTCTGTCAGAGGGAAATCAATGGGAATCAGGCACCTAATTCCCTTAGCTGCTTTGGGAAGGCCCGCCCTTTCTCCACTTACCATAAATCACATTTGGAGGAACTCTTCCCCTGCCCGTGCGCACGCCGCGTCTGCCCAGCCCTGCTCCTCCTGCCGATGCTCCAGCTCCAGGACCGATGCTGCACGAGGCCGTCATGGCTTTGTGCTCTCTACCCGATAATCCCCGAGAAGGGGAAACTACAGTGGAGGCAACACCTCAAAATAAATATGGAATCGAGAGTTGAACATTAATTTTGCAGTCAGGTACCGGCTGGCTGAGTTATTCCTCTCCTCAAAGCGTCATAGCCTCCGCATGCAGTAGGAGCATTTGTCAAAATCACATTTGTTATTTGGTTGGTACCAGTTCAGCAATTTAGATACATATGTGTGAGCAATCGCTTTCTCATTCCTGGCTTACAAGGTTCTGGGTTGGCTCTTCATAGGAAAAGCTGATTAATTACAGGAATCGGAGGATAACGTCGGGGGGGCTGAGCAAGATGGAGAGCACCTGGTGGCTTTGCCTGCTGCACGTTACACAGTTGGGTCCAGTGTTGCAGAACTTTCCCACTGCCCACAAGCTTTTGATGTTCACCCCCAAAATCACACAAGCCCAGGGCAGCCACTCTGGATCCGAACAGGCCTTACACCCACCTAAGCTGTGTCCACAGAAGCCCTGCTAGGTGTGTTCCTGCTGAGAGCCGTCCACCAGCAAAGCAGGGGCTGCTTCCAGTCCTGCTGCCCTTGCTGCTTGGGGAAAGAAGGCATCAGCCTCCGGTGTCCACTGGCGAGCAGCACCACCATCACTGTGCTAAAGGCAAAAGCATTTTCCTCCTTGTTCTCTGTTTTGTTTTTTTTTTTTTTTAATCTTCAGGAGACGTTCATTCATGTTAAATTGTATAGAAATAATTCTCTTTTCACAGCGCCGCCAAAGTCCCTTTCTGTCACGACGTCCCACCTTTGTACAGCTGCTGGCTCCGTGCCTATTCATTTTCCCCTCCAGAAACCAGCGGGAGGACAGGCAGGCACTACCCGCAGAGACAGAGCGCAGCCAAGGAGCGGGGAGCCACGCACAGCCCCGGCTGCACCCCCAAAAACATCGAGTGTGTCAGCGCAGGACAGCACAGCCTTGATTTACCTGCTAAAATCACCACCAGGGCACAGGAGCGATGCTGGGAACAGAGGCATCGGAGGAGGAGGGGAAGGTGCCGGTGCTGGGGGCAGAGGCCCCAGAGCAGCTTTGCCCAGCATCGCCAGGAAACTTCTTTGTTCAGGGCTTGTTCAATCGAAAATGCAGGTTTGGATGGGCCCAAGGGATTCACACATCCATGCTGAACTGGTTGGGGCAAAAGGGAACCCAAAGGATTGCTGGCAGGGAAAAGCCTGTACAGTACTTCTTGAAATATATATATATCAGAAAAAAAATAATAATCTTTTCTTCTTGAAGCAGCATTTCCAAAGTTTCCACACAGACCCTTACTGTAAATGTTAGCGTAGCGTAACTTTGAGGGGGGTAGAAATAAATAAAAGTACACAGTTTATCCAAAGTGTAATAAGATATCTGGATTCACATCAAGCAAAATACTTAGAACTGCATTTCCTTCCCTGCAGCACCTTAGCTCAGCTGGCAGACCCAGCACCCACCACGGGGCAGCTCCAAGCCTCCCGCCTCCGTGGGGGCTGCCCACAAAGCCACCTTCCAAACCGTGAGTGAATCAGCCGCAACGAGCCCTGCAAGAGCTGCTGAGGGGCTGAAAAAACACGCACGTGAAAGCGAACCCAGCCACACCAGGGGCCGTTCATTCGTCTCACGGGCTCTGTCCTGCGCAGCTAAAACAAACCGTCCGTACCGGCACGGCTTTCCCCGTAACGCGCGCACCGAGCGCTCGGAGCATTTCACTTCATTGCAAGGAGCTCGTTTCCCAGCAGCTGCTCTGAATCCAGTCTCATCTCTCTGTGATCTTGCTATTTTTGCATCTGTCAGAGACTTCGGTCTCCTGCCACTCCAGCATCCCAGAAGAGGCTGGGGAAGGCAGGGCAGGCCCTCCTCGCCCACGCTGCTTCCCAGCACACCCGCTTGTTCGTGCTGCTGCTGAGATAACGAGGGCCTGCAGGCACACACACACAAAAAGCACTGAACCCGGTGTTTATGAACAAACCCCCATTTTGCAACTAACCCCGATTTGGAATGAAAAACGCAGTTTGGGAAACTCTGCTTTCACTCTCTGTAGCAGAACCCCTTGCCCCACACCTCGCAGCGAGAGCAGGCACTGGTGGGATGCTGGGGACACGTCTGCAGGAGCGGACGGTGGCCTGGCAGGCAGAACGAACACCTTCGCACCTTCCCTGGTCTCAGAGTGGTTTTCGCAGCACATTAGCACTCCTGCCTCTTCTCCTCACCCCGTCACAGCATCTCACCCTGCCTTTGTCCGCCAGCTCCACTGAAATGGCATCCTGCACGCACCGTGCTGGGAGTGTGGCCATGCCCGGGAAAGGAAAGGAGTTGGTACTTTAAGGAGGGAAAAGAAAAAAAAAAAAAGGTAGAAAGAAAGAAAATTGGCCAGGCTATTTTTAAGGAAACTTTTGCTCAATTCCTCCATCAGTGGGTCCATTCACCAGGTGATCAGCGTGACCCTGCAATATGACGTCTGCGAGGAAGTGGGAAAACAGCTGGCAGGAGAAAAGACAGGAGCTATAAACGTGTGAGGCAAACAACAAAAAAAAAAAAGGCAAAAAATGAGGTGAGATTTTGGTAGCTGACACACAGCTTCAGCACAAGCAGCTCTGGGCAGCCAGCAGGAAAAGGGGGGAGCCGTGTCCCCACACGACCCACAGGGTGCTGCCCCCAGGGGCCACGCCACGACCCTTCTCCCGTGGGACTGTGGCTGCCTTGGGTCATGGAATCGCAGACCCAGCTAGGTTGGAAAATACATTCAGTATCATCAAGTCCGTCCATCAGCCTGACCTACCGAGTCCCGTCACTCCACCATGTCCCTGTGCTGCGTCCACACTTCTCCTATAGGGCTCCGTGGATGGGGACTCCACCACTTCCCTGGGACCCCCTTGGCACTGTTGTGCTGGGTCCTGCAGAGCGAGGGCAGCGGGCTGGGTAACCAGCACCCCTCGCTTCAGCTGAAAGCTATATTTTACTCGATAGAAAGCCAAGAGCGTGCAAATCAGCACGATCCCATCCCTCCCCTCTCCAGCCCCATCTTCCCATGACATTTTTCTGTTCGCTTTAATTGACTTCCCTACTGGCCTCCCACCTCCTGGTTCCTGGCCAGGCCAGGTGCCGTATCACCAGTGCTTGACCCTTCTGGAGATGCTGCCAGGAGCCAGCCCGGCGGTGGGATGGGAGGAGGGTGCTGGCCGTCACGAGGCGCAGGCAGGGCTCGGCATCAGCCCTAAGCACATTAATTTTATGCTGCTGCCAGAAGCAATCAGCAGCAGGATGGTCAGCGATGCTGGCAAGCACCCAGCGCCGGTCATTACATTTCAGACTCATCCTTGGGATGAAGGGAGCAGCCTTTATCTCCCTCTCCAAACAAACAGAACATAAAACCAGGAGAGACTTCACAGAACGCCGACAAACCTTCCAGTTTTCAGCCTAGATTACTTCACGGTTAATTTATTCTTATTTATTCTTATGCAACCTTGTTTTCATTGCTTTTCCCTTTGCTGGTGCTTGCCCCTTTGAAGTATTTATAGATTGAACTCAGATCCCCTCTTTGCCTCTGCTGGGTGAGACAAGCCACGCTCCTACGAGTCGCTCATAAATGCTCTATTTTCCTATCAATCTGCTGTCATTTCCAGCCATGTTATTGCAGTGACCAGGACGTGAGATCTGGATGTACTTGCCTGCAATCTTGGGAAGATTTTGGCCCAGCAGCAAGGGCAGGTGATGCCCTGAGGCCACTCTGCAAGGCCACTGGGCTGCCAAGCCCCACGCACCGTGCAAGGGATGGCCTCACGCAACCAACTTGTCCCCCTTTAGGGCCATACCTTGTGATGACCCCTTGCTTAGCATCCTGGGGGCCAGGCAGCTTCCTTCCCTGGGAGCACGGTTGGGTTCCTCCCCAGAAGAAGCCCCAGGGGTTGGCACAAAGCTCCCGGATCGTCTCTTTCCCATCGCTGCTCTGCTCGCACCCCACCAGCTCTGCCCCCGCCTGTTTCATCTTTCCTCTCTGTCAGGAGCGCTTACGGAAATTTCATGGTGATGAAAATCCGCAGTGATCAGCCGTGTTTGTCTGGGAAACAGCGAGCGGCAGGAATGGTCTAAATACTTTCAGGCCTCTGGCAGTTCATAGAGCAATACCCCAGGCAAAGAAAAAGATATCTTGATTAGAATAATTATAATTGTCTTTTCCTTCGTTCTTTCTACAGAAATTCCAGGCTAAATTATCATCTAATTTCAGAGAGCTCCATGACCGAGATTATCTATGAGTCATTTGTAATTATGTGCCAGATTGTATTAAAGCATGAAAATACAAAGGTTTCTCATCAAATACTAAGGGGGGGAGGTGAGAATCAAATTACATTGGAGCAAGATAACTGTTCCAGACACTTTCTGATTCATGGCGTCCAGCAAACGCAGAGGAAAAGGAGAAAATTCTCATTGTGATAATTGTAGAATTGTGAAAACTGACAAATTACAGGAAATTCCAGTTTAAGGCCGACATACCTTCCTCTTCCCGTGCTGCTCCAAAAGCAGCGCCAGGCGCTTTATGGCCCTCCCGTTTCAGCTCGGCACCAATTCCCAGGGGAGTTTCTACAGTGGCTTCGCCCTGGACCCGGGTTTAGAAGTGGGTAAAAGGGAAATTTAGCCCGAGCCCATCTGGCTGGGAGCAGCACAGAAACCCTCAGCACTGCTGTTGGGTTTTGGGCAACCAGACGGAAGCAAAGAGGGGAAATGTTCCTTACGTGGGGAGGGGATGGAGGGTGGGTGGAAGCGGGGCTGTTGGCTGTGGGGGTAAGGCAGGGGTTAAGCATCAAGGGGGATGCAGCAGGATGGTCTTGACAAGGCTGTATCAATGAACGCATGCATAAATTTTCAATGAAATGTTAACGTGCTGTACGACTTGCATGGGGCCGTTTGTCCTTCCTGAGAACAGACAGGCCCGTTTTCCCTCTACAACAATGAGCATTATTGAGCAGTCACAAACAGCAGGGAAATAGCTCAAACCCCAACAGCCATATAAAAACAAAGGGCAAGATGATCAGTGAGGGCCAAACTCTTTTTGTCCATTTTTCTCAGCTTTGCTGGTGGCATCTCCCAAGCCTGACCCCATGGGGCCACTCCATTACCCTGTCCCTTGGGGGAGGAAGGAGCTGCACTGGGATGTGTGCCCTGGATATTTGCTCACAGGTTTGCCCAGCCACGGGGTTACACAAGCACCTTAAATCATGTTTGGCTTGCCCAAAGCGAAGGTAAAATGCCATTAGCAGCACTTATTTACTCAGAGCCTATATAAAACAGGCACCATTGTCATGAGTGTTTGTAAAAGCCAGGGAGAAATGAAATAAAAATATATTCACGAGCATCCTTAGGGCAGCACGGGACACAGTGAAGCCACCAGGCACCTGCACTGCTGGGGACACCCATCAGTGCTGCGGAGCAGAGGCAGCTTTCAGGGACAGCTTCAGATTTCCCCATCTTCTTCATGGGTTGTTGACTCCGGCACTGGCTTAGCTCGGCTCACACCAACGTCAGGTTTCACTGATGGAGCCCAAATTAAACACGCACATGTAGCAGTACATGAGACAACTTCAGTAATAAAACCGCAGTGTGGGAAATGGCAGGGAAGAAGCTAGCAGCAGCAATTAACGTGCAGGGCAAGTAGGCCAGCTGCAATTTATTCTGCATGTGCTTCAGACATTTCAGATTGTCTTCATTCCTCACGAAGTTTTTGTGATGCCTGTCGCACGGGTACATTTAAAGCACCAAATTTAGCTGCAGTGAGCATTGCTTAACAGCCTCCCAAATGTTCGCTCTGCCTTTCGTGAAGTGGCAAATAAACAAATTATTAATCTATTTATGGCACAATGTTTTACAATGCCTCGTCAGCCTGGCTATGTACTAAAAGCTCTTTTGTTTTGTGGCACGTGATGGCCAGTTAATAGCAGGAGGGAGGCCCTCCGATCTTCTGGACAATTCGGGCCAAAAGGCTGAGGCACAGGGCAATGGGGTTTCCTCGCGGTGCCTGCACAAGGCAGACGGCTCTGTCCCAGTGCACCCAATCCTTTATGTTCACTGGACAGAAAGAGGCTACCTGGGGAGTCACCAAGCAAAGAAGACAGCTTTAAATGAAGCAACGGGTTCCTCAGGAGTCTAGAGCTCTGCGTGTGGATGTCCACGTGTATCAGCATAGGCATGGCTGGCACTGCTACGTCTCAGAGCATGGAATAGCCAGCCTGGCAGTCAGCGGGATAAATAAACAGGCCACAGCAAAGGCGTGTAGTCAGGCAAGATGGGTGAGACCTGTACGTTTCTGCGTGACAGAGGAGAGGTAGGACTGCTTGTCCCCAGAACGACATGGCCTAGGAACCTGCACGACTTTGATGGCTTTTCTTCACCCTCCTGGAACAGCAGGGGTCTGTCTTGCCCTATGTCCGTGTGACCACCCCATAAATCAACGTGGTCATGTGAGAGGAGCTCAGTACTGCAACCACTGCCACCAGGAGCCTGGCAGAGCTGGCAGGCGCGAGCTGACCTTCCTTCTGCAGCACCGTGGCTGGCAATTTGCTACTCCTCGGCCCTGTAACCATGAGAAGGGATGTGCCAGGGCCGAAGGGATGTTCTCATCTCACAGTGCGCCTGTCGCCGGCTGCACAGGTGCTTCTGGTCTGCCCCTGGCACGTGGAGCGATTGCTTTTCTCTTGGCAAATGCCTTTTCGTTCAGGACAGGTCTGCGCAGAAATACCTGCTGTTGGACAGAGGAAACAGCAGAACTTGGTAAGGAGCTGTATTACCAAAGAGTAGCCCAGGAGACGATGGAAAGGAGTGCAAGATGGTGACAAAATGGCAATGAATGTCATCCATTTGCTACTTAATATTAGCATCATAAAGCAGGGGACAAACTGAAGAGCTGACACTCCCCTTGGTAGGGATGCACCTTTGCTATTGGGATCCTTCACATCACACCAGAGCACGTCCTGAGCCATGGGGCAGGGAAACGCACTGCTGCTGGAAGAAGAAAACATCTTCGTGATAAGTCTTTGGAGCCCAGAGGGCTTTTCAGAACAGAAGCTAGGATCCTCATGCTGACAACTAGAGAAGTTTTCCCCTGCTGAGCGCTATGTCCCAGCAAATGTTCTTATCATCTCTTCTGTACATTGCTCTACTGACGACACAAGGGCATTTCTAACAAGTCCATCGCCCCTAAATACATGTTATTTCCTGCTGGTGTCGGGGTGATCCTACACACTTTATCTGCAGAGAAAGGAGAAAGCTTTCCTCAATGGCCTGTGTAGCGCATAGAGCTGCATGGCTGTCCCAAATCTGTAAAGCAGCTGTTGAGATAAGATCAGCTAGACCTAGAAAAACCAGCAGGACAGAGGTCTGCAGCAGTGCAAAAAGCTGACACTGACGCTTGGCCAGGTGTAACAGGGTCAGCAGTCCAGGGGAGGAACAAAGGGCTGGGAAGACTAAGAAGGGAACCAGACACTTACTCATTTAGTAGGCATATTTTACTGGTTTTGTCAAGGCTTATTCATCTCCTAATATGCCTGGGGACAGTCAATCCTCTGCCTGTGCAAACGAATCACCACACGCTCCCGTGAGGCCAAGACCCCGCATGGCCACCACAAACCCTTGGAGGAGGCTGGTCTGAGTGCCAGCAACCCATGGAAAACCACAACCAAGAGCCCGCAGACTTAAAAGGACATAAACCCTCCTTGTCATGGCCTGGGTGTGCGGATACTCATCAAGAGACAGCTCATGCCCCTGAAGAACGTGGTGTTGGTTGCTCAAGGAAGAAACACAAGCCTGGAAGAACCACCAAGGCCGCGAGGTTTGGGGGGTTTTGTTGACAACGGCCATATTCCTACCCGCTTTCAGCATGACCACCTTCAGGAATTTGAGCAATGGTGGGAGAAGAAAGCCAAAACTTGCCAGGCTGTCCCATGTGGACAGGGTTTTGGGGCTCTTCCACCTCCTTTTTCTTATCCCCACGTGCTGCTGATGCCGACATCCAGGAGGAGCGATGGCCAGAAGGGGTTGGCACATTGCTGCCCAGCCTGCGAGAGGGCTGCCTACAAACTTCTCCCCCAAACCTCTTGGCCACGGCAATGGAATGAGGCAAGTATCCGAGCAATGCAATATTTCTCCTGAACCGCATCATCCTAATGACATTTCACTCTCCCTTTGCACCTCTGTAAATCAGAGCGAGTGGGGAACTCGGTGATGTTACGCTGATGTAAAATCGCTCTCAGGAGGGAGCCAGTCGGCGTAAATCATCCCCTTCTATTTCCTTGTACATAATCTGGTGCCAAGCACTGCCAAAACAAGGAGAAAACATTCCCAGGATTTTTCCTAAAGGCAATAGCCCGCCTAAGCACAACTCTAAATGTCTGCTGTTAAAGTTTCCTTCATCTCATTAAAACAACTTGCAAAACCATCTGCTAGCTAATAAAGACTTTTTAAAGCTTAAGTCTTGTATTTTATAATGAAATATACTAAGGGAAAACAGGACATGTACTTAGAAAGGCAGAACAGCAACAATCTGCTGTTCTCTCACAGAAAGCCAATGGCATTCACTCCCATGACAAATTACAGAGACTGAAGACTTCAGCCCTTTGACGATTTCTTGTACAAATACCATAATTCCTAAACGCATCCACATTTTTATTCAGACTGCTCCCAGACACTGCAGCATTGCTGATATCACACTGGTTTCAAGTTAAAAAAGGCAGATTTCACTTTCATGTCTGACTTCGTTCCATTTTGTTAGCACTTTACACCTCCAATATTTGTTACAGATCCCAGGGACTCCAGCGGGTAATTTTGCTTCCTCTAGAGAGATTTCTTGCTGGCAGATGGGGTGACCACATGGGAGGACTTCCACCCGGCCATAAGGGTGACTCTGTGGCACCAGGCTGGGACTCACCAAGCACCGATGGCTGCACCAGCTGAGCATAAAGCTCGGGGTCTTGATGAGCTGCTATCCAGAAGCAAAACCCACTTCTGTCCCTAACGCCTCTGGCGCTGGCTGAGGAGCAGCTGTCACCCAGGAAAGCCTGATGGGCTCTCCTGCTATGCCATGCTCCCAGCTCAGCCCATTCTCGCACGCTGCTCATGGAGCAACTGATGTTTTCATGCTCCAAGTCTCACCACAATTCTCCACCAATGCCACTTTTTGCCCATCTTTCCTGTACTATTTGGCATCACTGCTCTTCAGTAGTGATGGCTCGCTCCTGCTGGGCACTGAGGACTCTGCTTAGAAATAACGCTGCAACTCCCAGCAAGGTGATTGCAATTTACACAAACAGAGAGAGTAAATTCAAAAAAAAATTTTTTATATCCACATTTTCTTGGACAGTAAGCTACCTGTGCCTCCAATCAACCCAAGATCTACACAAGAATTTAATGAAAGCTAAGCTTAACTGGGAAAGCAGGCTTGAAATTATGCTGGAAGAGCCAGAGCCTTCCTTCCAAACCTTACTTAAGTCCTGTAATCACCAACAGCAGTCCTGCTCTATATTCATTCTGCCCACTTCTGATCTTCACATGAGGTGTTCTCAACTGCTTATCTCCTTCCGAGCACATGTGCTGTGGTAGTAAAGGTGGATAAGCAGAGGGGACTAATCCACGGGCTGAACACAGCCCTTGGAGCCCCAGCCCCTCTTTCCCCCACTCACGTCAGCAGCAGACTGGGACCAACATAATCTCCTAATAGACATACCCCACCGAGCACAACCATCTGAGATGTGGCTTCACACCAGAATTATACCTGCAGGCACCAAAAATGCTTGGGGTCTCTCCTGGGCTGCTTTACAAGCTCTGGCAATGCTCCTCTGGACAGAGACTCCACGATTCCCAGGAGGACAGGGGAGATCAGAAAATTTATACTTGCGGCTGTGCCAAGCACACCAGCTAACGGTGTTTTAGATGGCATTTTATTAATGCAGCGCAGCCAGCTCCTCTGAACCTACCTAAAATATACAGGGAAGATCAAAAAGATGAAATATCCTTCATCTTACCTCAGGCAGCAAAATCCGCTCAGGCCCTTCCTCTTGGTGCCAGGCAGTCCAGAACGAAAACGCGATGATTCACGTGGCACTGACTTGCTGCTGGAGACCTCAGAGCTTACGGTGGGTCCTGCTGATTTAATGCAGCATGCAGCAGTATCAGACAATTTCCCAGTGGCCTTGTGTAAGAGTTTGCATGAAAACAGTGACTGGAGTTTTGAAACCATTTGCTTTAGCTGTATTTTACCCTCTGTCAACCCAAGCACCTTAGCTGAATTGTGCTGGTGTACGTGTGTAGAGCCTCCTTTGGTGAGCTCTCGGTGAACAGGGAGGACTCAAAGCAGATCCAAGGATCTATGCTGTTTCTCAGACACAATGCTGCTCTGAAGAATCGTTATTCAATTACAGATCCAGATCCGCGTTGGAGCAGTCTATTACCACCTAGAAAGTTTTGACAGCCGCAGCCGTTCCCATGCAGAGCTGAAGAGGAACGCATTATGGGCTGCGCACTGCAGCGGTATCGCCACTGAAGTTCCCTTTCCTCATTTATTTTAACACCAGCAGAATAGGTAACTCTGCTCTGCTGGCTAATGAGGAAAGGCAGTCTGATGTGCTTGACAAACAGAGTGTGAATTGGCTTTGGGCAACGTTCCTCAGCATCACAAACCCGTGTTTACCCCAGAGCACTTTCCTCCCTTCTTCTTCCTTTCCTCCGACTGTTACCAGCCCTTGGGACTGTCGTTAATGGCGCAGATCCTCAACTGATGTAAAGCAGCAAAGCTCTCATGGCCTGATGCCGTGAATATATATCATGGACATTCTCATGTGCCTCTCTGTTTTTATTAATCCTTTGTATTTTTAGGAACCTCAGATGCCTCACTACCAACAGACATCTGCTTAGGGCATGGATCACACTCTTCTCACAGGATTTCTACTCAAGATGTTTGCTCCAAAATCCTCATGTGCACAAGGGTATTTAACCAAGACCAGGAGCAGCACCTCTGCAAGGAAGGCGGGCTCAGGAGACCCACATCAGAAAGGAGGACAGGAGTTGAAGTCTTGCTAGCTCCACTGCCTTCCATGCCACTCGAGGATGGATGGCTGCACCAGCCGTGGGCGTTACCCTCCAACACTGGGCCACGCAGTCAGCAGTTCGGCCTATGTTTTGTCCTGGTTATAAAACGGCAGAGTTAAGAAATGACCATGTTGCCTTTTTTCCTGAAAACCTCACGGATTTTTCTTTGGGAATGACCGGCTACTGGCAGGGGGACAGGAAACATCTGCACTGAGCTGGAAACATGTCCATGAGCCCACGGCTGGGGAACACCACCACCCGTGAACCACAGCGGGGCAGCTGACATCTCAGGGTAGGGTTAGGAATCACACCACAACCTGAAAAAGTAGAGGTATTGCACAAACTGTTTGTATGGCCCAAGATTTCAGTTTTTAGTGTAGCTGTGAGATGTGTTTGGTTTCCAGAGATGTGGAAATTGGCCTTGGTCTGTTCCTATGCTTACTGCCTGTTGCACAGTCTAACACCTCACTGCAAAGAAATCTTAACTGATTTTTCTCATATTTTTATATTCAGTTTTGCACCTTAGTGACACCTTGCCATCTTCGTCTTCCTTACCTGGCCAGGTGTCCTACTACTTTTAATATCCCCCAGCAGACTGACCCACTGGTCTGTACATTATTAAAATGGAGCAGGATATACCATGAAAAAGGAGTCGGGAAAATGGACATTTCATGTGTGGAAAATGGCCAACACTATCTCACCTCTGCTGTTGCCAAGGTGCGACTTTAGCACCTCTTAGTCTCTCTGTATAAATACATTTTACCATTCCCACAGAAGAGCGCTGAAGAAAAATTACCTGGTAAGAGCAGTGTTGGTGCCGTTTCTTTTCATTGCTTTGTTCAAATTCCTCTAATTTGCTCTATTTTTCTGGTTTGAAGAATTGAGAAACCTTACTAGGAGCACTAAGAGCAATAAGAAAGCATCCTTGTTGCAATAGAGACAGATAATAAAATGACTGCCGTCCTGGTGTCTAGTACAATGCCACTTACTGCCAGCTCATACAATAACAAACATTACATTCAGACTAGAAGTCATTAAATCCTTTGCTCCTAGAGTCACATGGCAGGATGGGAATCTCAGTTTGCATTTTTATGAAATGTATATACCTCCCTCATTTCCATGAAAATGCACAAGAGTCCCAAAAGAGTAAAACAATTAGGATGAGGAAACTCACCAAGTAAATTTGTTAGGCTGTAAGCCATGGGTTTTCCTCCAGTTTCATTTCTCAAGCACTTCATCCTTCTCACTAAACAAACAACCACTCACCCAGACCACAGTCAGGGATCAGGGCTAGCAAAAAAATTACCAAATAATATGCTATAACTCTTCTTATACATGTGACTGGAGTAGAAAATTACAACAGCGTCTTCTGTGTTACAATATGTGAACCTAAGAATGAGTGTGCTATGATTTACTGGTGACAAACGAAGCTAATGTGAAGCTTTGCAAGATTTCAGCTTTATTAATATTATTTTACTTCCAGACCCTTAAAGGAGGCATATTTGATGAAGGCAGTTGGGAAGACAGAATGGTTTTGCTTATGAAGGCCCAGTGTTGTAGGGAAGACAAAAAATACAGGACAAAGCTAACAAACTGTATTGCTTGGGAAGAGCAGAAAATATGAGGCCGGGGTGGTCAGTACTTTTTAACAGCTTAGATGTTATGAGTGAGAGAACATCAATGATGGACATCACCGGAGAAATTCCCAACCACCAGTGGAAAGGGTTGGAACAGCTGAAAAGAAACTACAGATAAAATCATCCTGATGTCAACGAGAGCAAGGGTGTACCTAGATGAGAACCCAGTAAAATGCTGGAATGAGACAAGCTTAATGTCGTATTGAAACTACAGGTAATTGCCCTAATATGCTAAAAATTTGCAGTAAACAGTCCTGAGGATCCAGGAAGCTCCACTACCAGGAAACATAAAAGAAGCATATACCCAAAGTGCACAAAGGGTAGATGCAGATTTTGGCCTCCAAATTGTGGTGACCAGATGTTGATAAAATAACTAGATATTTAAGTCAGCATACACCTTATTTATCAAGATACTGCTTTCAGAAACAAGCACTGGAACAGTTCCATTAAACACTGCCTATTTTTCCCACAGTCAGTTAATTATATAGCGTGGTGTAAAAACTCGTCAATGTTACGCAGTTTATAGAAAGTATCTACATTTATCAGCAGAACCATATCTTGCAAAAAACACTTACCTGATTAGACTTGTCTTTGCTTTTAGAGACAAAAGACAGCTCTGAATTGCAAGCATTTTGTCCGCTATCAACCAATCATGCAGCAATCAAAAATGAGCATTCATAAGAATGAAGAAAAGAATCAGAAATCAGAAGGAAAGTATCATAAAAGATGGGTTTTGCAAGGGTTTTACTTTTTATTTACAGCAAATATATTACAGTAAAAAAAGCTTAACATGGCTCATAGTGTGGTGTGTAAGGAATATACATATGCTTACATCAAACAGGTTTAATTTCCTTGGCACTAACTGAATCAAATGCAAGGTTTCAACACAAAAATAAGAAACAGAACATTTATTAGGCAAAACTCTACATTAACTGTACACATCTGCGACTAGAGCTTCAATGCAATCCAAAGAATACAAACAAGCCATCAGGACGGCAAGAACTTTTTAGCCGAACACATTTAACCCTCAAGACAAGGTTGTCTGGCACCATTTAAAAGTTGCTGTACTGAACACAGTGATTTTAAAGAAATGTCACGGATGATTAAGACACTGAAAATGCACTCACCACAGTTTTCTTTATTTCTTTTCTTTTTTATCCCCACAATAAAAGACTGTTAAAAGGCTGCACAGCAGACAAGCTGGATGCAACAGCTGGAGGGTTTTGCTTGTCAAGCAAAGTGACTCGCAACGAGACATGCTTTATGGAAGAAAACCTATGATATACAGCTTGTATGGGTTCAAGGAAAAAGACCGAGGGAACAACAAATATGGAAGCCTTATAATCTCTCTTCATTATAATCAGAATCCTGAAAAAAGCAGGGTCCAAATTACTCCAAGAGAATACAGGCTCACTTACATACAACAAAATTGTCCAGATACATCAACAGTAGTAAACAGAGTTAATGCAGTGTTAATCTTTTTACATTTTAATGACTAGCTATAAAAACAGAAACTAGCATGTTCTAATCTGTTTACATTTCCTGAGCTTAGTTAAATCAAGAAGGAATGAACATTATAAAAGTCCCGGTAAGTCACCAATAAATTAAAAATATACATAACCACTATAGTTTAAGAAGCCTTAAAATGCTCAAAGTGAAGTCTCCCTACTCAATACCATGGCTTTTCCTTTAGGACTCCTGTACAGAAACCATGCCATTAACTTCACCAGCAATATTGAGATGCTATGGATTTGCAGGTCCTTTTTTGCTATCCAAGTGCCCTTCTAGCAGACTATGTGATAGCCTTCTCTAATCAAATCATATGAGAGCATTCAAAAACTGCAGTTTTTTTCCTGTCCTATATAGAGAAGCATCCTCTACTCCCAGCGCAGGAAACAATGTTCTCAGCAATGCAATGTGCTACTGAAATTCAAATTTACTAGCAGGAGTTATCTGAGTGGACTCTCAGCTCTCACACATAATATCACTACATTGGCAGCAGGTTTAGTATTCTTTTGGGGGAACAAACCAATGAAAATCTACACAGAAAACTGCAGGAAAGACCCTTAGCAATAAAGAACTCATCTTAGCAGTTTCTTTAAGAACCAGCATTATGCATTTGAGAAAAGCACTCGACCTACATGAGTCATACGCATGTTTATTTATGCATGTTTATTTCCTGCATAGAGAATAATGTGTACCTTGGAATAAAACCCAGCTTTGAGAATATACTGAGAGCATGGGTATTTGTAATAGTGCTATTGGCAGATTAATTCAAACCCAAATGCTCAGACTCAGCTGTCTCAAAGACTTGCAGACCATGAACTTTGATAAAACAAACTACTTTTTTTTTTTTTATTGTCTGCTTACAGCATGATTTTGAATTATGGTATAGATAAAAGAGAGGTAGAAAGGTTTATCTCCTCAATGTACTTTTTTGTGCAGCATTTATGAAGTATCAGAAAAAAATCTATCGCTTTTGGTGAAAACGCCAGCTGTTCCCCTAAGAATTACATGGAATCTCTTCTTTCCCACTGAAGTGCTGCAAACCCAGTAACTGATATCTGGTTCAGAAGAGCTTTTCTTCCCATTAGCCTCACTACATCATTTTTGTTACCAAGTTCTGCAGTTAAGAGAAATCATTGCAGAAATACTGCTGCTCACTACTCAGAAATATCTAGCAAATACAACCTACTCAACAAACTACATTTACCAGCCAAAGAAAATCAAGTCTGTTCCTAACACAAGCACTTGCTCTTGCTCTATTTACACGATCCCTCTTATGCATGTTATTGAAAGGGACAGAAGAGGTACGGAAGGCCATATGGTCCTTCCCCTCGTGGGTGATGACCGCAGGTACAAGCACCATCGGTCCTTTCCTCTGTCACTCTGACTGGGAGGAGCCAGACAGCTTCCCGAGGCAGCTTCTTCTCCAGCCACCAGCCACCCTCCATGGCAGGAGAAGGGGAGGTGCTTTAATGATCAGTGCTCCTCAAAAAGAATAGGAAGGATGAGCAGGCCAGGAAAGACAGCTTAACAGAAAACACGTTGGTAAGATAAACATTCATCTTTCCCTGGTAGAAGAGAAATCTACAATTGTGATTGTCACGACACAAAAGAGAGGTGAAAACATCTTTGCTTCTGCAGCTGCAGTCATCAAGACCAAGACCCAGAGTGCCATGCATCTCACACTGAGCTGAGAGCCTTGGGCCATGGCAGTGTCAGGTCAGAGGCGACAGGGTGGGATCTGGCTCCATCCCTGACCCCCTGTCCTACCGCATTGTGAAGGCTGCTTTATCTGGATGAGAAGGACCTGCTGACATTTTGGGGCACATGCAGCTGGAGCTCCATGTAGCAGCGACTGTTCAAGGGTGGGAAAGTCAGACTGCTGCATGGTGACCTTTAATTTACCCATAGAAAGTTAAATAAATTACATTAAATTAAATTCAGCCAAAGCAGATGCTAGCTTATTTATTAAAAAGCTCAGCTTTCTCTTGCTTTCAAGTGGTTTTAGAGCCACGCAGCTCTGGGGAGCAGACCTGCGCTCCAACTCAGTTGGACAGGAGCAGCTCTACAGAGACGGCGAGACTTACTCTCCTGCAGCAACATCAGCCACAAGACCTGGCTGTACCTAGGGACTCCGAGCAAAGGTACGTGACACCAGCATTGTCTTCTGCTTTCCCTATGCAATTCTTGCCTCACCCAGGATTTTTCCCTCCTTCCACATAAACATCTCACAGCGTAAGACAACTCTTTACTGCCAATATTACCTTCTATTGTCATAACTTTTAGAACATCTATGAATTGATTAAAATAAAGAAGTATTATCTTCATTTCAGAGAAACAGATACTGCCCTATAATATATAACTTGTCATCAATTTTTGATAAGCTTGGGTATGGCAGCTTGCATACAATGACAGGGTCAAGTTTACAATAAAGGTTGGAAATGTTTTCTTTTGGTTGTAGTATTGTAAGACAATTAATCCTAGTGTACTCAAATAATCAACAGGTGGGCTTCTCGTTTTTACCTGTCCTTCTATCTGCCCTTCTGTGTGCTCTCTTTCAACGGTATGTGTAAAAGCGAAGTCACATTAATAAGAGATGTGTTCCTTCCAGCCACACATGCTACATATACAGTCTATTTTGTCTTTTTTCTTTTGCTCTCTGGAAACACAACTCCCAGGAATTTCATTCTCAAACCATGATCTACCAAAATAAAAAAAAAATTCAAGTACAAACCCAAACTTATTGCTGGGTTGTGGGTCAATGTAAACTGACCAGAGTCATTGCCAACCTGGAGTTCACTGTACTGAAGTAAGGATTGTTTGATAACATTTGCTGACCATAGACAGCTTCTTTCACCATTCACGCATTTTGAAGATTGCAGACTTGCTGGGAACAAGAAACGGTCCATGTCCTTTAGAAGCAAATAGAACTAATAGCCATCATCATCGTCCATATCACAGCCATAATCTGAAACACAAGAAGACAAAGGTATATAAAAATGCAAATATTCCAGGTAGATGGAGTATCCAACAAAAGTATTGCTACTTTCAGGTTGTTTTCCTGCTGTGCAACTAGATGGTAAGTTTTGCCCTAAGCAAGCATTTAAAAAATATGTATTTTCTGAGGGCTAAAGAAAAAGTTCTTCCAATTCTTCCTCCACGAAATAAAATTATTTGTAAATATGTACGTGTAAATATTTCTTCTCACTTGTCACTAGGCACTCATTTAGGGATATTTGGCACATGGATATGTGAAATACCTGGTTTAATTTAGAGTTTAGAGGTTAAGGTGATCAAGCCTGATTGTCAGAAGTAATTTGGAACATGGCAGCTGAGAAGCAGCAGCATACATTTACAAGTAGGCGTGATTCTCACTAGACATAGACACCAGTTAAAGAGCTGGCTTGTTTATATTATTCATAGATTTATAAGCTGAAACTGCAAGGGTTCAGAGATAGCTCAGAGTTCCCATCAACAACAAAACAAGTCTTGCAATGAATCGTGACCGATAGATCTGACTCAGATCTCCCACATTTACTTACTCCTACAGGAACAACTTAAATTTTTGCCCATTTTTTCAATCCAGTTCTGTTTTCTAAAACAATGCTGATTGCAAAGACTGCGTGTTTTGTGTGTCAGAAGGCATGTTTGTGTTTCTAATGAACTGATTTCTCTCCTACATGCTTCCTGAAAAAAGTGAAACAGTGAACATTTTCTGTTGCAAAGTCAAACCGAAGGATAACTATTACATATGAGCATTCAGTAAAGTTAACCTTTATATTCCAAATTTAATACAGTGCAACATTTCATCCAAAGTCAAGCAAATGCTCTGAAGCAGAATTAAGTGTAATCTATAATAATTTGTGTAGGATGGGTGAAGTTCACCATTTGTAATTCCTGCACTTATTCCAGGCAGACAGGTCTAAAAACCATGAAGAAAGCAGTTAGAAAGGAGTTATTTGTTCTGCTGAACAGCTCTGCACACCTGCATTTGAATTCTGGGAATACTCCTTTTCTTTTTATTTTTTTTTAAACTCTGATTTTTCAGCTGTTGTCCAGACCAGACAGGGAGTAGTGGAATGTTCTCAGAATGGTTTAAAAATAGTAACATTTACAAAGAAAAAAAGCTCAGTGACCTTTATTCTATTTTTGTGGGGGATTTATTAATAAACATGGACCCACCCTCCCCCACATGGGTGCCTTTTCTTGGGAACGTTATTCTAATAATAAATGCAGGCAACAAACTGTTTTTCCTGACATTCAGCAATTATTTTCCAGTGGAGAAATCAATTTAAAAGCAACACACACTCTTATGAAATGTATACATACGGTCTATGAAAGCTAAATTAATAGTTCTGGAAAGATTTTTGCAGTAAATAAAATTTCAGTATAAACCTTACTTACTCTCATCTTGCTTTTCCAAAATCCATAATTAGCCGTCCTTATTTAAAAAAATATTTTAGTGTATTTTCAAACCTCAATTCCAAGGGGAAGTTTTTAATAAAGGATAAATGTGGATGTGTCCAGCTACGAAAAACCGCAATGGGAGGATACTGACTTTTCCTGCCAGCAGAGAAACTTAATTAAATGAGTGGCTTTGCTGGGTAACCCAAAGAAATTAGCACACATCTGTGTGCCATACAGCATGCCACACACTATCAATGTCATTTTTGTATTTGGAGAACTCCTTCCTCCTAACACTTATCCCAGAAACGGAGCGAGACGATTCTCTTTGCTTTGAGCTGGACAGCCAAGTCTGCAGGGTTCATGCACAATCATGAGGCAAGGAGCCCCAAGCACTGCTAACTGAGGGGTTGCTGACCCCTTAATTCCTCAGATTCGCTTTAACAAATAGAATTCTGAAGAAGGCACAACATTGGTTTGTTCTTGAGAAGCCTTCTTAGCCTAAAGCTTGAGATGCAGAGCTTTCTCTGGAAGAGTCTCTAAGAAGGTCACGTTTCCGACGGGGGTGACTCCAGGCTTTTCTGCAGGAATGTGCTCTGCTTGGGACGAGCTGGGACAAGCAGGGGAACCCTGTCTGTCCCGAGCCCTGCAACAACGAACCCCACAGCACAGGCAGAGAAATAACAGGCTGTGCTTTAGACAACATCCCAACTTACCATTTCCTCCCATTAACTGCAATGCGCTCATGCAGTGATCGTCATCTTCTTCTGCTTCCTCCTCTTCCACCTCTTCGTCAGGGTTATAAGCTACTGGGCCACTCTCCACTAGCACACCTGCTGGTTTTGATAAGTCAGGAGCTTCTGCTTGTGAAATTGGTAAGGTCACCTGCAAAAAAGAAGACAGGACAGCATTGCAGCCCTTCCTTTGTTTGGTATTTGTATGTAACGTTAGCAGCTTCCAAATGGGACAGGAAAGCTGGAAGCACACATCTAGTGCTACAGGCGTAGCTACTCCAGGGAACATCCAAGTTGCTCAGTGAAATGTTGCCTGAATCAAAATCAGGTATAAACATTCACAGCTTTCACATATTCCAGAGCCAGGCAACTGAAGTGTCCAGAGACAGCGACAGCAGTACAGGAGCCTCTTGCAAGCACAAGGTAAGGAGAAATTTGGGAGTGAAGGCTCGTCAGCAGAGCTCTGCAGGAAAACTTACGACCTTCTCCTCATTGTGTTTGACTCATATCAGGCCTATTACACAGTAACAATATTATTGACACTTTAATGACAGCAGAAAGGTACCCTTCAAATCAGGAAAAAAAAAAAGGCACAATGAGCTGATGAATAAATAGCACTATTTAGACAGCACTTAATGCTGTGGTAGAGCACTAGGTTGATAATACATACCAGCACCTGTAACATTACCTATGGGATTCATCTGAGTAATGATCTCCAAGCTCTAATTTAGGAACTGGTCACTGATGGGCCCATTCCCGCAGCTGCACCTACCCAGATGCTCTAAGGTGAGGCAGGACAAAGCAGGGAGGACAAGGAAGGTTAACAGAGCAAGGAGGCAGAGGTGAATTTGGAGCTGAAGGTAATGGTGTGTCCTGTTCACTACAGACTGATCTGGGAATGGGGCAGCGCTCCAGCTCCAGCTCCTGCAGTGTGGGGGTATGCTCTGCTATGCTCAGCATGGGGCACTGCCTCCCCGTCTCATCCAGGGAAGGAACATCACAGGAGCTTCAGCTCCACCAGCTTCTTAATGGGGCACTTCTCCACTCAGTTCTGTACTTAGAATATTTGGGGTTTGTACACAAAAAGTCCTACAGTGCTCCAGGGTTAAATCACAGCGCACAACAATGTGCTGCTGCAATTCTGTTGGCATTAAGGTCTGACTTGCATCGAAGTATTTATTTATAAATGCATTTACCTGTGATGAAGTAACTCCCAGAATCCCTCCAGTTCCAGGCGCTTTAGAGATACACCGTAACAGAAAGTCCTGGTACCAGGAAGCTGATGGGCTAATTATTCAAACATCAAAGCTGCTCCTAAGCTTGTCACATACCATGCCAGTCAACCTAAGGAATCTGCCTGAGATTTTCAAAGTCACCTAAGGGTCTGCTCCAATAGCTCATTAATAGGGCACAAGACACCCATTAATTTTAACAGAAAATCAAGTATTTAGGCATTCAGATCACTCAAAGACAGGTTTTCGTGATCTTTTAATGCTCATATTAATCATCTTGTTTAGAGGAACTTCCCTCCAGTTTATTTCATATTTCCTACCACTGTTTTTGCCCGTAGAGTGATCAAATGGAGTCCATCTACACTTCAGGAGTAAGTAGAAATAGACACAACCGTTTGAGAGGAATCAGCATCATAATGTATATAAATTTTTATGCTTAAAGTATCCATCTGCTCTGAAAAAGTGGCTGAATATAAAAGAGCTACAACTGAGTCATTATTTTTTTAAATTGCACCATGCTAATTAAAATGTGACCTTCTTCTAATTATCATGTCCACTTCCAGACTGCTATAGTTCTAAAAATGTGCAGGGTTTTCTAATGAGCGTAGCATAAGTGAAAATATATTTCCCTAGGCAGGATATCAAACTGTTTCTGAAAATCAATGGGTTTTAGTTATTTTAAAAATAAGGCACTCCAACAACACCTTTAAATAGAACTTCCTGGATTCTTCCAGACAACCTGGACGTCTGTTTGGCATGTACCCTTCCATAGGCATACATCTTTCACATAGGCATTGTGAAAGCACAGTAGACTATCAAAGTTAACTAGCACACTTTCAAAAGGGCACCAGTGTCACACACACATGGGGAATGCTTTCCTTTGGTGTATTAGGAACAGGATTGTTAGATACATGGTAGGCAGTTCTTTTGTCATCTGTAAAACGCAGGTGTTTGTTTCGTACAGTACAATAGCAGAGGAAAGCTGTTATTGCTGCAACTGATAACAATCATGACCCCTTCATCCCAACATACACATACACAAAGCCACCCAGGGAAAATTTCTGATGGTGGCCAGTTACTAGCACTAAGTTTTCTATGGAAATGTCATTATTTCCAAAGTAAACAAAACAAACAGAGTAAGTCATGCTCTATTGGGTAAGCTGTCACTTCGTGATTCCTCACCAGTCTCCTGAGGCAGACCCCAGGACCTCAACTCTTTCCTTGGGTCCCCACCAGCTCCACAGAAGCAGCACTTTGCCTTGTCCCCCTTCTCTGGGGGTACAGTCCAAGTGCTGAAAGAGGCACAAGCTCTGCCCTCTCCTACTGCTCCTACCCACTTGTTCAAATGTGCCCTTTTAGATGCTTGCAGGGAGTTTTCTCTTTTTCCTGTCTAACCAGGGATTATGAGGTTAAGGTTACTGATGGATACGTAAGGGCACATCTTGGTTAGAAGGCAGGTAACCTCAGCTTTGCAATGTTTGCATTAACTAGCTCCTGCTCTGATCACTGAGACAAGATTCTCCTTTCTTTTTGCCCATATCTACCGCATAACCTGAGCCAGGCTGAGAAATGCTTGTTGGAATTTCCGGACTCTAACCATGGCACTACAAGAAGTGCTGAGCTTTACATACCTCTTCGGTGGCAGCCTTTTTAGCTAGCTGTGTAGAAATCAAAGGTCTTAATCTGGAAAATAAAGGAAAGAAGAAATGGTGAACACCACACACAAGAGTTTGACACACACTATTCACTATCCAAACAATGAAAGCACTTTGCTAGCGTTATGCTGCGCAATTACTTCTTTTAAGATATAAAACAAAGTTAACAGTGGATAGCCACATACATACTCCACAATAATTAATACACACATTCCCTTCTAAGCATCTGCCCCGATTCAGGATAATATGAAAAAATGCCAATCAACAAGCTCAGTAGCAAAGCTTCATCTCAGACTGCAGCTCCAGCTCATCCCAAAGATCTGTGAAAGAGACGGCTTTATCACATACTACAAAAGTCAAAAGACTCAAGGAAGCAGTGAGGAAGAGAAGACCAATAACAGCAATGCTTCATCCCTCTGCTGCTGTCTGAACGTGAGGCCACAGCACTTTGGAGCAGAGCAAAACCTGCACCTGCAGGCTGCCTGCCAGAAAGCGCTGTGGATGGACCCAGGGGGACAGGTCATGCTTTTGGGCACAACAACAGAGTTTTTGGAACAATGCAGACATGACAAAAATAAGCCACTTTCTGAATTGCCCAGCATTGCTCTACTTCCCTTTATTTGATGACATATGCAGGATACCAGTAAGATTACATACACAAGGATACCGTAATTATCTCAGACTGAATTTTAACCTCTAGCTACAGAAACCATTATCAAGAACAAGGGGACTCTGCATACCTTGAATGAGAAGTGACAGAAATTGAACATAAACATTAAAAAAACCCTGCATCAGATACAAAAAGACCTGCATATCTGGGGAGAAAAGATGGATCTGCATTACTCTACAGCTAAGTGTTAAATATTGTTCTTTTCTGAAAAGCATTTCACAGCTGGTTGTCTCCTTACTGCTATGAAGGCTGTTCTCAATCCATCATTTACTGTTGCTTTCTGGTCGCTCCTCCTCATCGAGACATACCCAGTCATGAAAAGGATGACTTGTTTTCTACAGAAACACTGCTCAGACAGCTCCTCAGGTTTGTCTTTCAACTAAGTCTCCGCAAACAACTTAATGAATACCAATTTATGTCTCTAGAGATATAGTCTTTTATGATAAGCAGTATCTTTCTTCTCATTTTTCTATTAGTCATTCCTTCCTGTTAACACGCAGATACTGGTTGTTTTCCTACTTATTTATTTCAAATGATCAGCAGGAGGAAACAAAACCCCGGAGAATGAGCAGGGCAGACTTTAGATCATTATCTCTGATAAAGAAGGCAGTATTAAAATACAAGGCACTGGCTAAGCTCCAAAGATGGTCAGAAAATGGTCATCTCTGGAATGCTTCACAAGACCCGAAAGGCATTTCAGCAACCAAAGCAGCCCAAGGTGACTCCTTACAATAGATCTAAATGAAAAGATTGCACAGGAACGCTTCAGGAGCTGTACTACTGCACGATCCAGAACAAATTATTCTGCTACGGATACTTCTTGTCATATTTCATGATTATCAAAAACTTCAAGAAAGAGATACTCTTGACCCACATAAATTATCTATTACTTACAATTCCTGGCAGACTTCTGGGCTTAGAAAGAATGCATTTGAAGGTACAGACAAGCATCTTCCTAAGCACCTGGCCTCCTCCTTTCTTTTTCTAACGTGAACTGTACAATTTTCCCAAAAGTCGAGACTACCTGTCAATCACTGCTTTCCAAAATTCACCCTGTTTAGATGCTTACAAACATATAAATGCAGCGGTGTCAAAAGGTTAAGTAGCTGAAGGATGCTAATTATCAACCAGGTTGTATTTCATTGCCATAACTGGAAAAAAAACAACAGGGGTAAGCAATGAAGGACCTTTATTTTAAACCACTAGTAGTGATTATTATAATTAACATTGTACCAAAGATAGCAACTATTGCTTCATGCTACCAGAAGACTTCAGACCTCCCTAGAGCACTCTGAAATCTTTCCTTCCCCCCAATTAAAATCAAGCTGTTGAGTAAGACTCACAAGGTAATCAGAAACTGCTGACACTTCTTTTAGAGCAAATTATGCATGTGCTCACACAGTGAAGAAAACCATCACAGCTATAGGAAGCAGAAAGTAAACATTCCAGTTTAATTTTAATTAAAACGGTCACTGAATGAAAATAAAAAGATTCATGCTTATGAAAGGCCTATTTGCAAACTAATGCTAAATCCAGGAGCCCTTCCACACCATTTTTCAGCAGCGAGTGACTCTCACACCCATTCTGAAATTAAAGGTGTATTTCTGCTCCGTGATAATTGCTCACAAAGCGTACTTCTTCACTTCATTACTAGAAATATAGCGCTGTCATCCGATTTGGGTAATTCAGTTTCTCCCTCAGCATAACATCTAATGTGACCAAAAGCACGGGGCCGGACTCCCCCCTCGGAGAGCTGTGGCAACTCGCCATGTGGGCTGAGCCTTGAAAAAAGGTAAAACCATCACAGAGAGAGAAAAACTTGTTTTCCATCTAAAATAATGCCTTTCAATGCAATTAGATTAAAATAAAATGTTGATTTCTCTCCCTTGGCTCCCTCAGGTCTATGGAGAAGCCTACTATTACTGTACAAAACCATTCAGGAAGGTTTTATAGGGGGGCTTGGGTTTTGTTTTGTTTCTTAAATGCCCCGATGCCTTGACCTCCTTAAACCAGAGCAGCTGCTGCCACACCAGCCATATGGAGCAATAAATTACTGGCTGCCATGGCTACAGATACAGGATCCTTCTGCTGTCTGGCTGCACCACACAGGCTGGAAAGAAGTGCAGGATGTCCTCACGGAGAAGCGCGACTGCTTTCGAGGTTGAGACAGGTCTGAGTATTAATGACCAAAAAAGCAGCCTGAAAAACCAGGTAACTGAAGTATCTTACCCAACTTTTAATGGGCATTACTTAATCTCATCTATAAAATGCTTTCAAGGTATACATGTGCACATATACTTTATCTGTGAAAAATTTTGTCCATTTAAGTTCACTTTGAATTCAGGGTTGCCAAGTCCCATAAATAAGCATCCTATCCTGCACTGAGATACAACCCCATATATGCTAAAGCAACCACAGCCTCTGTTTTCTTAGTGACATGGTTTAATAGCGGTAGACTTGGCAGTGCCAGGTTAACGGTTGGACTTGATGATCTTAGAGGTCTTTTCCAACCTAAAAGATTCTACGATGCCATGATTTAAAATGTAATGTTGTGACTAGAGAGCAGTGGTGCTCCTGGCCTTCCCAAATGTTTCCGTTATTGCTCACTAGTGATGCCAATTTCTAGTTTGGGGCACTTTCATTATGAACTCTGCAATTTAATACAGTACACTGTGGGAGGGAGTAACAAAACAAGCAACTTTCTGAACAGCAATACAATCTGTAAAAAGAGGGAAAAAAAAGATTTCACACAGCCCTAAGTGTTATATCCACATTTCAAACTGCTTCGAAAATTATGCAGATCTACAAACGCTCATGTCAGCCAACACACTTAACACTGGAAGCATATAATCTTGACATGTTCCCGACAAAAACTAGTGGCACGGTACATGGCATCAGAGGCTGCTCCCCGCCGAATCTGCTCCTCTTGCGCTTCGCTCTCAGTTGAGATGTGCACGATAACATCTAGGTTTGTCCTCCAGCTTAACAATTTAAAAGAAGATTCGGTATAATAGCTTCTGACAGGACTGAAGATCACACAGACTGAACTTTCAAAGTGAACAAATTCTCTGAAAAACAAGCTGGCTGTGACAAACAACTGTTTTTATTTTGCTTATTATTTAATAACAAAGGATTACACAGCACAGAACACAACACAGAAGGAATACTACGAGGCAATAAAAGCAGCTAACTCGCATCAGGCTGTGTGCCCACTGAAAAGGTTTATGATACTGTAACAATCTCCTCAGTGAAATCCTGAAAGTAATTTGGAAACTCACCTAAAGCTCTGTTTCTTACTGAATTTTAATTTAGTCCATCCAAGTAGGGAACATCTTATTGCTGCTTACCACACATACTAATTTTATACGCAGACAAACCCAGGATATACGATGGCAAGCAGAGATACAGTGGGGCCGGAGCCACAAGCCTGTGGTATAATTATGCAGGTCATCTAAGACAAATGCGTATAAAACCTATATAACCATACCACAGGCATTTCATACGTATGCCACTTCAGTGACAGAAAAAGCTATTTAGAAACGATTCATCGGGAGACCGGTCAGGTTCTTCGTGCTGGTTGAGATACTCCTCCCACCTGAGGCCAGATGGTTTTGCCTCAGGAAGTCAGTTTACCAGACATCTGCGTGAGAAGGAAATTAATATAAATGTTTATCCCGGCTAAAAGTGCCCTTTAATTAGGTACTGTCAATGTTATCCTTACCGGAAAGCTGGGAATTACCTCCCTGCGAGGCTTTAATGCTCTTATTGGAAACACAGCAGCAGCAGGAGATACGGACCCATCGTTCTACCATCAGCACCAGAGGGAAGAGAGACCCTCCTGGGCAGGGTCCACGGCTCTTTTCCAGAAGACAAAACGCAGACTGGAATCACAACACCGATCCCACAGCACTTCAGAGTTTGCATATAGAGCTGCAGGCCCACCGTCCCCTGCACCCAGTCCTGGCTGGGTGCTGACAGGAGCCATTCCCTTCCCCTGGGAGGGAAACCAAGGCACGTGGGCAAGGCCATGGCTGGTTGTCACACTGACAAACGTCTGCCTGATGCCTTCAGAACAGGGACTGGGGTGTAAGGGCGCACCGTGACACACAAGAAGTTCAGATACAGCCACAGAAATGTCAGCTTTACAGAAAAACATGACAGCTCTGATGCTCACACCTTGACACCATGTGTGCCTGAACGTGAGGCAGAGAGTTATTTTTGGCTTTCTGGAAGCCAGGCTGACCAGCCCTTAGCCCAACCCAGCTCACCAGCAGCACGAAGGCCTCAGGGAGCTTCTCTGAATCACTCTTTCTAGTGATAGGGCCGTGGAGACCTCAGCTAATGACCAAGAGACGCCAACCTAGGGCACGTCCTCACTGCAATGACCTCGGCTCACGCACACTAAGCTCGTTTGGAGCTGGCTAACCCAGCACTGCCAGCCATACCAAGAGGCTGACGGGGAATGAGGCAGGGTAAGAACCCTACCAGACACAGCCAGGCACCTGGCAGCAAGATCCGGGTGTGCTGAGCACTGCCTGAGCCCAACGCCTGCAAGAACTCCATCACCTACACCAAGGTAGCCAACGTGTTCCTGCTATTTCTGAGCATGCAACGCCACAGAAAGAGCTATTTTAAGGAGGGAAAAAAGCAAAGCTAAAGTGACAACAAAAACCAGAGCGAAATGAGAAATTGTTCCCACTTTTGATTCCTACTCAGTCCTCTTTAATGCTGGATCAGAGGAGCGACGCTTTCATCAGCGCGGCATCAGACAACGCGGCACCGAGAACATCCTCAGCGCTAATGAGATCGGCCTCTTCTAGCAAATACCCAGGCTTAAGTACCTAGGGACCAACAACTCGTAGGAGTAAACCGGCAAAAAAATAAGAACCCCTATCACTGGCTACAGGAAACAGTTATCAGCAAAGAAATAAGCACCTACACCATTCCCCAATACACTCCTGGATCTCTCTTGAAAAGCAAGAACTTTGTTTTCAAGAAAAATTTTGTACTTTGTTCACAAGTATAGTGAACTGAACATCCATTTCAGACTTTTCTAAGAGGAGCGGAGGTTACCAACACCTGCTGTTACTAACCCAGCTCGGAGTGGGCAATATTCTTCTGCATAGCTGTAGCACTCATTCCTCATTTAGGTCTGTAAAATGGCAACTTGTTATTCTTTCCACTAAAACAGAAGATTTTCAACAGCAAAAATGAAAAGAATGAAATCTAAGGCCACCTTATTGGGACCAAATGAAATTATACTACAGCAGCAGATCCAAAACAATCTCTGCACATATCAGATTCTAAAGGAAATTGCTGCAGACCATGGGAAATTACAATTGCTCCAGGACAAGAAAGGCTGACTGATCTAATATTTCTGGTTGACACACCTTCTTCCTGGGCTTGTCAATAAAGATACTGATGAGCTCATCTCTCCACAGGTCAGGAAAATATTAGTTGAAAACATGCTATTCCTTTCACCAGGCAAATTTTTCCAGACGAAATGATGGCAGCGAGGCATATTTGCACCTTGCTGGGAAAAACTATTTAAAATAAGGAAGCTGTGAAGCATTTTAATGAAGGTAAATGATTAATCATGATGGTTTCAGATAAGCAAGTCTAATGACAATGTCACTTTTAAGACACAAGCGTGAGACAACTCATGTGGTGACAATCCAAATACGTCCAACTATCTCGTAGCATGGTCTTTCAAATGGTAACAGTGCAGAATGCATCTATTATAGCAGAAAGCACTATTATTAGCAGATAAGGCAAGCATAAATCATTTTTAAATCATGCCTGGGACTATAGTAGCAGAAATGAAATTCAAAAAGTCAAACAAACACATCATCTCAACAGAAACGTATTACTGAAAAGATCTCAGCAGTAGCACTGCCGTCTTTATTTCTGATACAAATGTATTTGCTAGACTCACAAAGGGAGGATTACAAATATTTGCTTTTGGACAGGTGTTTTGATCAATCTCAACCTCATAAAAACTGCTAATGAGGCAAAAGATGAAAAGGAAAACATCTTGGTAACCTGCAGCCTCTGAGAACAATCCGCTGAGACTGTTATACCCAAAGGTGCTGCCAGATTTATCATTAGATCTTCCTTGGTGACATTACAAGGACAAAAATCATGCTAGGCATAACACTAACTCACCACTTCCACTGCCTCTGATAGCATATACCACTGTGCAAATTAAGTTTCTCTCATCAGATTATGCAGCCAAGACTAATATTTCAAAATGCAGGTAACTATAGATTCATCCAAGTAATCCATCAAGGAATAAAGATGGATGACAGATTTTTTTTTCCTTGTGTCTGGTCTATTCTACATTAAAGAGCAGTTTCACTGCCAGCCATCTGGAAATCAATGTATTCCAAGCTTTATTTTATGATTACCAACATTCCCCTTCGTAACTCATTTCTAATTATAAGCAATAAATCATTCCCTCTTGCTTGTAATTTATAACAGCCAATTAAGGCAAACCTCTTATTTAAATAGCAAATCTAGCTTTAAAGCATCACGCATTTTGAGGTACGCACGGCACACATCTAATCAAGCAGACGAATGGTAGATGACGATTTAACTTGGCTTTTGCAGCCAGGGAGGAGACATACAGGGAAGAACCTGCCGTACTCGTGTGACCTAGGTACGCCAGGCCTTGCCAGAACCAAAGGCACGGGTCTTATCTGCCTGACTTAATGCAGAAGAGATTGACACGTTGCGAAACGTGTGCCAGTAGGCACCTCAGGGAAGTCTGGTGTCAAGACTTCCCTTGAACATACCAGGAAATGAATGAAAAGGCTGTAGCAGGAGAAGAAACTGTAGGTTGGTCTAGGGAGAAGTTCTGGATGTTTTTTTGTTCGGTTTTAACAAAGGTGGAAGTACACAGTTGTAAATTTAATATTAATAAAAAAAACAACTAAAGCAACTTTTCCTGTGAGAGAATTTGTTTGAACTCTCACAAACGGCCTGGCCTCCTCCTTGCAAGCCCAAGGACACCACCGTGCACACCCAGGTGCTCACCCTCTCGGTTATCTCTGTTGTACAAGATTTTGCACATTTTATCCTATAGCGTGGCAGTTGGCATGAGCACGGCATTCACTTGAATGACTCCTCTCCATCCCTCACAGCCAGCAGAGGGTCAGGCAGAACAAGGCCATGAAACGGTCTGCAAAGAGAAGGCGTCACCAAATAAATCCGGATTGTTCCTTTGGGGAGAAGTCTTTAATGGTGATTTCCTACCACAACTCTTACTGACGGAAGAATTATCAAAGAAATGTACTGGAGGATTTCAGACGAGACAAAACAAGGTGGGTCCAAGAGCACTGGCAAGGACACTGAGAAGTTTTTAAATGTATTTGTTCTTCACTGTAGGTCTGAATAACAGGCATGTGAGAGCAAACACAAGAGAGAGGCATCTTATAAATAGCTCTGCTGGGATTTGTCTGCTAGGAAAAAAAAAACCAAACTCTTGTCAGAAAAGTATTTGATATAATTTTGGATGCAGAATTTATTACATGAGAAACTGATCTTAGGAACGTGGAAGTGGTTCCCACTGAGATTTTATTTGGTCATCACAAAGCTCAAGTCTGTTCCAGCTTCGCATCGTGTCATCTGGTAAGAGTTTACAGTAGGAATTGAGGGAACTGGATTTGGAAAAAATCCATCGCAACTGACCTAAATCTGATCTGACCTGAATAATCAAACTGAAACAAAATTCAAATATGGCTAGACAGAAGCAAGGAAAGATAATTCTTTAGCTGCTGGAGTTCTTTCAAGAGTTTCCTTTCCTTACCCACAAATGAGGGTTTTGCACCCCACTCTGCTTTTCTTCCTAAAAAGCCATGATGTTGGACGCTACACAAGCACCTCCTTGTACCATTTGCTTTCCTTTACAGACCCCAAAGGATGCAATGCCACAGCACTACCATGACAGACAGCCTATGTGGTTATGCTGCCAACTTCACTTTATTCCTAAGAGCCAGAGCTGAAGGCATGCAGGTGCAGCACCATCTACGCAAACACACAGCAAGTCCCCATAGACAGATCATTATTTATGTAGACCTTGTACTGAGTGTTCAACAAATACTTTCGTGACTTTCAAGACTCCTTATCTTCTTTTTAAAAGAGATCTAAATATTATTTATTAATCTTCTCCAAACACAAAGCTCAAAGACATCTTAGCATCTGGTTTACTCTCTCAGTAGTGAGAATGAAGCACTTGGAAGAAAGCTCAAAAATCACTGGTTTGATGTTGGTGAAACTTGGACAGGACTTCTGGCAAAAACTTTGGATGAGGATGCAACAAAAAGAACCTATGCAAAAGTGTAAAGGGCAGTAGAAACAGAGACCAAAGCTCATACATTTCAGTTTGAAAATAACGCATAATTCCTATTATGCCTGTGGATGTATATCTTCCCCATATAAAATTTTAAAAGCTTAATATAAACTATACTTCTAAGCAAGCTTGTAATTAGCTAGGGACAGGCTTGGCTCTAATTATAACTTGTAGAGACACACATTATGGAAATACTTAGCTAATAACCCTAGTGATGCTCTGCTGATGGCTCAAGTCAGGCTGGCATGTGATTGCCTTGTAACCACTGGAGTACTTTCTGTCTTGTGCAAACCGGGATCCCTAAGGAAGCCTGAAGGACCGGTCTGCCAGGTCTTCCTCCCAACTGGATAATTCAGGCTTGGCTGCCATCGGTGATGTGATCTTCTATGTGCCTGCGTCCGCCTTCCCTGCTCTGTACGGTGTGCTGTGGGATACCTGTTCTCACCTCACCAGGACATGCTGATACCAGAAGGACCAGGGAACCCGATCGATGTGGCCAAGCTTGCACCATTTCATCCAGACTGTGTCCAGTACATCCATCCCTCAGATATCAGCATACACTACGAGCATGCGTCGTACATTAGTCTTTACAGCCTTTTTCAAAGTTAAAATGAAGATGATCCCATGTCCTACCTCAAAGCCAAAATCTCCAAAAACAAACAAACAAAAGCCCAACAAGATGCTCTGCTACAAGAGCATCACTCCAAGTCAAAGCCTCTGTAAATCCACAGGTTCATGCAGGTCTCTCACAACATTGGATCCAATGTCTACTGAAACAGTAAAGGTCCAGAGAGTAAACTGTACCCTTTTATTCCAACCTTGGAAGCTACTTGCATGGCAATCTCTACTTGGGTCTAAGCATGCATGTTTAACAAAGTATAAATATGGTATGAATCACCGGGAAAACAGCCATTTACCAATGAACATGATACAAGTGTAAAAGAGGAGTTGCCACACACTATAAGCCCTTGCTTACACATACTGTTATGTACTAATGAATCACTGAACTGGGTCCCAGAAGCTCTTCATGTTATAAAAAGCCTATCCCCTTAGCAATGCATTTGGTACAGACAAACAGAGCAGGGTAAAAATGTAGCCACATTTTCCTACGGAAAGAAAATTCTAAATGGAAGTGTTAATAAGGAAAACAAAACTAATTGCTGGTTTAAAATCTGTGTACAATATGTGCAATTCCCTTCAAGAGAGGAGGACACTGTTTCTAATGGAGGGAGCAGACAGTAACGTCTTCTCCAATGGCTTGGGGAAGCCCCACGCCACACTGCTCCAATTAAGTTTGCTTACCTATTGCAAGGGGATCCTACATGGAAAGCAGATTTATTTTCATTTAATAGTGGTTTGCTTTAATACAGCTTAATACTAATGCTAACAGATATGAATTAACCAACAGACACCTCATTCAAGCTGCAGGGGAGATGCCTCTCGCAGCCTCTTGTGCTGGTTTAACTGGATCAATTAGAAGACTTCCCAGGTTAAGCCCGCGCTGGCCACAGTCAGGTGCACGGAGCTGCTCTGCTGCCACTCCACTGGTCTGCTTGGGGACTAGCCCCTAATTTGGCTCAGACAAAACCAGCTGAGTCAGCCTAAATAGATTTTTGCTACCTGTTACCCTTTGAAATCGGTTAAAGGGGGCTTACAAAAGCAGGTCAGCCGGCAGATCTGAGGGATACGGAGAAGGGGCTGAGATGGGCGGGCAGAGCACGCTGTCTTACAGAGCATCCAGATGGCTCCCGACGCCGCCTCTCCCCCCGAAGCCCACACCTGACCGGGCGGGAGGCTGACCTCAATCTTAATCATTTGGGAGGCCAAGCCTTCTGTAGCTGGGAACTGGTCCCTGAAGTTAATTCCTTATCAAAGCAAAACACAGCAAAATTCAATTGTAAATATCTGTCCAAAAATCCTTACCCCACCTCATTTTTAACCCTTCGCTTTTAAAGAAGTTGTGGCCCCGGTGCTTAGTTCTTCAGTCACCGAAAACTGAGCTGCTGAGAAAGGTCAGTGTAAAAGCAAGGTGCCTATCGCTGACCCAAGTCCACTTATCAGTGGCTACAGAGGATTCGTTAAAAAGAAAATAGCTGCAGCCTTCTGGCTCCATCCTAAGATTGCTCATGCATATCCTTAACTTTGTACACATGAAAATAGTGAAAAGCTCTAACAGTTGTGGTTATCTTTCAGCAGTGTGCTCCCTCGGAAATGTACAACTAAAGAACAAATCAGGTCACCTGAGGAGTAAAATGGATGCTGTGCAAGCTACCTTCCTACCACAATTACTAAGATAGGGACTGTGAACAGTAAAAGGAGTTCAACTGACCGTGAAATGTGCAAATACTACAATAAATAGATACTTACACGCTGTCTGATTTATATAAAGTCCCCTCCTATCATTCATATTTTGTCGCTGTATTCTGACAAGCTTTTCAGACAAGTGTTGACATACAGCAGATTTCAGTACAGCTCTAGTAAGAATGAGTAAAACATGAAGTAAACTTTATCCATCTCAACTAAATCCCTGCTCCTTCCTTTGCACCTCAGAGAGCTTGCAGCCTGAAAAAACAATTGTACTGAACAGAGAAGACAGTGAATTCCCACTGTAGTTTAAATCCTTCTGCATACTAAGCTCTGTTTGAAGATCAATAAAAAATGTACTTTCAGGTTAATCTGCTGCACTTTGAACTTTAACGTCTCGCATGGCAAAGGAAAAATTCACAGAAAACAACCCAATATTCCTACAAGACCTGAGCTACTTAAAGTTAAGTGCTAGGAAGTATTGTGAGACTTCGCATGCACAGACCCTTTCTAGCCTTTGTGCTGCTCGCATCCCTCTCCAAAGCCAAAGGGCTCCCCGCTGCACACAAAGAGAAGGCTGTTTGGGCTGAAGTCACAACTTCAAAGACCAGCAGCACAAAATTTGCCAACTTGCTTTGCCATTCAAGCAAATGTCAGCTGGAACAAAAGCACACCCAGTAAAGTTGTTACAGAATGCCACGCTGGGAAAATAATGCAAATTTGTATCGATGATCAACATAGCTTTAACTAAGTCTAATGAGCAACTTTGCCTTTGTTCTTTTCCATCACCACAATCGTTTTGTTCTGTGAGCTTGAAAAGGCATTTCTGAAGCATCAGTTAAGAAACTCTAGTTTAATAACGAAAAAAGAGCCCCTGCCCTCTTTTTTTTTTTTAATGTAAGTCTTGAAAGTATCGAGTTTAGATTTCCTACATACTGTACTTGGTCAAAATATGCAACAAATGCCTAAGAAGTGCTTGGCCCCAGTGTGACAACAGTCTGTACAGCCTCACTTGTAATACATGTCTGCCTTTCAGTTGTTTAATCTCCATACACTGCGTTTCCTTTATCAGCACTACAGCATCATTCCAGTTTGCCTGAGTTTTTTGTGTCTACAAAGTATCGTGGGAACATCACTACTTGGCAACCTCACACTTGGGTTTTTAGCATGACGCTACAGACCTCTCTGTTACTTTGCTCGGTCGGTTAGTAAAATGTTACAACAAATAAATAGATGCATAAAGTATTTTTTTTTAGTGCAATGTAATGTAAGTGCCATATTGTAATGTAAACACTTTTCAATGCGCTTTTTTTATGGAAAAAGCTTTTTAGAGTAAACTGTTTTAAAGGAACTGAATCAAATTCAAACACATGCACGATAGACTTACATTTGGAAATTAGTTTGGTAGCAATTTACGACCCTTTGACGTGAACTTTCACAGTCGTTCTTAGAGAAAGAATGCATTAGTTCAGAAGTGTAATGGTTTGGCCGCCCTCAATGGGAGAATTACAGCTGAAGCTCCTCGAAGGCTCTTGTTACCTCTAGGCTTCTGAATTTTAATACCTTATTTTAAAATCTTAATAGATGAACAAGAAAGAGGCATAAACCTCTGCTTTCTTCATGACCAAAATATATACTTCTAGCATGAACCTGTCTCACACAAAGGTGTTAATTACCAACAATGGCAAAAAAGTTGATCCAACCAATACCAATTTTATTTACTGCCTCTACAACTTCCCACTGAGTTGTGACATCCATGCAAGGAGTCTGAGCATTCAAATTCCCCATTCATCTTGCTTAACACAAGTGGAAAACGCACACTTCAGAACGGCATATGAGCAATGTGATATTTTTACCAAATGGCAGCACCACGCAGAGAAGCCCGGAGCAGATTTCTCTCATCTCCCTACAAAAGAAATAGGTGGATGCCACTGAGCGAGTGCTGCCCCAGCAGTCGAACCCCGGGGTCCTGGCCCATCAGCGCTCCTGGCGACACAAGAAGCACATTTGGCAACACCCCATTGGAACAGGCCTCGCTCATCTGCCTTATGCTGATCTTTGCAATGCCCCGTGGCCCCTGCTAACAGCACGTAATGCACTTCAGCTCAGACACAAAATTACACCTACAGCGTGCTCCAGCTTCCAGGAAGCCCAGGGCACGGGCTTGGAAGGCTGGGATCACCAACCTGTTTCCTGCAGACATCACCTAAATGATTTGTCCAAGAGGTGCCAGGCTGATGCTTGACCCACTGAGCCAGGCTCTGCCCTCCCCTCATGTCCTGATATTCAAAAGACAACTCCATCAGACTCTCACCCATGGAAAGAGCTAAATTTAGCAAAAGCATGATGGACATAACCAAAGCAGACTGCTCCCAAATGCTGGCATTCACCTTGGCCAGTGTGTGTATTCTCTCACGTGACCAATATTTTTGCAGACCAGCTTTTGCTTTTCCTTCATTACACAGATCTCAGCAGCGCAGTTTAGATAAGATGATGCTCAAGATGATGCCCTCACCTTTTTTAACAGATAACAACATCATAAGTTGAGTAGGTGTCTTCAGGAGTAACAGCTAAAAACTTAGATCCTGGATGTCAAACTGAAATGCAAAGTTGGCTTTAGTTCTGACATAAATAGCATGCAAGCCTCACATTTATTAAAAACAGATGAAACAAGTCCCAATTCTTTTTGAATAGCAGAACTACTGAAGAGACTTGGTGGAGTTTAGCACAGCAGGAGTTTTAGTTGTCTATCACTACACGTTTAAACACTCGAGGACTTTGCAATAAATGCTGAATTGAATTCACCATCAAAAGACAAAATCCATGTTCTATCTGCCAAAACCTTTAGCAGCCTAAACAGAAAATGTCACAATTGATTTTCAGCAACAGTATGAAAATAAAAAACAGCATTTTAAAGTCTTCAGGGGACATATAGATAGACAGATAAACAGCATAACAGATAGATGGATTTATTGCTATAGGTAATTTTTTACTCCTCCTAAGCAAAAATCAGGCTTCAAATGGGTTGATACAGCTAAACAGATTAAGAACAAAAAAACAACTAGTGAGAAATTTTATTTTTAAAATCTCCAGTCTGTCAGGGTCATCAGCCCAGAGGTATAAAGCGAACAGATTTGTTTGTTACAGCACTACTGTTCTATTTGCATTACGGTTAAAGAGCTTCGTCTCTCCTTGACTGGTGTCAGCTACAATAAACAAAAACATTTGAAAGGAAAAAACCAAAACAAAATAAAACACAACCCTGAGCTATTAAAAGTGTTATTTTGGAGTCTCTTTTACTTCCTCTCCATTTCTGTGAACAAGTCATAAATTACACTCCAGGGCTGCTTCTCACCCCGAAAACCTCTGCTAAGGATAGGTCCAGAGACCTTCACCTCTTGCCTCTTGGCTGGCCAGGGACAGGCAGTTTTGTAGGAGAGGCAGGGCAGGCGTACTCACAGATCCCCTCTTCACTCCAAATGTAACAGCCTTTGTAACACTCCTGATTTAAACAGTGCAGTAAAATAAAGAGAGAAAGAAATGCAAGCCAGTGTCCACAAACTCTCAAGCTTGACTGCAAGCATTTACCAAACGCATGGCATTGGCAAGCAGCACTGCTGAACTGATTAGCTGTCTACCATGCTTACAGACAGGCTTGCACATTTAAAAGGGCTGAGAAATAAGCAACTTTATCATACTGCTGTAAGGGAATCAATGTTAATATTAGAAAAAGGAGTTTGAATAATCAGGCTCTGGGAAACGCGGCTTTACTGAGCAGCAAGATGGACCACTTCTAAACATTAGCAAGTAAACAACCTGTTTTCATATAGCTTGTTCCATATGAGCAACTGAACTGTGTCCAGGATCACAGTAAATCAGATTTTAGTTTTTAACTTCGATTTGCTGCATTGGAAAAAAAAAAAACACAACAAAAAAAAAACTTGTCAAAGCAAAGCTTCCTACTTAAAATGGAAAATATGTCTCTGAGAGTGGCAACTGGGGTGGGAAAATAATTACCTGAAGATTTGTTTCTTTAAGACTAAACCCACGTCAACAGGGTCAGCAGAAGCGATGGTGGAGGAAGGCCAGGGCAGCTCCCTTTCACATGGGGGCAGCTGCTGCCTTCCCTGCGAACAAGCAGGAGGCTGCCACTGCCTCCTCACCTGAGGAGCAGGCAAGCACTGAGCGCCCGCAGGAGACACGAACCAGCTCCTGTCATTTACAAGCTTCTTTTAAGATGCTTTCAAATCCTTTCAACACTCCTACTTGTGTTATTAGCTGAAGAAAAAAGGAAAAAAAGAAGTCTGAGGATGCTGACTCCCACACAGGAAGATGAAACGGGGCCAGGGCTGCGGTTGCACGCAGCAGCCTGGTGTAATCCTCTCTCGGGACCTGGCGTGACAAACTCCTCCAAGTGACCAGGACGTGCAGCACCCTCTGGATTGCCACGGTGTATTTAAATTCACTTCCAGCCGCAGAGGATGCATATACAAAAATGCTTTACCATCACAGAATGGTTATGGTTGGAAGGGAGCTCTGGAGATCATCTGGTCCAACCCCTCTGCTCAAGCAGGGCCACCTAGAGCAGGTTGCCCAGGAGCATTTATCTGTTTCTTCAAGCCTATGAATGTCTTAAGGAACAAATTCAGACTTGGTTTAACCACATATAGCTCAAAAAAGACATGAACCTCCCGGTATCTCCCCTGTATTTGGCCCTCAACCTGTATTTTGACTACTCTGTCTTCAACACGGCACTCAACCTGACTGCCACCTTCTGCTGTCCCACTGAAATTTGCCTTTTCCGCAGTTTCATTCTAGTTCTGCCATGCCATATGCTGCTCTTTCACTCATCTATGCTTTAAACGCTTGCATGTTCACGTACACGTCGGCTCCTATCATCAAACTACCTGTCTGTATTTCAGCATTTCCTCCAGATCAGCACCACTTTGTTTCTCCCTGAAATCATCCTAATGACTCCAATTCTCTCATCCACGGACGTGAACGGTTCTCCAAGAAAGGCCTAATGCCTCCCTAATCCGTCACGTGGTGCTTCTCCAACACGTGGCCCAAATTGGTCCTTTTGTAGAGCCTCATATCTAATTTGCGGCCCACTATCTCTCTATCTCTTTCAGCCTTATGGCTTTTACAGCTTGTGATCCCATGTACGTCTGCATTTCAGATTATATTTCTTTGGATGCATTAGTCTGGATTTCTTCCAAGATGCTCTTTTTGTTTCCTGCTCTCAGTTGTATTTTTTTTTTCTTAGTGGCCCTGGTTTGCACGGCTGTTTTCAGTGTTCTTTGCTGTATGAGTCACTTTATTGTCTCCTGCAGATTTCATTAGCACAGTTTTCCATGTCATTATGAAGTAGGACTGGGTTTCACACATTGCTCGAGCTTTCCACTAAGCCTCTTGCTGCAAGCTAGCAGCGCTCTCACTGTTTGCTCGGGCAGATATTGGTAGTCCTCAAAAGGAAAGATCTCGGGGTAAGAGAATCAGCCCAAATAGTCCAGGTTTCCTGAAGTGCTCCGAGGAAAAGGCTCACGGAGTTGGGGAAGCAGGGTGTGCTAACACCATTAAGCTCCTGGAAGGTTTTGTTTTTTCCCATGACCTGTTTTGTTAGGTATTTGAAGGTAACTTCTGCCAGGAGCAGATGGTGTTCAAGCAGACAACTGGCAAGTGATCTACAAGAGTGCACTGAGATGGTGTCGTGCGTGAGTCTGGTCAGTTATCCAAAAAGCGGTATGAATACAACAGGAGCTGCCAAAAGGCATCGTTTCTGAAAGAAAATATAGTAAGTAGGACAAATAAACCCACAGGTGAGACATTTTAAGAAACTTTCTGATAGGAGGACGGTGCCTTGTCTAGTAGCAGTCCTGTTTGTGAAACATTTGTACCAAATAGTCTGCGTACCGTTGGAAGTGAGCAACGCTTCGACATGCGCCCTTAGAAAAGAAAATTAAAATGATCTTTCACAGACGTGATGGCACAATTAAAACAGAGGACCTGAGAGGCACTTTTTGAGAAACACTTAAAACAAACAAATCTTAATCCTCCATAAAATGCCTCTTCAAGTGGCTGAATAAATTTCCTCCATATTTTTCCTCCAACATTATCCTCTTTAAGACCAAAAAAGGCTAACGCAGGCCTTCAAGTGAATTACACCATACATTATTTATGTGTTTCAGATAATCCCCGCTAACTGTCCAAAAACATTTGATTTGCAGAAATTGCATACTCTTCCAGCATAAACATTACTAATGACGGAAAATAAAACCAGAAGGGATTCGTTCCCTTTTTAATGCTAAATATCGCACGAGTAACCAGCATCTACGTAACCTTACTGCTGCCTCAACACGATTTGCAAAATCGTATACAAAATTGAAAATAAATTGTTAGGAGATTATTGAAGAGAAATATTACTGGTAATCTCCTAATAAGACCTGTCACTTTGACCTTCAGCCATGCATTTTAACACCTTCGCTTGCTGCAGTGTTTGTGTGAGCCTAAGTGCCACGAGGAGCCCATTTAGGAGC